>NC_140171.1:12956498-12986498 GCF_963971535.1 Notolepis coatsorum
ATGTTAGCTAGCTAACATTACCATGCAATGCATCATCTCCCCTGTCAAAAGCCCAATGTTAAATCTGCCAAGAAACAAATAAATAATTTAACCCTTGTGTCTGAAAACTAAAGTACCATATTAGGGGACTAAATTGAAAAACGCCATAAAAAGATTATATGTTGAAATAATTTCCCACTTTCTTTCCCATAAATATTTTATTCAACTTCAGATAAAAAATGAAATACTCCCAGTTTTCTGAAAGGAGTTGTTAAATCTGACATTACAAAAAATTATATGTGGTGGTTATGATCGGGGCTGAAGTTGAATAAACAATTTATGAATGAGAAAGTCCAAAAAATTCCAAGATAATTCAAAGATTACACACCTTTGCCACATATATTGGCTACAAACATAATCACTGCAAAGTTATCAAAAAAATAAGAATCTGATCAGACACAAGGGTTAAGTTGTTGTTCCCTTTCTAATTTCCTCAAAAACATCTAGTCTAGTTAATGTGATCAATATTATTTGACAATTGATGCTTTTTGTTGGAAATTTCAGTCAGTGAGCTCATACTTTGAGCTGCAATCTTCTGTCTTCGTTGTGCATGCATGCGTGTGCTCACCACACGCGATACATGTGTCACTATTCTGGCAGTAGCTACTGTTATTATAGTATTGTAATGAAAGGTCTGTTATCTAATGTTTGTGTAAAGGGCTATTTTAACTGTTAATGGGTAGTGGTGCATCAGTAAAGTGAATATGGTATTGTGCTCTTGCTCTGTTTGAATAGGTGGAGAGAGTGGTTAACTGTATTATAATAGTAAATAGAAAAATATGTTGTGCTCTTGCTTTTTTCTTTTTGAAGGTGGAGAGAGTAGCATTGCAGTTTTATTTGAGGTTCATAACAGTACATTGTACTAAGCAATTGTTGGCTCATTAGTTTGTGATTCACATGCACTAAAATTCACCAGAATGCAGGAAATTAAGTCTTTGTAAGTAAAATATTCCTGGTGGGGGACAGAGCATGTGAGCGGTGAATTTTGAAGCGAGCGTGGAGTGGGTTTTAAAAAGTGGCCTAACTGGGGCTATATTTCACGCTATATCTCCCGGTATGAATTATTTCCCCAGTCCGGCCCTGCTTGTATGGCATTCAGAATGATTGTGAATAAAATACAGTCTGTGCTATAATAGTCACTCACACTTAAACACTTGTTGAGTGGCAGAGTGGCTAAGTTGACTATTTCCTTATTTGTTCAGGGATTTATTTCCCCAGGATTTTCAAACAAGATGGTGCCGAGTCACAGCTAGGGGGTGGTGCAGAGGGCGGGGGGGCAGAAAGATTTGCAATAAAGAAAGCCATTTGCTGTAATTTCCTGCAACTTAAAAACATAATTTGACAGCATGTGTAAACATTGTCCTCATCTCCCAGTACCAGTACACAACCAAGCATGTGTGGCGGCCGTCTGGGGGGTTCTAACCTGCGGAGTTGGGCACAGCAGGGCACCACGCCATAACTGGGCGTCAGGAGTGTCTGTCTCAGCTCCGAGAGGCGGCTCAGCGAATCGACCGCCTCCGAGCTCAGCTGGGCGGAGCTGAAGCCCGGCGCCACGTCGAACGCCAGCGACTTGAGGAGGGAAAGGGTGGAGAGGAGGCGGGACAGGCGGAGCGACGTGAGACGACAGCCGCTGAGGTCCAGGTGCGTCACCGTCCGGCAACGGACCAGGTGCTCCATGGTGGAGCCGGAGAGCCAATAGCAGCCGCTCAGGCTCAGGGACTGAACGTGACCAGCCAGCTGCTTCAGGGTCTGCCTCACAGACAGGTCACTGGCCTGGGAGGAGGAGGGGAGACAACCACACAACAATAAACCCAGGCAACAACCGTCCTATATGGTTAACTATGTGTATGGTTAACTAAAAGTGTATTTTTTTTTATATATATATATTTTGTCCTGGCAACATATTTTGACTAAATATGCCTTGTTTTATACATGTGTATTGATAACAGTGCTGTAATAAAATGTTCTAATAAATATGCATGATCAAGTTCAACAACGTGTGCTTTTAGTTTGATATTCCTTAATTCCACGTTGAAATTACGCGATACATTAATTGGCTTTTTTTTTTACTTTTTTTTAAAAACTCATAAAATATATTGGGTCGCACCTAAATCGGCAGGGTCGGTCGGCAACCGGAAACAAACAATATTTTTTGTTATGCCCTAGGGAACAGCCGCTCCGTTAGCGTAGCTTAGCTTCATCACTGGAAGTGGGGCAGAGTTGTAGCCTCAAGTTCCCTACAGTCACGAAATACAATCCAAATACAACTCCAAAACGTTGTGACCTGTGTATTTACCACGTGGAGAAATAAAAAATAATTGAATTCGACAATTACGTTTTCTAAGCAAATATACTCGGAACTATTTTTTGCCTAACCACTCCTCTCTGGGCGCAGTCAGTGATTTCAACGTGAAGCCGTGTTTGTTGACATTCTCATTCATTCAAAGGATCCGAACCGATTGAAGTTTATGGATACCATGACTCCTACCAATCCTCCTAAACTAACGTTACAACTAACCTAAAGTTAGTGTAGGTTCGTGTTAACGTTAGATAATGTACAAAATAAACGTATTCCGCTGCTATAGACGTCACTCTTTTATTTTGAAACCCCCCAGATAGGAAGTCATTGCTCTCGTTATTTGCTTTAGTGTCCGCCCGGTTCTGTGTTTGTTGGTTAGCTCCGTTAGCTAGCAGCCTAGCTAGAACGCCATTGCTTTAATCAATGGGGGGACTGCAAGATTTGCGAGTGCTTACAATTAGGGCTGCAACGATTATTCGACATAATCGACGATGTCGATTATAAAAAAATCGTTGACGAGGAATTGTTGCGTCGATTAGTCATTAAAAAATATATATATATTATTATTATTATTTTTTTTTTTTTTGCACTGTGCCTATCTTTGTGAAAGTGGCTTCTCAGCTCTGGTCCAGCCAGCTGAAGACTTCTTAGCTTAACATAACAGACCGACAGTAAGTTTGGGGGAACTAATGGGATAACTGGGGATGTGGTTTGGTCCTGACAAGTCTCAAAGCAACTCTGAGGTCATGCTCAATGTCCAATCTGTTCCTCTGCTCTGTCTTCAGCTGGACCAGAGCTGAGAAGCCACTTTCACAAAGATAGGTAGTACAAAATATATATATATATATATATATATATATATATATATTTTTTATATATAATTGTTTTTCGATTAGTCGACTAATCGAAAAAATTATCGACAGATTAGTCGACTACCAAAATAGTCATTAGTTGCAGCCCTACTTACAATATATCTTAAATTATAGCTATGGGTCTAATACACCCGTCGATTATCAGTGAGTTGCTTCCAGTCAACATGTACAAAACGGATAGTTTTTTCATCGGTACATTTCTGTTTTATAACGTTTTGAATATGAGTATAGTTTGTGATTCTTAGTCATTCCAGGAAAAGACGCGATAATAGCCCTTTAGTGGAATACACTAAACACGTTGTAATTTTTTGGCTGATTATCGAATCTTCCTGAAATCAACGCTAGATCATCATTATTATCCTTCCTCATGCAAGAATGAAAAGAGCCCTGAACCGCGGGGCTCCCCCGCCACCTCCTCCCACCCAACGGCACACAGCCACACACACAGAGACAGCTTCGATCGGGGTAGAAAGCCATATCAGATCAACGCAAGCTTTTATATATAGTGTTCTTACCTGGTATCTGATGTAATGCAAAAGAAATAATCTAATTATCTGATGATCGCCATTCCAAATACTGCTCGTGGAGGTCCGTCGCACATTACCGAGCGTTACACACGAAAGGGCGGGCGGGGTTACTGTTCCATGCCATCGTTGTATATGCCTACCTCGCCTGAGTATTTAAACCCCACCCGCACGGCTCGTCCCAGAAAAGAAACTACACCATTCCTAATGGAGTGCAATACCAGCTGGAAGGCGTAGGCGGCGGTATTTGCCCTTTTGCAAGCTCAGACCCATTCCCAATGATAACATCAGGCTGGATGGATGAAAATGAATGGATATCGCTAATAAAAGAAATAACGATTAAAACCCGACTATACTCGTGATTGGCGCTTAACGGTCGGCGAGTTAACCCGACTATCATCGGGTCTGGCGCTGAATGAGTTAAGTGTGGGGTCGCCAAAAGAAATCCAAAATAAAATGGGGTCGTGGTATAAAATAGGGATGGGCGTGAGTATCGATTAATCGATTAATCAATTACTCGTAGCTATGAGAAAAATCAATCTTAAATTATTAATAGTTTTTATGAAAAAAAATATTATACCTTTTTATTTTTTTTTACATATTTGTTTCACATGTATGTGTAAGATTATAACCGTTTGTTGGTTTCCTTACACATAATATACGTGAATGAACTAAATTAAGTAAAAAAATTATAATAATACAAATTATTATTATTTAAAAAAAAATTGTGTTTTTTCCATTTTCGAGTAATACACGATCACTCGAGTATAGCATGCGATCAATTTATCTGGATTTTTCTATCTGGAAAAATGCCCATCCCTAGTATAAAAAGGTTTGAGAACCCCTGGTGTAGACTATCACATGCCTCCTCTGATACATGTGGAGTAACACGTGCAGAGGTTCACAGTATTTCCCCCAGATCCCCTCCCTGTTGAACACGTGCCCAGTGACCAGTAGGAGTCGCTGTTTGCAACGACCAGGACACATACCCCACTGGCTTCCCACCCGCGAACACTGACAATTGTGTTCGTAGGGACGACTGACCAAGCCGGAGGTACCGCTGAATTTGAACCCAGAGCCTCTGCCGTGGTAGGCGAGTGCTTAGACCTCTACGCTACCCAGCCGCCCTAGAACAAAAGTGTCTTTACACAGAACTTATACCAGGTTATCGGTTTGAGTTCTGTGTAAAAACGTCAAGCTGGAGAAAAAGAGGGTTCAAATAAACCGGGTCTGACCCGCCACCTCACGACCTAGGACAAAAGGAGGGTTAAAATAACCCGGGTCTGACCCACCTCACGACCTAGGACAAAAGGAGGGTTAACATAACCACGGTTATTTTGCGCCACGGTTCGGTGCGTACCTCGGTTTTGGGGTCACGGTTCGGTACGAGTTCGGTACAACAGGACATATTTTTTTTGCTCCACTTTTTCTCCTTATTTTAAATTTTTTCTCCCATCCCAATTTCGCTTTGCCAATTCTCCCCTCCCCTGTCTCGAACGTTGCTAGATTATGCCTCCCACTGGTCGGCTGCAGTGAGGACCAAGCCTTGCATCACGTGTCCCCTCCGGTACACGAGGAGGCAGCTGTCGCATCTTTTTTTTTTTTTAACTTACATTTTTATTTAACATTTATAGACATACAACACAACATTTACATTGACATCCATAACATAACAACATACATATATGGATCCCTTGAATATGGCCTCGTTCAGCCGTCCAGACCCCCGTCAGAGGAACCCCCCCCCTCCCGCCCTCCCCCCCTAGAAACCGGGCTCCCCCGCATCCCAGGTCCGTCCCACGCGGGGCCCAGCACTCAGCAACACGGGTACCTTGAATTTGATTGGGCCAGACCCAGTAGAGGGGCGAGGGGTGATACTCCCCCCCCACCGAGCCAAGTCCGCTACCTCCCATGTCACCAAGCCCCCCACCCCACGCACAACGAACCCACAACCCACGAGATCCCACTCTCGCGGATCCCCCTGAGAGAAACCCCTCCCTCCCGCCCTCCTCCCCGAGAGATAGAACACCCCCATATCCTGGTCCACCATGCACGGAGCCGAGCACCCAGAGCCCCCACCCGCCCCCGCCCGACCGCCAGGCCCCCGGCCCACAAGAGCCCCAAGCCCAGGTCCGCAGAAGGCCTAAGCACCACACCTCAATGGCCCCCGACCCCCCGCGACCCCAAGCCCGGTGCCCCCCCGCCCCGGAGACCAGACCACCCGGCCACGACGGCCGAGGACCCCAGGAAACCCCGCCCCCCCCCCACACCAATCCCACAACACGCAAGGCCCCCCCTCCCCCGGGTCGAACCGCCGGAACGATGGCCCCTCCCCCCGACCCCACTGTACCTCCCATGTCACCGACATCACTGCATGCATTTATGAAATTAGAACTAACCACACAATAAGAAAAAATGACATGGATATAAATGGTTATATGGTTCGCACTCTTTCCCCGGTTGGCGGTTTGGAGGGGGATCAGCCCTCCCACTGGAGAAGCCCCCCCCCCCCCCCCCAGAGACGAAGATACCCCCGAAGGAGGCTCTCCAAGCCTCTCTTCATGTCCAACATTTTGAATTCTTGTCCTTCATATTTGTCCATGTACACATTTAAAGCAACTGCTATTCTAACATAACTCTGAAGAAATAATATAAAAGAAGACTAAAGACAATTGGCACTTCCCAGGTAATTCCTTTTAACCCTGTTTGACCCCTGTTGGCGGGTTGGAGGGGTAAGGCTCTCCTGGAGAGGGCCCCTCCTATAACGACGGAGATGTCCCCTGTGGGGGTTCTCCAATGTCCCTATTATTGTCCAACATTTTATTTGAATTTTTATCTTTCATATGATAGTACATTCCCAGAGCTCCCGATCAGGTCTTTGAATGTGATTCCCCATGTTCCCTGTCCTCTTAGCTGTGTGTTCTGTGTGTTAGTGTCTATAGTTTAGTCTAGTATTAATTGTATTATATGTCCCGAGTCAAGTCTCCATTTCCCCAACTAATGTGTTCACCTTGTCTGTATTCCCAGTGGTCTGTGTGTTGTCTGCAGTATGTCTTGAATCATTGCCTCCATTCTCCATCTAATTATATGCATATGTGGTATTGAATCTTGGTCGGTGTGTATGACCTCAGTGCTCGAGTCCTGCTTGGTGTGTGAGACTTCGTTATTCGAGTTCTGGCTGGTCCGGTTGATCTCGGTGCTCGGGTCCCGGTTGGTGTGTGTGGCCTCCGTGTTCGCATCTTGGCCGGCCCGGGCGACCCCCGCGCCTGCATCTAGTGTGCGGATGGTCCGGCCGACCTCGGTGCCCGAGTCCCGGTTGGTCCGTTTGTATCCAGCGTCTCCCTGTCCCTCCCCCGGGGGCCGTCTGTTTCGCCTCTCCCGAACCAGCCTCCATGTTCCTCCGAACCCCCCATCGAGTCCAGTCCGTGTGTTGGCCATGTTAGCTTGTAGCTCCCTCGCCCACCAGGCCTTGCTGCGGCCTCATGTCCCGTTAGCTTGTATCCCTTGCTGCTTAATTTTCACCGTGATAACTTCCATGTTAGCTTGCAGCTCCTTTTCCGGCCAGGCCTCGCTGCGGTCCAACGCCACGTTAGCTTGTATTCCCAGACCCTTCTCCAACTCCTCCCCGAGTCCATCGCTGTTGCCCTGGATGTTCCGCGTGTTAGCTTGGATATCCATTGCGTTAGCCTGTTTGCCAGCTTGTAGCTCCTGGTTAGCTACTGCGTTAGCCTGTTGGCTAGTCAACGCGCTCTGCATTTCAGCTTGGATGCCGGCCCTTTTTCCATCAATGCTGTCTTGAATATTCTGTGTGCTCGCCCGGTTAGCCATGTAGCTCCTGGCTAGCCTTGGCGGCATGTATCTGGCCAGTATGATCGCTTGGATCCTCGCTAACCAGGCGGGCTCCACGGGGTCTCCGTCCCTGCCTACCTGCGTCACGCTCGCCTGAGCTATTTCTTCCGTCATTTCCTCGTGTCTAGATCTTTCCTCCGGTGTTTATACGTCTTCTGGGGTCTTATTTCTCTCACTTTTTCTCGTCGACATCTTTCCTTTCCTCTTATATCTTTGAATTGTCACCTTTTATTTTGTTTTAGACGGTTTTACTTCCCTTTCTCGATATTATTTGACCGGGAGCTCTTTCAATGGTCTCCTATCCACCCATCTCAAAACCGGAAGCCTGTCGCATCTTTTCACCTGAACAGCGCGATCTCTCAGTGGCGAGCAGTAACGCGTGGGAGGCTCACGCTGCCCCCGATAATTCTGCTGTACAGGCGCACCAACCGACCTGTAGGAGTCGCTGTCCACAACGTCCAATCCCCACCCAGCGGCTTTCCCACCCCTAACACTGCCAATTGTGTTAGTATGAACGACCGGCCAAGCCGGTAGCAACGCCGAGAGCTGGGCTCGATACCAGCATATCCTGCGTTAGTGGCGAGCGCCTTGCCCACTGCGCCACTCAGCCGCCCAGGTAAAAAATATTTATAATAATTATTATATATTTATTATTATTATTAAATATAATTATCTTTTATTAAGTTATACTTAGTTCCACCTAGGCTTGGCACGGTAGTCAGTGATACCAGTGTCATTCTGTGTTCAGGCATCCACTGAGTAAATTAATTGCCCACCAGCCCCCACCGGTGTATAGTTTCAGTTTCACTTTTAGAGTAGATATGACTTCACGTGAAGCAGAGAAAGACTCTAGAGAAGAGATGACATCTTACACAACAATGGCAGAGGATTTATCAATATTTTGGATTTAAACACAGCAGCAGCTCGACTGGGGAGGAGCTCAGAAAAAGTACGTCGTGCGTTTTTTTTTGTCTGATCAGCTGTGAGTGAAAGTCACGCGGAAGAAAGTTTGTGTGTGTGAGCGTGTGTTATTTGGCGAACAAGAAAATGATGAACATTTTCAGTAATGACCCTGTTGTGTTACAAACATATTTTGTTTTTTGGTTTTTAACGTACCGTAAGGCATTCGTTCGGTACACAGCGTGTACTGAACCGAAGGTCCAGTACTGAAACGGTTCGGTACGGATACCATTACACCCCTAATATATATATATATATATATATATATATATATATATATATATATATATATTTAATTTGTTTATATTACCGTGTATTCCTCAGACAGACAGATGTTTTATATTACCGTGTATTCCTCAGACAGACAGATGTTTTATATTACCGTGTATTCCTCAGACAGACAGATGTGTGACAACAGGGTCTTGTCGTGACAGAGTGCGTATAACTTCCTGCAGACGTGAGCAACCTTCAGCAGGAGGTCACACGTGGGAACGTGGCGAAGGATCGCCAGCAGGACCTCATCGGGTAAACGCCACATCCCCACACAGGCGGACGCCGTCACATCCTCCTCGTACTCAGCCTGGGAAAAGAAACATAAAAAAACAACACAGGAGACAGAGACAGCATAATTGGAGGTGGTAATTGCCACAGTGCTCCCAATCTGATCCAATCTGGTAATGAGCATGTCACGACACAATGACAGCTGTATTCTCAATTAGCGATACAGGGATATATATCACAATATTTTGCGTGCCGATATTATATCGATACACTGATGCTGAGGAATCGAGATTTGCTCAACAATCCCATTTTGCTGCAATCCAATTTTGATACTTTATCACACTATCTGCACTTCATCATTTGACTGCAGTAAAATGCTGAAATAATATCCCTTAGACTAATGTAAAATTATATCCCTTAGGCCGCTAATGTACAATAATATCCCTTAGGCTAATGTAAAACAATATCCCTTGGCTAATGTACAATAATATCCCTTAGGCTAATGTAAAGTAATATCCCTTAGGCTTCGTTTGATGGGCATGGGATTCGAATATGAAAATAAAATTCTAATCTATTCTAGTAATTTTTTATTTTTTTTGTTGCAAAATCAACTCTGCCTCTCGTTGTTAATTACAACAAGCAATGCTGTTGTTTGTTTATTTAAGATGAGGTCGGACTCGGCACTGACAGATTTGTGTTCATTGTGCTGCTTTTATAAAGCCTCAAATAATGACGGCTTACAATATTTCATGAAAGCAAAGTGTTTAGTTTGTCTAAGATTTAAAAAGGTTTAAACTTTGCAGCACTGACAAAGTTGAACAACGTGCTGTACAAGTCCCACAACATAAAAAAATATATATTAAAAAAAAGAAACAAATATTATTTTTTTTTCTTTTTAATCTCGAAGCTTCGAATTAAAATCGAATCTCGGCCCGAAGCTTCGAATTCAAAAAAAAAATTTGAAGGTCAGCCCTACTGGGTGCTGATGAAGCACGTTGGCCAGAGAGACTCCATCATAGTTTTTCCTACAGTGCAGCCGAGGTATCAGGTCATCAGTCACTCAGTCATCAACACTTAATGATGTGACTCCCATGCCCAATGTGACTCACGAGGTGGCTTCTCGTCTAACAGGCTAAAGGCCACATGGAGTCAAGCACACTCAGTCATCAACACTTAATGATGTGACTCACGAGGTGGCTTCTGGTCTAACAGGCTAAAGACTAGGGCTGGGCGATATAACGATAAATATCGCGATATATCAGTTTTTTTTTTATGATTTTCTTTTTTTTTGTGTGACCTGCAACAGGGCAGTTTTAAAACCAGAGACAGTGGACAGACTTGTCTTTCTTGCCTGCAACTTAAAGTAATGGCTTTGCTTGTCCAAATGACAATACTGACCAAATTGAGATTTATTTTTCTCTTGTCTATTTATTTTGTTTGCTTTCTAATTTAAAATACAGTTTGAAACCGTCTGTACACAGTAGGCTATGTGTGCTAGCAGAGCGAGACTCCAGTCATGAGTCACGGTGCACATGTGCGGTGGTTTGTCCACCAAAAAAGCGCCAAAAGATCGAAAATAGACTAGCAGAGCCAGAACTGTTCAACTCCCCTGGAGCCACAGCCAGCAGAGAAGCCGGTTTACTTTCGCTTTTAAACCAGCTGCAGCCCGAGAACTGGAGTGTGAGGGGATGTAACACTAAAGATGGCGGCAACGACAAAGAATTGCTGCAAAATAAACATACATCTGTTATAAGTATATAAAAAAAAATAAAAATAATGTACTTATAACAATTTCGATAATTATCGATATCGAGAAATATGATAACATTATCATATCGTTATCGCGATATGATTTTTTGCCATATCGCCCAGCCCTACTAAAGACCACATAGAGTCAAGCACACTCAGTCCCACTCTCTGATGTTCATTTACCAACATCTGACCGTCGAACAAACCAACAGTGGGTGACGTTATTGCTTATTACCTTGCAGGGCTTTCCCTAAACAATGGTACAGGGGCACAGCGCCACTGACAACGCAGTGCACCACCATCTGTTTTTTTGTTGGTTTTTTTGCAGCGAAAGCTTGGGGCCAGCTTAGAGACAGATGCATCATTGTCTAATACGTGATTGCTTGGTCCTCTATTCCACTGAGTGTGTGTGTGTGTGTTTTCATGTTCAACGTTAAACTATTGTGCAACCTTATACACTGTACTTAAATAATAACTTTTTTGGAACTTACCCTTGTGTTTGCCATTTCATTAAAATTATGTTTTTAAGTTGCAGGAAATTACAGAACATTTCTTTTTTTATTGCAAATTATTTTGCCTCCTGGACGGGGGTCACAACCCCCCCTCCAGACCACTCCCTAGTTGGGACTCTGCACCATCTTGTTCGAAAATTCTGGTGAAAGCCCTGCAGTATGTTAACCTAACGTTAGTGGAATTAGGTCATTTAATCGATAACCATGTCTGCAAATGCAATGTAAAAAAATATATATATATATTTATCTACTTTTTTCAAACAGAGTTGACTGCAGTGGCTATTCTTCCTCAAACCGGATGTGACTACCACAGGCGCAATGGATCTGCTCTACGTCACCCTCAGTTGACCGGCATCTAACCATACCCGCTCTGCTTCAACTGGATCCGAGCGGTTCTCCTGCTCCCTGGGGAATATGACTGATACTCTGAGCCTTGACTTTTGGCCTTTATCTTATTTTCATACCAGCGCTCGTTTTCCTATGCTTTTTTTGTTCTTAGCTCTATTTATCTTAATTTTAAAATGTTCGTATGTACTTTTAGATACCATGTATGTGTAGCCGGTCTCGTATTGCCATCACTGCGTTGTGTTACAGTTCGACCCCTGTTAACACTTTCAGTGCCCAGCAGGGGGCGCACGATTTAGTGCTTGAATGCCCACCATCCACTTCAATGTTAGCATTAATATCGCCTAATCTATGTTTTAAATTATGGCTATGTGTCTAATCTGCCCGTCGCTTATCAATGACTCATTTTCCAGTCAACATTGTCGAAGCGGATTGTTTTTTTATCGGTTCATTTCCGTTTTATAGCATCTTGAAAAGCCCTCGTTTTCAAAGAAAATAAAAATATTCCATAATAAACGGAATGTTCTAGAATACACAAAAAACATTCTCATTTTTCTGCCTATTTATGAATCGTTTTCAAATAAACGCTAGATTATCGATAGTATATATGTACGTATGCACGCTGGGGCCGCGATCTGATATCTGATCCGATATATTTCCTGATCGCTCGCACAGCCAAACAGCCATATGACACATAGGGGAAAAGCTTATATCTCCGTGAAAACAGGTCTGATTATCCTAAGACCGGTCAAATAGATTCCTTACCCGAGATCAGATGGTATCCAAAAAGATTATTCCAATTCCTGATTGCCATTCCAAAAATCGATCCTTTTATTGATCCAACGCGTATACTGTAAAACACATATTACACGCTGTTCGGAGGCTCCACAATGACTGGGATCATCTCCGGTTACATGCGTGAGAAATAAAATGTGGATTCCGGATTTTTTTTTTCTCATCCATTTTCATTGAGTCCATTCCAAAAGGGTGCATTACCATCTGGGAGACGATAGGGGGCGCTTTTTTCACATCTGAGCTCCTGGTGGGGCTGGTTTCCCAACGGTAGACTCGGTTGATGAAATATGAATTCAGATCGCTAATAAAAAAAAAATCACGCTAATTATCGTGGTGGGCATTCAGGGGGCGGGCTGCTAACACGTGTTATGTCGTGGCTGGCATTCAAAGTGTTAAGGGATGCCCCGAGTGAGTCTCGAACCCCTGTCTCCCACGCCGCGGGCGCCGCTTTTAACTCATTGGATGCCAGACCCGAGATAAGTCGGGTTAACTCGCCACGCTTTGGATGCCAGACCCGAGATGTCTCGGGTTTTGATCGCTTTTCGATATTTTTATTCATTATTCATCCAGGGACCTTGGTGTTACCATAGGGAATGAGTCTGAGATTGCCAAAGTGCAATACCGGCCGCATCCAGCTAGACGGCGGTAAACCTTATATCTTGCCCTGTATTACACTCAAATGTCACCAGGCGCAGTTTTCTAGGTCGGGCGAGTCAAGCGGTTCTCCCGGTTGCATTGAAGCGTGTTAAATGCCCCCGATTCATATGTTGTGGTGGGTTATGTCGTGGACCAAATGGACATCGGATGGACCAGATGGCGATCAAACAATTGGAATATTATTTTTGGAATACTCCCGATCACAGGTAGGGACTATCTGACGTCAATTCTAGCTTGATCGTGCAACGTTATTATACCGATCCAGCTGATCAGCGTTTTTTAGTGTTCAATACGAATGCCGGTACTGGCAATCAAATAATCAGAAACGACCCCCCCCCCCCTTCATGCATTCATGATGAAACATAATACCTATTATATACATTTGGTTTGGAAATAGTAGCGTGTCCAGGCAAGAAACGGCAACGCTTATAGTAGAATTCACATATAAGGCTATAACTCAGCCTTTCGGGAATTACCCCAGACCACTCTAAAACTATACTTATATTCATCACGGTATAACACGGGAACGTATGGATGAAAAGAATTATTCTTTTTCACATATTGAACGATTGATAGTTGATGTCAAATGGGCCATAGTATTGTATTCATAGCTATAATATAGAATATATATAGCTCTACAAACAAGGTGACGCACTCCTATCTTTAACTCTTTGGACGCCACGGACTTGAGCATTGTTTGTTCCTACCACGTGACGCCACGCTCTAAATTTTAAAAGATAGAAATAAGTGGCGGTGTTTGCAGGGCTATATATTCTATATTATTATAGTTATGGATACAATACTATGGCCCATTTGACATAAACTATCTATCGTTCAATATGTGAAAAAGAATAAATATTTTCATCAATACGTTCCCGTGTTATACCGTGGTGAATATGTATAGTTTTACAGTGATCCTGTCTAATCCCAGAAAACGACGATATGCAGCAAAACGTGTTTCACAAAGCGTTGCCGTTTCTCGCCTGGACACGCTACTATTTCCAAATCAAATATATATAATAGGTATTATGTTTCATCATGAATGCATGAAAGGGGGGGGGGGTCATTTTTTTATGCTTTGATCGTCACCAACGGCATACGTTGTGGAGTAACGTTACACACGTCAAGGTGAAATCATCGTTGGATCAAAGCAGCATCGATATAATTTAGCCCTTACCGTCACTAGGAGGTACCCCAAAAAGAATATTCCAATTGTCTGATCGCGAGTCCAAGTATTGGTGTCCGTCGTGTCGCCAATATAATCCACCACAACAGATGCATCGGGGGCATTTGACGCTGCTCAATGGGATCGGGATACCTCGCCTCGCCTGACAAAGAAAAGTGCGCCCGGAGACATTTGATCATTGCACAGGCCAAGATATAAGGTTTCAAAGGGTGCTCGATACTTCCTCCTGGGAGGATGCGGCCGGTATTGCACTTTGGTGATCTCAGGATGATTCCCCATGTTAACCCCGAGTCTGTGTGCCTGTAATGAATAGAAATATTGAATAAAATAAATAATGATGAAAGCCCGACTATACTCGGGTCTGGCGCTGATTGAGTTATAGCATGGCATTGCTACCCGTCTAATCCCTGGCACTGAATGAGTTAAGGGGGAGTGAGTTTAACTTGCAATACCGCTAAGCGCTAACGTCCACAGTCACTTCACAACACTTCCGTCGTCCATCGTGACTGTGGATATACTCGCGGTACCTCCGTTACATATGTATACGTATACCAATTATTCACCTGTTCTATTCTCCATCCATCTATCATCCATAGCAACACTATATTATCGCCGACAATACATCCTGTTGGGGGATCCGCTTTGAACAGCCCATCTGAGGTATCTCTCCTCCACATCGCCTGTGGTGCTTTTTTCCCCTAAAGGTTTTAGTGAGTCGTTTGTTATGTTCATTGGGGAAAGTCTGGGCCGGTGTTGCATTATGGATTTAATGGTGGTTTTTGTTCTGGATCTATTGTGATGTTTCTTCTTGACTTGTAAAGCCCATGGGGGCAATTATATGTGATCTCGGGCTATACAAATACATTTGATTTGATTTATTCCCTTCAAACTATCTACAGGGGAAACCAGTGACATGTGAATGACGCCACCAGTGTGTGTGCCTCTGTGTGTGTGAGTGAGAGAGAAAGAGAAAGAGAAAGAGAAGAGAGAGAGAGAGAGAGAGAGAGAGAGAGAGAGAGAGAGAGAGAGAGAGAGAGAGAGAGAGAGAGAGAGAGAGAGAGAGAGAGAGAGAGAGAGGATTCAGGATTTGTGCTGAGCACATTTCAAAATGAAAATGGGTTGCATGAAGTTAGTCCATTACTATCAATCAGGGACCAGTAGCAGAATTCTGAACAGAGGTTGTTGATCAATCGATTGACATCCATAGATTCAACCACATGTCCCCTATATTCATAACGAGAAACTATTTATATAATAACAGCTAGGTTACCTAGCTAACGTTAGCTTGTTAGCTAATACTGGCTGGCTTGTCATTAACGTGTTACTCGTTGCCTAATGTTAGCTGGATCTTCTCGGTGCTTTTCAATCACTCTTACCTGTATAATGTGATAGTCCATGTCCTCCAATACTCCTGTCAGATGCGTGTTCATGTTTATTAATATTTCGACTGTCTGGCTCAGTACAAGTCTGATGCACCACTTCTACATTGAACTGGACGGGAACCTTCGTATTCACCTGCTGTGGAACAACATCGGAACTCTTTGAGAGACGGACATACTTCCTGCCCACCGAAACCAGACTTTTCGGCGTCTCTACAATTCGTAGCCGCATTTCTGCAGACCCCTCTCTGATTGGTTGAGGCCATTTCTGCAGACCCCTCTCTGATTGGCCGAGCGCGCGCGCAGTTACAATATAACATTTATATTAATTAACCCAGTTAATGCCTTAAGAGAAAGAGTCTGGTGGTCAATTGCTACGGAAATGTTGTGTCTTACTAATAATAACTAATTCCTTGGTCAATAGAAGTCTCTGTGATACTTTCTGAATATGATTTGGGAACATCAAATGGGCAGTTGCTGACAGCTGGCTGTGTTGTGTAATGTGCATAACGTTATGAATAAACCGCAAAGTCATGGGAAATAACGTTATACGCGAATCTGTTATTATTAGTAAGACACAACATTTCCGTAGCAATTGACCACCAGACTCTTTCTCTTAAGGCATTAACTGGGTTAATTAATATAAATGTTATATTGTAACTGTCTACAATACTTCCATGCGTATAAATTGCGTTCGCAACCTCCATGTTTTGGGGCTATTCATCAGAAAACTCGGATCCGGGATTCGGCTCCCATCCGTCGGCCAACAACTGTGGGTTTTCAGCCTCTCTCTCTGGAGCTTAACAGAGTTTCGAATCAGAGAGGGGTCTGCAGAAATGGCCTCAACCAATCAGAGAGGGGTCTGCAGAAATGCGGCTACGAATTGTAGAGACGCGACTTTTCGGTTTCTCTGAACACTGTCAAATATTTCCCTAAATGTTTTGAAAACATTTAACTAACTTGATACGTCTAGACTAGTTAAAAACAAGATTACAAACATCACAAAACAAACTGGTCAGACTACTACTTGACCTTACTCCTAGAACCCACCTCACCCCTGCCCACTTTGATATACCTAGGATGGCTTAGAGTAGACGACAGAGTACAGCAACTTGCAATGGGCCTGGTCTACACTATACGACTAAGGTACCCATGTACATGTCAAAATACTTCCCAAAGGTCAGTGAATACCATGACCACAACACCAGAGGAAGCTCAACAAATCATGTTAAACCCATATTCGGCTCAAACAAGGGACTAAACACGTTTAGCAATTATGCCACATCAATGTGGAACGCCCTACCCAAAGCTGTAAAGGAATGTGAATCCCTACCCACATTCAAAACCGCTCTTAAAGAACACCTACGGGAGGCTGCAATTAGAAACCCCCACACCCCCTCCTAATAGACAGTCTCCTCCCCACCGCATGTATATATTCTCTCCCCGCCGTATGTATATTTCTCTCCCACCCACCCACCCCCTCCTATGTACAGTCTCCTCCCCACCGTATGTATATATTCTCTCCCCACCGTATGTATATTTCTCTCCCACCCACCCCCTCCTAATGTACAGTCCCCTCCCCAGTATATACTCTGTCAGGATCTATGGGTAACAGTACTGTATATTTGCATATCGTATATGTCACAAATGTAACAGTACTATATACCTGTATGTCATGTATGTCCCTATGCCATAAATGTCATGATGTCATATGTTGTGTATGTCAATGTCACTATGAATTGAAAATGGGGGACCCTGATGTAAACAAGACAAAAGTCTTTCTCTGGTCTGCATCCCCTTAACAATTGTATGTATTGAGCCGTACAGACAGTACAGCCGTACTGTATTGTACGGTTTGTACCCATTCTGCAATGTGTTAAATAAAGTTTTCATTCATTCATTCATAAGGTTTCTGTCCAGGGCACCCGCCAGATGTCGCTGTTGTGCTTAACGTGAGAGGAAATCCAGCCTATATACATGAATATGATTTACTGTTATTTCTCGATTTTAGATCGGTCGAGATTTGTCAACTGTCAAAGGTCCCCTCCAGATTTATTCTAGAATACATCTAGAATAATTAAACTTGAAGACATGGTTAAGTTTCAAACAATGTTAATTATGTTTAGGGCAAGAAATAATACACTGCCAGAAAAATTACAAAATCTTTTTCATTTAGAAAGTGAGTTTAGTAGGAGGAAATTAAATTAGAAATATCAGTTTGCACGTACCACACTTAAACAGATGTGTCCTTCCGTTATTGGTGTAAAGTTGTGGAATTCTCTCCATAGCGAGCTTAAGGGATGTAATAGTGTTTGTCAATTAAAAAATAATTATAAAAAATATATATTTAGTCTGTATGAAAGTCAAATGTGATCTGAATAGTGAGATATTTTCTTTTATTCTTTATTATTATTATCATAATTAATTTTGTTCTTGTTTAAACTGTGGATTGTTTGTTTCTTTGTACATGGTATAAATTAGGTTGTACGCCGACCATCAAGTAATACTTTAGTTTAGGAATAAGGGGCAGGTAACTATAAGAATTATTCTTCTTCCTGCTCCTTTTCCCCATGGTATGGTATTTATGATTGTGTATGAAAAACTCCATGATTGTATTGTTTCCATGTGGCAAATAAAACTCTGAATCTGATTTGTTATTCTTAAAATTTTTATATATTGAATAACTTGTATAAATTATGGGGTTTCCACAAATTAGTATAATTACTGAAAATGGCTTAGCAGCATCTCTAGACATTTACCCTCATTGAGATGCAAGTATCTATAAATGTGCACATTTTCAACATGTAGCCATTGATATTTACCATTTATCAAGTCATCGGCTTATTCTTTCAAGACAATACCTACTCAGTTTGCAGTGTATACTGAAGCTGAAGGGGGTCAAATGACCACATAATTGGAATTGGACCATGATAGGTTCAATCTATTAGTGACATCACATGCAACTCAGTTTTCAGGGAAGTACAGAGAAGCTCTTCCTCTCGAGAAGAATGTGACTGAACAAATCTGTATAAGTCATGCCTCCAGGAGGAGTTAACCATAACGTATAATCAAAGTCATGCCTCCAGTAGGAGTTTATTTCTGTATAGTCAAAATCATGCCTGCAGGAGGAGTTAACCATGAATGAACCATTTGAGTAGAGGGAGTCTTTAACATGTTAATGCATTAGCGCCCAGTCAGAAACAAGTCATGCCTCTTCTTGGACCCTGGAGGAGCCGCTACATTGAAGACTGGACAAGGTGACGTCACTACTCCGATCAACAGCTAATTTGGGCATCAAAACCAGTTCATAGTCACTGGAGCCGCTCCAGGTTAAGTTTTAATTTATCATTCAATTAGCCAGGAAGGTCTAGCGGAGATATGAAGAGGTCTTGGGGCGAGTGGCTCAGGAGGTAGAGCAGTCATCTGGCAATCTGAATCCGGAGGTTCCCGGTTCGATTCCCACTCCTCCCGGGCAGCGTGTCAATGTGTCCTTGAGCAAGACACGTAACCCCTAATTGCTCCTGATGAGCAGGTTGGCACCTTGCATGGTTGCCTCCACCGTCGGTGTGAATGAAATGGGTACAAAATGTGAGTAACAAATTGTAAAGTGCTATATAAAAAAGCAGCCACTTACCATCTGTTACACAATGAGCCTTCGTTATTCGACTTGGGAGCATTGTTCCATGTCCAACACAAACCCTCGCAAAAGAGTCAGTGACATGCATATTGGTTAGCGTGTTAAAGTGCTACTTAGATGAAACTAGATTGTATGCTGGGGTCCAGCTGTACTAGGCAAGTGAGAAGTATGACACCGTTGTTTCATGTATAAGGTTTGTCATCTTCTTGCAGAAGCGCAAAAACCATAGTATTCATTTATACACAAAGCCCTTGTGTACCGAACACTGTGACCTCATTTTCTTCTTCTAAATTACATGCTATACTATGTTATTTGATACTATCTTGTCTAGCACAGTCTCTGGAGCGTAACAGTAAGAAGCATTTTGTATGAAAGTATTCTGTACTTCTGTATGACAACTATTAAAGAAACTTGAAAACTTGATCACAATGTTGCTGGATTATGGGCTCGTTCTTCAAGCCTGTCAAGCTTGGAAAGGTCTGCCTTTTCTGTTGATGCTCACAAATCATGGAACAATCAAACCTATGCACAGTTCAAAGCCATGATCACTGTATATCAAATTGTATCCAACTCTTGGACAGGAGGGCAACTTCAATTGACCAGGTATAAAGAGGTTTGCAAGTCACTGTATACTGGGTCCAGCTGTACTAGGCAAGTCTTGTTGGAATGCAGACTGGTTGTGTTGTGTACAAGTAGCATGGTTACATCATTTTAACAGCCTAATACAATACACATTCAGAGGGCCAGAGAAGAAGAGCCCAGCTCCTTCGATTACCCACACAATCAAACCTAAGTAGGTCAAAGATAACACAAGCCAAAAGAAGATCAAGGAGCGTAACTAGAGTCTCATGTGCACTTTATTGAGTTCTTATTGGTCAGTGTAACACCCGAGGCCAAAAGCCACACAAACCCTTAAAACATCCATACAAGGTAAGAACTTCCGTCTTTTGCATTATGACAAAACAAAAGCGGACCGAGTATCATTATTCCATATTTTAAGGCTGAAAGTACAAAAAAAATAAGTTCAGATAATTTACATAAGCAAAAATAACTAACAGGTCTGCTGGGCAGCAGGCCCACCAGGGAATAAACCTTCATAGAGGCAAATAAGGTGGTGAACAAACTGACAGACATCTGGAATGATAGACAACGACATCAACGTTCCTCAAAACACGCCCTGGTGACGTCCGTCCCGCAGCAGAGTTCCCGTCTCCCCCGTCGGCTAGGGGGTGGTGGGAGGGGAGGGGTGCATGGTACCATCGCCACGGTGATGAAGGAGGGAAGGAAAAGGGGGAGAGGGCTCTGCACACACCAGTGTCGTGTTGGTGTGCTAGGCGCGTGTGTCCAGAGCCAGAGTCGTTTGGATTTGTAGCAGTGTTTAGGACAGGGGGGGGTGGGGTGGAAAAAGGTGTGGGTGGGTTGGTGGTAGGGGGTTGTGGACAGTTCCATTTAGAAGCACTTCCTGTGGACGATGGAGGGGCCGGACTCGTCGTACTCCTGCTTGCTGATCCACATCTGCTGGAAGGTGGAGAGGGAGGCCAGGATGGAGCCACCGATCCACACGGAGTACTTCCTCTCTGGGGGAGCGATGATCTGGAGGGAGGAGGAGACGCAGAGTTAGAGGAAGACACACAAACTAGCCACATGCTGTACGAGACGGAATACAATTCATAGTGACTGAATGCACATCTTGGAACCCATTCAAATGTTGGTAGTTTCACTGAACTAGGGGGGAAAAAATGTCCTTGTGCTGCATTTAAAAGTATGATCTCCAACCACCGTGTGTAGCCGATTGCCATTTATTGTGCCCATGTGTATGAAATTGCTGATAACTTGGAAGCTCCTAGTCGCTGTAAATGAGGGTAACCGCCTTATTTTTTTTTTTTACCTCTTACAAACTAAACTAAAGGTTTGAAATTAAATAGGCTTCTAGAGCAGCATGATAAACATCCCGTGAGCAGGAGAAGCAAATACATGCTGCTAAATTATTAGTGATGCACGATATATCGGCCGCTGATATGGCAGTTTTTTTTTACACATCTGTCCGATATGGGCTGATGTTTTGGCCTTAAAGTTTCAAAATAGTCATTTCTGAAAATAAGTTACAAAAGTAAAAAGAAAATTCGTTTTGGAAAATAGCTCTTCATTTGATGATCATAAAAAAGTGTTTTCTATACAGAGATATCGACATCGGTAAGAACAGAAATATTAATATGAGTCATCGGCCACAATTTTCACATCGGTGCATCACTATAAATTCTAGTAGCTGGGAGGTTAGCTCTACTAGCCACCATAGTTAAATAAGAAGCGAGGAGGAGAGAGCATTACCTTGATCTTCATGGTGGAGGGCGCCAGGGAGGTGATCTCCTTCTGCATGCGGTCGGCGATGCCGGGGTACATGGTGGTGCCACCGGACATGACTGTGTTGGCGTACAGGTCCTTACGGATGTCCACGTCGCACTTCATGATGCTGTTGAAGGTGGTCTCATGGATGCCACAGGACTCCATACCTGCGGGGAGGGGGGAAACGGGTAAGTCTTAAAAACACAGCAAGCGAGGTCTAAATGACTGAATTTCCCCAAGGGGATCAATAAAGGAATATATTAACCCTTTACCATCAAGTGTGATAGTAAAGGGTTAACCGTATGTAGTGTGGTAGTGAAAGGGTTAATGAGCCTCGTCGGTCTACACCGATATACAAGGCATTATGTAGACAAGGCTTGCAATTCAAAGTTAATGTCGTTTTCGATGACTCACCGAGGAAGGACGGCTGGAAGAGGGCCTCTGGGCAACGGAACCTCTCGTTGCCGATGGTGATGACCTGTCCGTCGGGCAGCTCGTAGCTCTTCTCCAGGGAGGACGAGGAGGCGGCGGTGCCCATCTCCTGCTCGAAGTCCAGGGCAACGTAGCACAGCTTCTCCTTGATGTCGCGCACGATTTCACGCTCGGCTGCACGACAGGGAGAGAGAGGCGGTTAGCGTCGTCTAGCGGTAGGTGCCGAATTATACCAAATGAAGACCGATATAATTATCATTTAAATTGCCCATCCCATAGGAGATTACACGACACAATTACATCACTTTCACTGCATAATAATAGCAAAGCTTCAAATAAACCCTCTAATGAATTTAGTATAATCAAGTAAGTCTTCAGTGCGGATATGATATGGATAATGGGCTTGTGCCAACCTGTGGTGGTGAAGCTGTAGCCCCTCTCGGTCAGGATCTTCATGAGGTAGTCTGTGAGGTCGCGGCCAGCCAGGTCCAACCTGAGGATGGCGTGGGGCAGGGCGTAGCCCTCGTAGATGGGCACTGTGTGGGTCACACCGTCGCCAGAGTCCATGACGATACCGGTGGTACGACCGGAGGCGTACAGGGACAGCACGGCCTGAATGGCTACGTACATGGCGGGGGTGTTGAAGGTCTCGAACATGATCTGGAAGAAGAGTGGGGGAGGAAAGGGGATGAGTGACCTGCTGCATCAGTGACCCGTCACATTATATATCGGTTAGCATCCAGTTAGAACACCAGTCACATTATAGTGTAACCTGAAGGACACTAGCATCCAGTTAGAACACCATCACATTAGTGAGTAACCTGAAGGACACTAGCAGAATGGAACACCGGCCGTCCATATTAGAAATAAATGCCATGCAAAAACCAAGCCAACTAGGAACGCCCATTTGTACAATTGGATTATGATGAATCATCTTCTGTGCCAAGTGTTTGCAGTAATTACTTTCCACCACTATGTAGAATAATGAGTTTAATAAAAAAGTCAAACATACATCTTAACTAGGGATGCGCGATATTGGCTTTTTTACCGTTACATGCAGGGTTTCCCCCGCCAAAAAACTGAATAATTTCAGGTAATTAACATTACATATATCTTGTCATGGAATTAACACAACATTATGCATACTTTTGACAATAAATAAAATCTGAATTTGCTCTTACTTGGGTACTTTTTTTTTTGTTGAAAACCGATTATCACATTTTAATGCCAATATCGGCAGGCCGATAATATCGGACATCCCTAATCTTAACACATCCCCGGCCATGCTCCACACAAATTATTTCTGACACAGCATAGTGCAGAGGGAAAGAGAAACCTTTAGCTTCCACAGTGAGATGGGAAGATCAGCTGAGAAAAGACGAAACCTGGAGAATCAAAGAGGAAATGAGGCCGAGCGAGAAATCCTGAAATATTTCCCCCATTAACAGGCAGCGCCGGGAAGAGAAGAAGAACCCCCCCCACGGTCCCAGGCCCAACCAGAGTAGTCGCACAGGAATGCAGTTTTAGTCACCGCTAGTTACCTGGGTCATCTTTTCCCTGTTAGCCTTGGGGTTGAGGGGGGCCTCCGTGAGCAGGACGGGGTGCTCCTCGGGGGCGACTCTCAGCTCGTTGTAGAAGGTGTGGTGCCAGATCTTCTCCATGTCGTCCCAGTTGGTGACGATACCGTGCTCGATGGGGTACTTCAGGGTCAGGATACCCCTCTTGCTCTGGGCCTCGTCGCCGACGTAGCTGTCCTTCTGCCCCATGCCCACCATGACACCCTGAGAAGGAAACAATAAGTGTTTTAGGACTAAGAATTGCAGACATGCGCTGATGCAAAACTAAAAATTATACAGACAACTGATAAAAAAAAGTAGTCAACTTCATTTCAGCTGTGTAGTTTTAGTGTGATGGGGAATTGGCGAGGCAGTACCTGATGTCTGGGGCGTCCGACGATAGAGGGGAACACAGCGCGAGGAGCGTCATCCCCAGCAAAGCCGGCTTTGCACATACCGGAGCCGTTGTCAACGACCAGGGCGGCGATTTCGTCTTCCATTTCTAAATAAGAAACAAGAGCGAGAGTTAAGGCTTGGTGTCCAGCGTAATTGCAGTTACTTATAACACTGTAATGGCTTTCAAGTTGGTCAAAAACAGTACTGCATTTGTAAATCTGGTATGTCATAAATGTAGCAGTACTGTCTATCTGTATGTCATATGTTATGATGGAATTGAAAATGGGGGACACTGATTTAAACAAGACGAAAGTCTCTCTGGTCTGCATCCCCTTAACAATTGTGTGTATTGAGCTGTACTGTACCCATTCTGCAATCTGTTAATAAAAATGTCTATCAATCAGTCAAATCCTTGTAGTTATAAGGGTTGGACGCTGGGTGGCACATGTTGTTCCCCGGTCCGAACCCAGAGCTGAGCTGCCTGTGTGAAAACAAAGGCGGGTTCTCTCGGTCTCGCCATATAAGGCAATAGTCAGACCCGCTTAGGGAAGACGGTCCGTGAAGCCGCCCCATCATGATGTCAGTGGACTACTAGTCTACTACAGCCCGGCTGACAGACGGACACTCCCCGAACTACACAAAGCTTTCAAACGAATTAAACCACCGCAACACTTCCGGTATTTTGAGCCCATGGGAGAGGGGGAAAGGGAGCGCCTTCATAGATTATCTCGTGAGATATACCAATCTATGATCTATTTGCCCTCAATGTAACGCGGAAGTGCAGTGGTCCACCCGCACGAAGCCACCGCGCGCCTACGTCACGTCAGTGGAGGAAACTTCCTACCTTCCGGTTGATGACCATATAAGGCTATAGATAGAGGGAAATCCCAACTAGTGATTGAAATCTATTGAAAATTGTATTAACAGATTGCAGAATGGGTACACATACCGGTCAACCCTCCCGTTTCCCCGGGATTCTCACGTATTTCAACCTTCTCCCCCGCCGTCCTCCCGTTAAAATATGTTCGTTTTTTTTTTTTTTTATAAATACAAAATGACTGCAATTCCCCTCCGTGACGACAGGTGGCAGCAGTGTAGATTAGAAAGTTACCACAGGAAGTCAGACCGGAAGGTAATATAAACAGTACCTACAATTAAATTAATGAGTGAATTAAATAAGTAGTAGTGTAAATATTCCTTAGTTTGTGTCAATGTTATAAAAATCCTATTGTATTCCAACTAATTATCATACACCACAATGTGCCCTTTCTATCTATTCTAAATCTATGGCCTTGCGATTCCACGGCTGCGCAGTGCCGACAAGAGCAGGCGTTCCATCTCTACAGAAACACTGACACTTCCATTCATTTAATGCAGGGCTGTACACAGCATTTCACTTTCAACCAGGTATCCGATTAATTTAATGTAGCACTAGCTAGTAGTTCACCCAGTCCTTGGGTACATACAGGTTGACCAGCAGATGGCAGCGACGAGGCAGCTCAGCAGAGAGCAGCTGAGCTCTACAGTACTCTCAAATCCCAATGTTGACAGCTATGTGTACAATACAGTACAGCTAAATATGAATACACACAATTGTTAAGGGGATGCAGACCAGAGAAAGACTTTTAGTCTTGTTTACATCAGGGTCCCCCATTTTCAATTCATCCTATTGAAACAGAAGCAGCAGTAGTGTGGATTACAAACTAAACACTATGGCAGCTAGGATTTGTAGATCTCACGTCAGTCATTATTAGGACAAGCCCCGGGGCATTCTCTTTTCTGCATATGGCAGAAATTGACAGCAGTATTTTCCTTTACCAGTCATTGTCATGTGGGAATAATGAGTTGCTAAATATAGTTTGCGTTTTGTTAACGTTCCTAGTTCGTAAAAGCCAAATTGCTAACCCTAATAAACGACCGGTTGTTGCAGAAAATGCACCGGATCTGCATCGCCGAGCTAGTTTTGGGGCTAGCGGTTTTTAATAATAACAGCTAGCCAAAAGACACTGCCTCAGAGAGAGAAATGTATATTAGAAGGCTTTGTTCGCGGGAACCACATGCTGCATAAAACAGACGAAGCTATGAGTGATCTAGTAAGAGTCATTCATTTTTCTACAGACGCAGCAAGGCAATCATAAAAGGAGGAATGGTCACCACGTCACTGCGGACGCACATGCCAAGTTAATAAACTCAGTTGGACAAACCCTTTCCTGCTCATTATAGTTTCCTTGTTGGGAATAAGTCTTATTTCTAAGGTATATTGAAAGTTACTGCCAAGTCTACTAGACAGAGAGACAGGTCAATGTCGTCTCTGGGTCCAGCTGGCTTAAGTTCACGGTCTGAATGTGACACCGGAGCTGCACCGTTAACGAGGCGACAAAGCAAACGTTTGCATAACTGGACGAACATCAAACGTTTTTTGCATTTTAGTTGGTATTTTTTACTGTATGAAGCACAATCTCGTAAGGCTCACATACAGAACCAAACATTTCACCGATATGTACATCCATGTACCAAATAAATAAAACTTGAAAGCAATTAAATGCCATCATGCATAACATAAGCAAGTCAACCGCATTGGGACAGACAAACCAGAGGCAACTTTATAAACGTTAATCCAGTTCATGTTGTAAGTAAAAAAGCTTGCAGTTTACTCAAATCATCAATTGAACGACATCGCCCATCCATTAAAAATAGTACATGCATTACGAGACTGCGTACAAGTAAAGACAACTGCATCAGTGAAATTACAGCCATACTGGCAGCAGGCCAAGCAGCAATTAAATATAACATCAGAAATAGATTTAGCATAATTCAGTAGCTCTAAATCCAATGGTCCAATAGTAGTAGTAGTTAGGCAATGTCCTTGCATCCTTACCTGTGTTTAGGGAGGGTTGTCGGCTTTAGGAGAATGGATGGTGGGTGCTATACACTGATCCTGCAGGGTGCACTATGAGAACTGAACTGCACCAGAAGACGCGCTGCAGGGTTTTATATGCAGCGCCTGCCGCATCCCCCTCTCCATAAAAGGCCAACTTTCAGCACGACGCCGCCTGGTTGGCCGAGCCGCATCCACTAGGTGTGGCGCATTCAGATGAGAGCTGAACACCATCGTATAAAAATTAACCCCAAATGTATTGATCTCTCACGTTGTTGTCCTCCAGTCACGTCCCAGTGATTAGTATAAAAAAAATAAAACATGATTTGTATTTCAAACAGTACTGTATTTGCAAATCTGATATGTCATAAATGTATAGATGTATAGCAGTACTGTCTATCTGTATGTCATGTATGTCATATATGTTATGATGAATTGAAAATGGGGGACCCTGATGTAAACAAGACGAAAGTCTTTCTCTGGTCTGCATCCCCTTAACAATTGTATGTATTGAGCTGTACTGTACTGTACCCATTCTGCAATCTGTTAATAAACTTTTCAATCAATCAATCAATCAATCAATCAATCATTGTTATAGGGACGGCAACAAGTAGCAAAGCCACAACACTTCAATATACCCAGAAGCTGTCATGACATCATCATTGTTTATTGTAGTCATTTTAACTGACCAAGGCATTCGCTATAAATGGTTCTGTGTCGATGACATTAGTTGATGTACGACATGCACGATGCAATCTTTGATGTATAATTTTTTTTATTCCTGACATTATCCGCATTCCACACAGGGGGCCCTCAAGGCCTGGCTTTGCTAGCTGGCTTATAACGGCCAATCCTTACACCCCCCCCCCACCAAGTATAGCCATAACAACACCTTGCACTGACTAGTTCTATTATATTATATTATATTCCTTATTGAACCCAATTTGGGTTCCGAGTGTTAAGGGCATAGAATAGAACAGACATCTCTATTCGTCTCCCTGTTGTGACACCACCAATGAGTCTGGGGTGATACATGTCTCTCTAGATATATGTCTCTCTACTTTAATCTCAGGCCTCTGTGTTCATACGAGTGGTCACTGGTCAGGGATGAAGTGGATACATCTCTGGGTCACTGACAGCCCACTGTTAACACATTCACACGTCTGCGCTATGCATACCGGTCAAAGACACACACACACACACACACACACACACACACACACACACACACACACACACACACACACACACACACACACACAGAGACAGACAGAGGGGGAGAGGGAGGGAGACACACACACACACACACACACACACACACACACACACACACACAGAGAGGGGGAGAGGGAGGCAGGGGGCTGTGACAGTGATATCCATGGATGGGTTCACTGAGGTATGGTTACACAGCAAACTCTCAGCGATCCATAAATCTCTCAGCTGTCATTAGGTCATTAGGCATGTCTGTGTTTATTGAGATGTTTGTGGGTGTCTATTTCCTAGCTGAAGGGTTGCCCTAGAAAGGCCCCTTCAATGTGCAATTTAACCAAAAAGAGGGGCACAAGAGTGTCAGAATACTTATTGTATTCTATGACGGCCGTTCATATGGACCCGACCCTAATGCCATGAGCAAAGACCCTGCCCACTGTGCCCAGGCCCCCTCTAACGGGCCCCTATATGCAGACCTCCTTATAGTACCCTCATAGTATTTGTTTGCCCCCGTACTTGGAAAAAGAATGGGAGGAGGGGGGATAACCTGGCTCACCTTGTTCAGAGAGAGAGAGAGAGAGAGAGAGAGAGAGAGAGAGAGAGAGAGAGAGAGAGAGAGAGAGAGAGAGAGAGAGAGAGAGAGATCAGGGACAGGTGTGTCCTTTACAGATCGTGTCCATATTTGGTCTGAAGACAAAATAATCCCACGCTTGTCTCCCCAGACCTGTCGTCGTGGCGACTGTCACTCGGATACCTGCGTCTGTGACTCACCTGGCCGCGCGTGTCTGCGCATGAAACACAAACCGCACGGACAGACCAAACCAAGGTGCGTGTGTTTTTGATTGATTGAATAGTTTATTGGTTTAGAATGGAAAATCACACATATAATACATTGGATCACAATATGAAAACAGGTATACATTTTCTCCATTTACCAATAGGATTTCATAAAACACAATAAAGCCATAGGCTTGTTTCCATTGTGGTCCTTCATCATTGGTGTCAGTGGATTTATGTACTGGTGTGTGGACGTGGGTGTTTGTAGTGTCTGTATGTCAGGATGTGTGGTATAAAAACAAAAAAATACATACAATAATATTCCATTTTATAGACAATAAAAGAATAAAAAAGGAACAACACATATTAAAACCCTTTGTTCACTACTCCCAGCTTCTGCTACTTATGATCCACCTCTTTATAGCTAATTTAAAAGTGGAGAAGGGGCTTATGGTCTTCAACTCCATTGGTAGGCTATTCCATTGTACTGCTGCTGAATATAGGAATGTCACCGCCTATAGTGCCAATCCCACCACACCACACCACACCACACCTGCCGCAGGGCCAAGGCAAAGTACAAAGGCCATGTACTGTACGACAAGAGCAGAATTAGGATTCCTTTCACACACAGACAAATCCTCACATCCGGCGTATTGACAGGGGGGGGGGGGGATGCTCTGACCCTCAGAGGAGCGGCGTGTCACACAATAACACAGGTTGATTCAACCCCGCACCACCTCATGGTGTGTTGAAGAATGACGAGGTGTTGTTAAAGGGGAACTATTTTACTATTTCTTTCACTATTTGGGCACTTTTACACAATTCCTGTGAGTCTATGGAACACCTCTGTAATATATATATTTTTTTTATTCATTGTTTTGTATTTCTAATCAAGTCCTCAAAAACAGCATTTTTCTACCTCAAGATCTCGAGCCGTTTTGAGCCTGGGCAGCAGAACTGTGTGCAGCTCATCTTGTATCTGAACATTATCATGCAGCAGTGTCTCTCTGACATCACAAATCATCACATTTTCAAATGACACAGTTCAGTGAGGGTGAATATTGTGAGAGGAGAATTGGAAGAATGCGCCAATATGAGAATTTTG
>NC_140171.1:12988998-13008998 GCF_963971535.1 Notolepis coatsorum
TGGGGGGGGGGGGGGGGGGTCCATACTGTATAGGGGTAGGGCCTGTGGGGGGGGGGGGGGGGGTTCCATACTTCAGATTATTAAAAAAAAATCTTAACTCCCTCATAAACCCGTGATGTTTCCCCAGTTGTGCCATCATCTGCTCTCTGTGAAAGATTTCTAAACTTTTTTTATTGATAAAATCTCTGGTCTCAGACCAGTTCTCACCACAGCCTCCTCAGCCCCCCCCCCCCCCCTCTACACCCCCTGCCTGCTGTTTTGGAGCAGTTTGAGCCTGTTTCTCCCTCCTCTCTTTCTGACATAATTAAGCACCTGCGGCCCCTCTCGCCTTCTAAAAGAAGTGCTTGATTCGGTCTTGCCCATTATTTTATTGTTGATAAACTCCTCTCTCAGCTCTGGCTGTGTCCCAACCGCCTTCAAACATGCTGTGGTACAAGTCCCCTGATTAAAAATAAAAACCTTGATCCCTCTATTCTCTCTAACTTCAGGCCCATTTCTCAACTACCTTTTCTGTCAAAAGTCCTGGAGCGAGCAGTTTACCTGCAGTTACAACTGTTTTTAGATGCACACAAAATCCACGCAGCAAATTTCAGTCTGGCTTTAAACCGCGCCATAGCACCGAAACAGCCCTCCTGAGAGTTCTTAATGATCTCATTTTAGCTGCTGATTCTGGAAATCCCGCAATTCTCGTGCTTTTAGACCTCACAGCCACGTTTGGATGGCTGGATTACTGTAATGCGCTGTATGTTGACTTTGACCAGTCGCTGCTCCGTCGCCTACAACTGGTCCAAAATGCGGCTGCCCGTCTTCTCACTGGTACCAGGAAACGTGACCACATTACATATGGGCTGGCTCCATTGTACCTGGCTGAGCTCCTGCACCACCACTCTTTATACTGTACTAATATACTGTCTGTATTCTTCTACTCCTCGCTCTTCTTACTTAAAGGGCAGATCCAAACCTGAACGAAAAGACGGCCCCACCGCCAGAAAAATATATATAATACAGAAAATAGAGGGATATGTTTTCATTGTTAAGATAAGATAAGATAAGATATTCCTTTATTGATCCCCTTGGGGAAATTCAGGCATCATAGCAGCATGGGGGGGAGGGGGGGAGGGGTACAGGTAGTAAAACAACACAGTATACAGGTAGTAAAAGACAACACAGGCAGTGTAAACAATTTGATCAATATGGTCAATATAATTTACTATCTGACTAGCTGAGGAATATTCACATTATTCACAGTGTCACATGAGGTGCAGTATGCAGGAGGTAGTGTTATAATAATTTACTATCTACTGAGTATACATTAATCAAAGTACCAGGGTAGTCTACTTTGTCCCCCTTGGGTTCCTATAAGTCCCAGGTCAATGTCTGGTAGCAGTCGCTGTCGCTGTTCATGTTTTCAGTATGGAACCCCCTTCTCCCATAGGCTGAACCCCTATGCAGTATGGAATCCTCCTCTCCTATAGGCTTAACCCCAATAATAATAATAAACTTCATAATAATAAAATTAATACAAGAATTGCAACTCAAGGTGCTTCACAGCAGCAAAAAAAGACAGGCATAGAATGAGCAAAAATAGACAAAGTCAAGGTAAGATAAGACATAGAATCACAGTTCACAGTATCTAACATGCAACAGTGCAGTGCAATAAAACAGTTAGTAAAATAGAATAGACAGAGTAAAATAATGCAATAGTGCAGTTCTGAATGACTGTTTAAACAGTTTGAAACCTGACAGTCTTTCTTCCTCTTTTATACCCACACAACTTAAAACCTGACAGTCTTTCTTCCTGTTTGATAGCCCTAAGGTCTGCTGACCAGCTGCTGCTGGAGGTGCCTAGGACCAGGCTCAAAACCAGGGGAGATAGAGCCTTCGCTGCTGCTGCCCCTCGGCTCTGGAACAGCCTCCCCCCCCCCACACGAGATCTGCCCAGAGCCTAGAGGCTTTTAAATCACTGCTCAAAACGCACCTCTTTTCCCTGGCCGTTGACCAGAGCTAGCCTGCCACTTGCACAGGACGTTTGCTGTTACTCTGGACTTTTAATCTAATTTCTTGTCTCTTTTATATTGCACCTTGCTCTTGTTTTCTTAATTGTACAATACATTTATCTGAAATGTTTGTGTATTTTTAGTACTTATTACTGCAATGTATGCGTTTTTTAATCATGTACCTGTGAAGCACTTTGGTTTGGCTTTAGTCATTTGTAAATGTGCTATAAAAATAAAGCTGACTTGACTTGAGAGATGGAACTGCACCCCGAGAGAGAGGTTTGCCCCGAGAGGGATGTTCAAATGGTCAAATTGGCTATCAAACAGGAAGAAAGACTGTCAGGTGTTAAGTTGTGTGGGTATAAAAGAGGAAGAAAGACTGTCAGGTTTCAAACTGTTTAAACAGTCATTCAGAACTGCACTATTGCATTATTTTACTCTGTCTATTCTATTTTACCAACTGTTTTATTGCACTGCACTGTTGCATGTTAGATACTGTGAACTGTGATTCTATGTCTTATCTTACCTCGACTTTGTCTATTTTTGCTCATTCTATGCCTTTGTCTTTTTTTGCTGCTGTGAAGCACCTTGAGTTGCAATTCTTGTATTCATTTTATTATTATGAAGTTTATTATTATTATTGGGGTTAAGCCTATAGGAGAGGAGGATTCCATACTGCATAGGGGTTCAGCCTATGGGAGAAGGGGGTTCCATACTGAAAACATGAACAACAATGAAAACATATCCCTCTATTTTCTGCATTATATATATTTTTCTGGCGGTGGGGCCGTCTTTTCGTTCAGGTTTGGATCTGCCCTTTAAGTAAGAAGCGCGAGGAGTAGAAGAATACAGACAGTATATTAGTACAGTATAAAGAGTAACGCTGCCAGGCAGAGGCAACGCACAGCAGCTACTGTATATGTGTGTAATGAAAATGAAAAACGTCTTTTGTCTTTTGTTTTGGCATTTTGTAAACATGAGCGTCTAGACCGCCGATTGTCGGTAAGGTATGGAGTCAGATGGTTTATAGATAAACACTGTGGCCAACAACGGCTATGCCAGGAAATAAGTTATTATTGAAAAACATTAGGCCATTGTGATTGTTTATTATTCGCAGTGCTTACATAGGGGGCGGAATAGAGGTGAAACAAACGTTCAAAACAACACTGGCTGTAGAAAATGTTATAGAAATTTATTGAAATAAAACACAAGAAGAACATTTAATTTTGAGTCCCAGAAAATTAAATGCAAATAATGTGTGTTATTTTCATGGTGTTGTGAGGAGCTAGGTTTCAGGGTGAGAAGTGTTCCTCTGCAGGCTGTATGTTATCGTCACGGTGTTGTTCCTCTGCAGGCTGTATGTTATCGTCACGGTGTTGTTCCTCTGCAGGCTGTATGTTATCGTCACGGTGTTGTTCCTCTGCAGGCTGTATGTTATCGTCACGGTGTTGTTCCTCTGCAGGCTGTATGTTATCGTCACGGTGTTGTTCCTCTGCAGGCTGTATGTTATTATCGTCACGGTGTTGTTCCTCTGCAGGCTGTATGTTATTATCGTCACGGTGTTGTTCCCCTGCAGGCTGTATGTTATTATCGTCACGGTGTTGTTCCTCTGCAGGCTGTATGTTATCGTCACGGTGTTGTTCCTCTGCAGGCTGTATGTTATCGTCACGGTGTTGTTCCTCTGCAGGCTGTATGTTATCGTCACGGTGTTGTTCCTCTGCAGGCTGTATGTTATTGTCACGGTGTTGTTCCTCTGCAGGCTGTATGTTATCGTCACGGTGTTGTTCCTCTGCAGGCTGTATGTTATCGTCACGGTGTTGTTCCTCTGCAGGCTGTATGTTATCGTCACGGTGTTGTTCCTCTGCAGGCTGTATGTTATCGTCACGGTGTTGTTCCTCTGCAGGCTGTATGTTATCGTCACGGTGTTGTTCCTCTGCAGGCTGTATGTTATCGTCACGGTGTTGTTCCTCTGCAGGCTGTATGTTATCGTCACGGTGTTGTTCCTCTGCAGGCTGTATGTTATCGTCACGGTGTTGTTCCTCTGCAGGCTGTATGTTATCGTCACGGTGTTGTGGGGCGGTCTCAGGGTCTCAGGGTCTCAGGGTCTCAGGCCGTCCAGCTCTTCCCCAGGTCTACCAGCTCCATGCCCTCGCAGTAGGACCGTGTCCGCGACGCCCTCACCTGGTTACATTATGAAACAACACACAACAAACAATCAGGAACAATGTACAGGAAATACATGCCTGGGTGATGCTGCATACTGTATGCATTGATGCACACACACACGCACGCGCACGCACACACACACGTGCACAGGGCACACACACACACACCACACTTATCATAGTTTTGTATTTTTCATTCGTTTTTTTACTGTATACTGCAAAGGTATCTGGTGTCTATAGGATACTGGATAGGGGGGCATGCAGGGTCTTTGTTCAGGGCATCAAGGTCTGGTCTCTATGGGCACCCCCCCCCCCTCTCTCTCTCTCTCTCTCTCTCTAAAACCAAGGAGCTGATCGTGGATTTTAGGAGAATCCAGCAGGGGACACACAAGCCACTGTGGATAAATGGGGCCATCATAGAAAGGGTGAGCAGTTTTAAGTACCTGGGAGTCCACATCACCACTTTGATTGATTGATTGAATTGATTGATTGATTGAATTGATTGATTGAAACCTGGACCCTCTGCAATTTGCATATCGCCCCAACAGGTCCACGGAGGACGCCATAGCCCATGTGCTGCACACAGCAGCATCACACCTGGACAAGAGGCAGGGGAACTATGTGAGAATGCTGTTCATCGACTACAGCTCAGCATTCAATACCATAGTCCCCTCCAAACTCATAGCCAAGCTCAGGGACCTGGGCTTGAACTATGACCTCTGCCAGTGGGTCTTGGACTTCCTGACGGGCAGACCCCAGGTGGTAAGAGCCGGCAACTGCACCTCCTCATCCATCACGCTCAACATAGGGGCCCCCCAGGGCTGTGTTCTGAGCCCCCTCCTCTACTCCCTGTACACACATGACTGCGTAGCACAGCGGAACGACAACACCATCATCAAATTTGCTGATGACACAGTAGTGGTGGGCCTGATCTCTGCCAACGACGAAAGGGCCTACCTGGAAGAGGTAGAGAACCTGTCACAGTGGTGTCAGGAGAACTGCCTCTCCCTGAACGTCAGCAAAACAAAAGAGATGATTGTGGACTTCAGGAGGTCGGGGGTCAAGGACTACAGCCCCCTCAGCATCGACGGGGCACCGGTTGAGAGAGTGAACAGTTTCAAGTACCTCGGAGCCCACATATCCGAGGACTTGACATGGACCACACACATTGACAGTGTTGTGAAGAAGGCACGACAACGCCTCTACTTCCTCAGGCGCCTAAGGAAGTTCCAAGTCAGTCAGAAGATCCTTAGGAACTTCTACTCATGTACAATAGAGAGCATCCTGACCGGCAACATCACCTCCTGGTTTGGGAATAGCACTGCACAAGACCGTAGCAGACTACAAAGAGTGACACGTTCAGCCGAACGCACAATTGGAGGGGGGCTTCCCACCCTCCAGAACATTTACAACAAGCGGTGCAAGGGGAAGGCTAAGAGAATTATTAAGGACTCGAGCCACCCGAACAACTGCCTCTTTGAACTGCTGCGGTCAGGCAAGCGATACCGGAGTCTTAAGGCGAGCACAGAAAGACTCAGAAGAAGCTTCTATCCCCAGGCCATCAGGCTGCTAAACGAACAATAATCACTATGCAACAACCATCAAATGCACACAGCACACACACCCACACGCACACACTCACTCAAACAAACAACACACTGCAGCACCCACTCTCCACACTTTAGATCACACAAACACACTTACACTTTATATTTATTGATAAAGGATTTGCACTACAACTCGTACACCTACTGTGAATTGTACCTAAATTGCACCTCGTCCCATTTCTCCATTTCTGCCTTGCACTATATAGTATTGTATATTAGTACACTGCACAGTATTGTATATTGTATGGTAACTACGTCTATTCTGCATCGAACATTGTACATATGTCTAAACTGAACACTGTGACCTCATTTTTTTTACTTCTAATTTTACTATGTTATTTTATTTCATACTTATCTTGTCTTGCACAGTCTCTGGAGCGCAACAGTAAGAAGCATTTTGTATAAAAGTATTCTGTACTTCAGTATGACAACTATTAAAGAAACTTGAACTTGAAACTTGAAAAGTTTATTAACAGATTGCAGAATGGGTACAGTACAGTACAGCTCAATACATACAATTGTTAAGGGGATGCAGACCAGAGAAAGACGTTCGTCTTGTTTACATCAGGGTCCCCCATTTTCAATTCATCATAACATATATGACACACACAACATACAGATAGACAGTACTGCTACATCTATACATTTATGACATACCAGATTTGCAAATACAGTACTGTTTGTGATACAAAAAGTGTCCACTCACTCACATCAACTTAGTATTAGCCACTGTGGTAAAAAAAGGCGAAACAGCGCCTCTACCACATGAGGAAGTTCAGAGTATCAGGGAAGATACTCCACTCCTTCTATTCCGGGGCTGTAGAGAGCATTCTGACTGGGAACATCACTGCCTGGTTTGGAAACAGCACAGCCCAGGATAGGAAGGCCCTACAGAGAGTGGTGCGCTCAGCAGAATGGACTACGGGTATTGCACTACCACCCCCGCAGGACTTATACAATAGGAGGTGCAAATCCAGAGCCTGCAGAATAATGAAGGACCCTCACCACCCCAATAATAGCCTGTTCAAGCTGCTGCGGTCAGGCAAGCGCCTCCGTATACACATGCAACAAGAACAGAGAGACTACACTGAACACTGAACACTGATCTCTCCACACACACACACACACACAACACAACATTCTGCACTCGCACACTCACAAACGCACCACAGGTCACTTTAAACACACAAGAAAAGGACACTTTAAAGGAAGGAAAAGGTCACTTTAAGAAAATAACTTGTTGTGATTGTTGTATAGTATGGTTAGTAACAGCAAGTATAGCATAGGGACATAGGGAAAAACTGCACATTGTATAGGTATGTACATAGGATCCAGTGCCTTTAACACTTTCAGAGCCCAAGCTTAATGCCTTTTTACCTCCTTGAATGCCCAGCACCACTTCAATGTTAACGTTAATATCGCCTAATCTATGTTTTAAATTATGGCTATGTGTCTAAGTGATAGGGAAACAATGTCCAGGCACGCACTCCAGGTTTTTCCAAATTTATTGGCAGCCTGTAATCATATGATGTTTCGGTGTGAACACACCTTCTTCAGAATGGCTTGCATATGTGTCTAATCTGCCCGTCGCTTATCAAAGACTCATTTTCCAGTCAACATTGTCGTAGCAGATTGTTTTTTTATCGCTTCATTTCCGTTTTCTAGCATTTTGAAAAGCACTAGTTTTCACGGAAAAAAGAAGACATTCCATGATAATCGCCCTTTACTGGAATATTCTAGAACGTTGTCATTTCTCGGCCTATTTATGAATAGTTTTCAAATAAACGCTAGATTATCGATAGTATATGTGTACGCATGCACGCTCTGGCCGCGAGCTGAAAATCGATTCTCCTATTTCCTGACCGCTCACACAGTCAATCAGCCATATCACATAATCACATAAAAGCTTATATCTCCGTGAAAACGAGTCTGATTATCCTAAGACTGGTAACATAGATTCCTTACCTGAGATCAGATGGTATCCAAATGGATTATTCCAATTCCTGATCGCCATTCGAAAAAATCAATCCTTTTATTCATCCACCGTGTATACTGTAAAAACACATAATCCCCGCTGCTCTGAGGCTCCAGAGTGGAGCTGATCGACCCCGGCTGCGTGAGTGAGAAGTAAAATGTGGAGTCCGGGATTTTTTTTCTCATTTATTTTCACTGAGTCCAATCCAAAAGGGTGAATTACCATCTGGGAGACGATAGGGGGCGCTTTTTTCACATCTGAGCGCCTGGAGTGGCTGAATTTCCAACGGTAGACTCGGTTGATGAAATATGATTTCAGATCGCTAATAAAAATAAAAAAACGACAAAATACGAGAATTCTCGTGAGTGGGCATTCAACCCGCGGGGGGTAAACCCGAGAAAACTCGGGTTGGGCAATCAAAGTGTTAAGTGATTTATTAACATGTCTATTTACCATGTCTATTCTAGTTATCTTTTTTATTATTATTACTATTACTATTGTTTTTATTGGACAATCGAAGCGGGCATGGCCAACCGCATTTCACTGTATGCCTTGGTATGTATATATGTATGTATGAATAAAAAAAAACTCTCTCCCTCTCTCACCACTGCTATGAATGGTGAGCCACTAATGATAGGGGGCTTGTAGCTACTAGCTGCTGCCAGTCCCTGCCATACTGTGAACAAAACTACACAGTAACATGAAGACAGTCCAAGGTAATAAAACATCTCTCTGTCTCCACACTATAAACTTCATGCAGTATTTATCTTCACAATACTAAACTTCAGGCAGTATTTATCCTCACAATACTAAACTTCAGGCAGTATTTATCTCTATGATACTAAACTTCAGGTAGTATTTATCTCTATGACACTAAACTTCAGGCAGTATTTATCTTCATGATGATAAACGTGTTACGTTCCAGCATGTGGCTGTTGTATTTTGTTTGTCCTTTTCTGTCTCCCCCTCTCCCTCCACCTGCTACTCTGATCCAGGTTCCTGTCATTCATCAAGACACCAATAGGAACCCAGCCAGTCATCAATCAATCCACCAGTTGACCAATCAGAAACCCTCCTCTTGTTTTAAAACCATGTGGCACTTCCGGTGTCTTCCCTTTTGTTTCTGGTTTGCTGTTGGTTAGATGTTTGTATGTGACTTAGTTAGCCAACTCGGTAAAAGTGTATTGTGTGCGTGTTGGGAATTGGAGCAGGTAAGCTCCAATACATTTGGTGCTACACGTAGTAGTGGTATTGTCTTCTAGACTTCAGACAGTATTTATCTCCACGACACTAAACTTCAGGCAGTTTATCTCTATGATGCTAAACTTCAGGCATATCTATCTTCACGATACTAAATATAATACTTCAGGCAGTATTTTTCTGTCTTTTGCAATAACTGATACTGAGAGCTGATGAATTGAACAGTAGATCTATAGTTGATAAAGGTTTATGTTCAATTGTGAACAGTGGATATATAGAGTGAGTTAATAAAGGTTTATGTTCAATTGTGAACAGTGGATCTATAGTTAATAAAGGTTTATGTTAAATTGTGAAAAGTGGATCTATAGAGTTGGAGTTAATAAAGGTTTAATTGTGAACAGTGGATCTATAGAGTTGGAGTTAATAAAGGTTTATCTTAAATTGTGAACAGTGGATCTATAGAGTTGGAGTTAATAAAGGTTTGTGTTAAATTTTGAACAGTGGATCTATAGAGTTGGGGTTAACGCTTCAAGCCCATGCATGTGCAAGGTTTCCCACAGACTCCCAGAGGCACCAGAAGCTGAATAAAAAAGAAAAGTGATACTAATAAAAAATATTTCCCATCCCCGGATCGGCAGGTGGCTTTGCACGTTTGTGCATGCGCTTTGATGAGAAACACGAGGGTGGTTTTTCCGGTTTTCTGAGTTTTCCGATGCGACCCTGGGAACACCACTTGGCAGGCACAAAAGCATCTGATTGGCCAAAAACAGCTCCCTGCATCAATAACCAATCGGATGCTTTTGGTCTGTGGTTTTCCTGGGACTCTGTGGAAAACCTTTGTTGCATGGGCTTGAAAAAAGTGATGCAGAGTTCTGCTCTATTTCCGCTGGGCAAGTAAACTCACTCTTGCTAATTTCTCAAAAGTTGACTACTGAAGCTTTAACCCTAACTCTATAGATCCACTGTTCACAATTTAAGATCAACCTTTATTAACTCTTAACTACTATATTATAGAGCCATGCAGTTTAATAAAGGTTTATCTTAAACAGTGGATCTACAGAGTTATGGTTAATAAAGGCTTATCTTAAACAGTGGATATACAGAGTTATGGTAATAAAGGTTTATCTTACACAGTGGACATACAAAGTTATTGTAATAAAGGTTTATCTTAAACGGTGGATCTACAGCGTTATGGTTAATAAAGGCTTATCTTGTGATCTAAAGAGCAGCAGGCTCGTGAACAGAAGGTTGGAACGCCCTACCCACAGCCGTAAAGGAATGTGAATCCCTACCCTCCTTCAAAACCGCTCTCAAAGAGCACCTACGGGTGGCTGCAATTAGAAACTGGCCCCGGTAAATGTCAAAATCCCTCCCCCCCACACCCACTCACCCAACCACCGCCGATGTACAGTTTCTTCCCCTTCGGATGTATATTTTTTTTATGATCTCTTTTTCTTACACAGTACCATATATTTGTATGTCATAAATGTCTTGAAGAATTGAAAATGGAGGACCCTGATGTAAACGAGACAAACGTCTTTCTCTGGTCTGCATCCTCTTAGCAGTTGTTGGTATTGAGCTGTACTGTATTGTACCCATTCTGCAATCTGTTAGTAAAGTCTTCAATCAATCAATTGTCTGTTTATTCCCGAACGGGAGAGAAAACTGTGGGCGCGGGAAGTGTATGAATAACACTCTACCCTCCCTCAGCAGCACCCCGCCACTGAAGTGCCCTCGAGCAAGGCACTTAACCCCCAACCGCTCACAGTGGACCAGCTCCGAGGCCAACAGAGCAGCACTGTGGTTGTACTGGGCAGCACAGTGGACCAGCTCCGAGGCCAACAGAGCAGCACTGTGGTTGTACTGGGCAGCGCGCAGCACAGTGGAGCAGCTCCGAGGCCAACAGAGCAGCACTGTGGTTGTACTGGGCAGCACAGTGGACCAGCTCCGAGGCCAACAGAGCAGCACTGTGGTTGTACTGGGCAGCGCGCAGCACAGTGGAGCAGCTCCGAGGCCAACAGAGCAGCACTGTGGTTGTACTGGGCAGCGCGCAGCACAGTGGACGTATGTCACTGTGTGAAGCAGGGCGTTGCTGACAGTGAGCTTACAAATCTACCCCGGAGAAAAGAAACAAACAAAGCCACAATAAGATGCGACCACATACACGACGCATGCACACGCACACACATACACACACACTTGATCTTCATGCCAAATCTCAGCCTCCTAGGGCAGAAACTGTGGCTGCTAGAGGGTGGGGACATTTTTGTGGACCAACCGAGCAACCAACAGAGTGAGTTATAGATCCGTGTCCATATCCTAGTCTGTAATTAAAGGGGAATGTTTGTGTAAGCAAATGAGGTTTCAATTCTGGTTCAAGCTTGTTTGAAATACTACAACAAATCAAGTCAAGTCAAGAGTTTTATTTGTCACGGCATACAAGTATACAGTGAAATGCGGGGGGTCTTGCCCGCAACGATTGTGCATAATACAATAATAATAATATAATAAGAATCCAATAGGATGAACGACATTTGTGCAATAATACAAGTAATCAAAGTAGGGCATATTGGTATATGTACATGAGTTTTTACAAGAGCATGGTAAGACATGCTAGGTCCTGTGGTAGTGCAATACACTGTTAGCTACGGATGAGGCACTGGGTCTTTATGTACACTGCTATACAATGCTATATTATACAATCTCAAGTTATACTATACTATTTTTAAAGTGACCTTTCCTTTTGTAAAGTGACCATAAGTGTGAGCGTGTGCAGCATGAGTGTGTGTGCTCATCTCAATCGGGGGTGAGAACTCACGTGTCATGGCTCAACAAAGTCAGCGCTCCATGTACGGTATTGACCTATCTCAAACCCCGCCCTCTTTTTCGCCATCCTCCAATCACAACTGTTGCTTCCCTCGGACAAACCTGGGTCAATTGTCTTAAGGAGCGGCCCCGGATTTTACATCCAGGTGACGGGTGTCACAGGGAGCGACAGTGGCTCGGGAGGTAGAGCAGTCGTCTGGTAATCCGGAGGTTCCCGGTTCGATTTCCTTGAGCAAGACACTTAACCCCTAATTGCTCCTGATGAGCAGGTCGGCACCTTGCATGGTTGCCTCCGCCGTCGGTGAGCGAATGGGTAAAATGTGAGGAACAAATTGTAAAGAGCTTTGGATGCGCTATATAAATGCAGCCATTTACCATTTACAGGGCTCTCTCTCTCTGATTTGTTGCTTTAGGAGAGGGTTAACTGAACTCTCCTTGGGTACAGGAATGGAAAAATGCTAAATGGTGCATTTATATAGCAGCTTTTATCCAAAGCGCTTTACAATTTGCTCCTCACATTCGGCGGACCCTGCAAGGTGCCAACCCGCTGATCGGGAGCAGTTAGGGGGTTAACTGTCTTGCTCAAGGACGCTTCGACGAATTGAACTGGGAACCTTCTGACAACCGCTCCACCTCCTGAGCCACTGCTGCCCCACACGTTGGAACACAGGTGGCGTTTGATTGAATTGATTGAAAACTTTATTAACAGATTGCAGAATGGGTACAATACAGTACAGCTCAATACACACAATTGTTAAGGGGATGCAGACCAGAGAAAGACGTTCGTCTTGTTTACATCAGGGTCCCCCATTTTCAATTAATCAGGACATATATGACATACAGATAGACAGTACTGCTACATCTATACATTCCCCTTTAACCCTTTCACTACCACACTACAGAAGGTTAACCCTTTCACTGCCAACCGTCTGTAGTGTGGTAGTGAAAGGGTTAACCCTTTGTCATGTGGCAGTGAAAGGGTTATCCTTCTGTATTGTCGCAGTGAAAGGGTTAACCCTTTGTCGTGTGGCAGTGAAAGGGTTATCCTTCTGTATTGTCGCAGTGAAAGGGTTAAACCTTTGGTAGTGTGGCAGTGAAAGGGTTAACCCTTTGGTAGTGTGGCAGTGAAAGGGTTAGGTCTCACCGGGAAACAAGACTAGACAGCTGAACTGGCGGCTCTCGATGTAGACTTGACAGTTTAATGTCTAGTTTCACTTCTTAAAAGAAAAGCCGTCTACAAGTTGATGTCAGCTGGTGCCGTTTCCATCTAGTTAAATTCATTGGAACATTCTTCTGTCACCCAGAAACCAAAATCACCAAATGACTCATTATAATTATGCACATAGACTATACTGCAATTCTTTCAGATAAAATTATCTCAAAACCCAAACTGTGAATGATGTCATCTAGGAACCCCTGGCCATGCGAGCGCTGACGACAGCAATCACTTACTGTAGTTAGGTAAGACTGAGTCATTTTGTTTTTATTTTTAACGGTTGAATTTGGAGTCCCATGATTTGTTTGTTGTACATTCATTATTTATTTGAGTTTATAGGACAAGGTATAACCTACACGGAAATGGACTGCATTTATATAGCGCTTTTATCCAAAGCGCTTTACAACTTATGCGTCACATTCACCCATTCACTCAGACATTCACAGTCTTGGGCGGGAGTGTTGTGGGTTTATGTTTTATTTTGTAAAGCGTGTAAATTGAAAGTTTTAATATTTTTTATATTAAAAAAAATCTTTATTATTTCAACACAATTCAGAGTCTAGGGCCATTTGTGTCATGCTTTATTTTTGTTGTTTTGTAACCTCCCACCACTTGAGGGAGCAGTGTCACAGTCATTGGGTCAGGTCATTAGGTCAGGGGTCGGGGGTCAATATAATCAGTGGGATTTGTTTGACTCAGGTGTTACTAGCTGGAGGAAGCAATATTGTAAATTAACACTTTAATCGCCATGGGTTAAATTCATAATTTACCATCCCTCGCCAGCTCTATTTGTCTATGGAGAAGTTCCCCTTCTTTGCAGGGCTATAACTTTTTAAATTCTATTGCTAAATTGCTATTATTATGGCCCATTCAATGTCCTATATGTATTGTTCAGGGTGTAGCAACGTTAAACTTTTTCATTCACATATTCATACTAAAATATGGTCTAAAGTATAAGTATGTTTTTATCGTTTTCTGCAGCTTTCTTCAGAACGTGATTTATAGCCCTAAATGCATTATATTGATGATCAAATACAGTTTGGTAGGAATCTGTGCAAGATAAAAAATGTCAACTGGACGTGGTTCTAGAAGTTTCTACGCATCATCTGATGATGACCGGATGGGCGGGGGATCGTTTATAATTCCGTGGGCAGCGTTAGATGATTCATCCAGAGTGGGTCATATGTTCATCATAGCAGTTTATATGGAATACGTTAGAATATAACGCTGAATCTTACCGTGGCTTCCTCACGCCGCTGGCAGATGAGCGTGGAACAGAATTTTTTCTATTATGGGATGGAGAAATGCCCGATCCATTTCCAGGTTGTATAAGATGCCACTGTCCTGATGAAGGCTGAATAGCCGAAACGTTGACGACAATAAAAGCAGAGAAAAAGTGAGTGCGGGAATTGTAAATTTTTTCATCTGAGTATAATAGTATACGTCCAAATCATGTTGTTTTTTCGAGTTATTTGCACCGATCGATGTTCACTGTGTCAATACGGAGTCTCTCTAACGATAGCGAGTGCCCGGACCACATATGGATGAGCACTACCGGTTCAAAGGTTAATTTCCGGTTGGCGATCTGCCGATCGGCCACCAGATGGCGCTCTTGAACCGCTAGAGAGTTGCGTGGAGCTTTGCAGTGTGTCTCAGGACTCCGGAAAGGAAATATGATTTCGATGACAGATTTTTGAAATATTGACATCAAAGACGAGTTACGGCGTCTTCGGCAGAATGAGCATGGCTAGGAATGACGTGTAAACTCGTCCATGGCGATCATAGTGTTAAATATTGAATTTTGTTTTTGTCTATTATTGGAAACAATATGAACTGTGAGCAATAAATCACCTTTTATTCTTGCAACAAGTGGATTTCAAATCATTAATACACGTGTCAGAACACTTTAACTACACAGAGATTCAGTTCCTCTGGGCAACACGTGCCCAGACCCGAGTGGAACTTCTACTACCGAGAGCTCATTCCACGTTCACGGCGACCATCTAACTCTGTTGAAGAATCCTCTTAATCTTCTAACACTAAATAAGTTCCTTTACCAGGAAAGAAATAAAGTTGACTCTTCAACCGGTTTTTAAAAAAGTGGTGGAATTGGTGTCTCCTATACAGGCCTGTACACGCCCCCAGACAATTTCCCCCAACAGTGGTATGAAGAGATGAACAGTGGTATGAAGAGATGAACAGTGGTATGAAGAAATGAACAGTGGTATGAAGAGATGAACAGTGGTATGAAGAGATGAACAGTGGTATGAAGAGGTGAAGAACAGTGGTATGAAGAGATGAACAGTGTTGCTGTTGTCATTTGTGTGCTCGTTCCACTCTTTCGCTTTCCATGCAAAATCTAGAAATTAAAGATTAAAATCACACCTGTTCTCTATTATAGACAAATCATATGTTCACCCTCTTAATGCTTTGGGACCCTTTAAGAAACACTGTCAATACTTCTTGTACTATCCCTTTACTCCATTTACGAGAAATCTTCTTACTACGGAACGCTCTGACGTACAGACAACATGTTTTGTCTTAAACCACTCCTAGCCACAGCGGGTGCAGACTTCAGTATCAGTATCAGTATTCATCCCACGTCATATGATAGGACACATTTCTCCTGTATGCAAACCTTGCCTCTCTTATTGTATAAAGCTCAGGGTCACCTTGACTCGGGGCTCACTTCTCAGATTGTCTGTACATTGTATTGATCCTCCTGTGCGCACGGAATAAAACAATTTTCTTTGCTATCCCTTGACTCGATATCCATTTCTCTTGAGCTCACCGGACTTGGTCAAATTAAATGTCCACCACCACTGGACAATAAAGACATTGATATAAGGATAATTGTTTGATTATAAACACATGTTGTGCCCTGACACTGTACCCGTTGAAAGAAAATGTTCAATTGAAAAAAAAAGTTAAGATTAATTTCCGCAACATCTCCTTAAGTGAAATATAATTTTCAGTACAGTACTCGAGTGAAAGTACTCAGTTACCTGCGGGGTCCTGTGGGGGTGCGAGGCCAGCTGCTGCAGCAGGGGGAAGGGTGTCCAGTGGATGGGCTCTACGGGCCAGCTGCACACGGACAGGTCGCTGGCCTTGCCCGAGTCCAACACACACTCCCCCACGCTCACCTCGCTTCCTCTCCAGCCGTACTGGGAGCTGCAGAGAGGGGGGATCAGAGAGAAACAGCGTGTGTGTATCTAACTCTGAAGGAAGTGTCGACTTTGGTGCCATTTGGCCAGATGGTGGCGCTATAATGATGAACTTTACCTTCTGGCTTGTAACTTTTGAACCATACCTCTCCAGATTATGTGTCTGTATCTGTGTTGATGTGTGTGTCTGTACCTGTGTAGGTAGACTGATAATAATTGATAATAATAATAATAAATTGTATTTGTATTGCACTTTTCGTTCACTAGGATCACTAAGTGCTACAGGGTTAAAACATAGTTAAAGAAAATATGTATTAATAAAAAATAAAATACAGAGTAAAAATAAAAATAGAACATAGTTAGAAACATAGTATAAACAGAAAATTAAAGGCAACAGCACAAGAAAAAAAAACCACAAGAAAAAATAAGTAAAACGCTAGCAATCAAAGGCCTTTTTTAAACAGCTTTAAAAGAGTCCAGGCTCTGTGGTGCCCTCAGCTGGATGGGGAGGCTGTTCCACAGGCGTGGTGCAGCCGAGCAGAAGGCTCGCTCACCCATGTGTGTCTGTACCTGTGGAGATAGACTGTGTTGATATGTGTCTGTAGTGTACCTGTGGAGATAGACTGTGTTGATATGTGTCTGTACCTGTGGGGATAGACGGTGTTGATGTGTGTCTGTACCTGTGGGGGTATATGGTGTTGATGTGTGTCTGTACCTGTGGAGATAGACTGTGTTGATGTGTGTCTGTACCTGTGGAGATAGACTGTGTTGATGTGTGTCTGTAGTACCTGTGGGGGTAGACGGTGTTGATGTGTGTCTGTACCTGTGGAGATAGACTGTGTTGATGTGTGTCTGTACCTGTGGAGATAGACGGTGTTGATGTGTGTCTGTAGTACCTGTGGGGGTAGATGGTGTTGATGCGCGTTCCGTGGCTGGCACAGGTGGAGGCCAGCGACAGTGTATCGTCATGGTAACAGCAGGCGCGGTCGAGCGCCCGCAGGTGTAGTATCTCGTCGGAGCGCGTGAAGGCAGGGTTGTCCAGAGAATCTGCTGAACCCGCCCACGAACGCAACCAGAACCGACCCGACAGCTCGTCAAAGTGGTTGAACCTGCGATAGCTGCAACCACAGACAGACACACACACACACACACACACACACACACACACACACACACACACCACACACACACACACACACACACACACACACACACACACACACACACACACACACACACACACAGGCACATTTGAAATGTTTATTTATGTCCACATAAACAGAAGTACAAGGAGGCCTCATACAAAGGACATAAACAATGCGAGTGCAATCAGAAAATGTGTACTGAAAACTTAAGGGTACACATAGCACCCCCTTCTCCACACGGCTAAGCTGCCAATAATAGCTGAGTCAGAACAATTTGTTTGGCTTTTCTCTTTGACATTGCAGCAATTCTCAGACCGCTCATGGTGCATTTATATACATGGCCAAGACTTCCGAATATAACTATACTATATCTACACTTGTACCCAAGGCTGGTTATCACATCGAGCAATGGTTGGTATTTTATATACTTGTCCTGGAAAGCCTGGTCCATGTACAGGTCAAAGGCACAGCCTACTTCTAAGATTAGCACCTCCTTGTGGCTGGTGTCAACAAAAACAACATCAGGTGTATTTGGGATGTTAGCAAAGACAACATTGGTAAAACCAAACCATTCTGGTAGCAATCTAGTATGCTAGTATGCTTGTACATAGATGGTAAGATGTTTTGTACCGCATCAGACACACACACGCACGCACGCACACACACACACACGCGCGCGCGCACGCACGCACACACACACACACACACACACACACACACACACACACACACACACACACACACACACACACACACACACACACACACACACACACACACACACACACACACACACACACATTGTCGGCGCTGGTTTGGTCATGAATGAGTTTCCTGAGACAGCCATGAGTTCATCAGTTTACCGTTATTGGTTTATGGACTTTGGCCTAAATAGGGTTAAAAAAAGTTAAAAGTTAAAGGTTTAAAGTTAAAAGTTCTGTCTCACTTTGGTAGAACTTCACTTACAGCCTAGAGGAAAAAACTAAACTAAAAAGCACTACTGTATCTGTGAAACAGTGTCCTACTTTTCAAAAAGCAACTTGGCGCTGGAGGTGAAAAGGCTGAATGCTGGAGGAGACAGTTAGGGCGACAGTGGCTCAGGAGGTAGAGAGGTAGACTGATAATCAGAAGGTCGAAGTGTCCTTGAGCAAGACACTTAACTGCTCTCAATGAGCGGGTTGGCACCTAGCATGGTTACCTCTGCTGTGAATTTGAGGCATAAGTTGTAAAGCACTATATGAATGCATCCATTTACCATTGATTTGGTCTCCAGGACGGCTACCGCTGGAGGCTGACTGGAGGTGTTCACTGGCTTAACCCTTTCACTCCCACACAACCGTCCAGGTTGCAACAATTGCACTTTTGAGATCGCTAGGCAAATCTATCACAAATTAGTTCAGTGTCAGAATGTTCCAGAATGTTCTGAAGCAAGTTTAATCTACATTATGAAAAGCCTCTGGTAAAATCTTTGACTGAAATCTCCCCAGCTTGACTCACCAGCCAAACCGTTCAATAGTCAGACGCCGCCACCTAGTGGAGAACACTGTTTCCTGCAGTTATTATGTCAGTAAGTTTAGATTAATTGATTGAAAACTTTATTAACAGATTGCAGAATGGGTACAATACAGTACGGCTCAATACACACAATTGTTAAGGGGATGCAGACCCAAACATCAGGGTCCCCCATTTTCAATTCATAATGTCTTTCCTGTCTCTCCTTCATGTTTTCTTTGTGGCTAGTTAGTCTCACATAAGGAGACCTCTATTGACTATCACTTCACGTTGGTGTAGCGCCACAGTCTGTCTGATCCAACAGCCACCTTGGCAAATAAACAGTCATCATTAAAGATGTTATTTAATATTCCATAAATCAAATGGGCCGGTTACTAATAGTCTACTAAGTCAATGGGGCCACGCCGCTGTCTGTAAAACCCCCGAAGACAAAAAATGATCTACTCTTTGCACGGTGGAGTATAGGTTTCAGCGTTGATTTGTTTGGCATCCAACCAGAGTGCAAATGTAACAGTAAAGTGAAATAGTAATATACAATGTACACAGGAGATTAAATTGGGTATAAAATATATAAATTAGTACTGCTGAGTATAGTGTTAATCATATGTATGTACAGAGTTGTAGTATTCATATGTACAGTGCTACAGGTATAAAGACACTATGGTAGTAAGTCATACTTGCCAGCAGCGTAACAAGTAAGAGTAGGTAAGGGATATGTACAAATATAGATATAGTATCTACAGTTATGTAAAAAGGATTATATGCAGGTATGTACATACAGATGTGGATAGATATATATACATGGTAAGACTAAATATATACTGTATATATATATGGTATATAGAGCGTTATTGTACATCATACTATCATACAGAGTTATATGCAGGTATATAAGAAGAGGAATTGTATACAGGTATATTCAGACAGATATGGATATATATATATATATGCTGTAAAATATAATATATACATTTATATATACAGTACATACAGCACTACTGTACATGCTATCAATCATACAGGGTTATATGGGTAGACTATAGCATGAGGTAGGTAGTTATGATTATGAGGTAGGGTTTATAACTAGCTATTCTTTCTTTATTTCTTCAAGAAAACTATTATTAATTTCTGTTTGTTTCTTGTTGTTGTTCGTCTGTTGTTCGTCCGTCTGTATATTTGTGTTGCGATATGTT
>NC_140171.1:13011498-13095916 GCF_963971535.1 Notolepis coatsorum
TAGCACAAAGAATGGAAGCGGACATGACCGGTTAGCCTAGGCATTGTCCAACTAACACCTCTCCCCGAAGGCTAACCGGACCTGTCCGCTTCCATTCATTGTGCTAAGCTAGGCTAACATGCAGCCAGATAGCTTTCTACTAAACGCACAGAGAGAAAAGTGGTATCTATCTTCTTGTCTCTCTCTGGAGAAGACGATAAGCTAATTTCCCCAAATGTTGGCATGTTCCTTTAAGGTTAGGTTAAGGTTAGTTACAGAATGAATGTAAGTCTATGTAATGTTTCACATAAATGTAAATGGTAAATGGACTGCATTTATATAGTGCTTTACAATTTGTTCCTCACATTTTACCCATTCACTCACACATTCACGGTGGAGGCGACCATGCAAGGTGGGTGCCAACCTGCTCATCGGGAGCAGTTAAGGGGTTAAGTGTCTTGCTCGTGGACACTTCGTTCGTCACGCTGCCCGGGAGGGAATCGAACCGGAAACCTCCAGATTACCAGACAACTGCTCTACCTCCTGAGCCACTGTCGCCACCGTCACCAACTGCCGTTGCGCTCGATTTAAACTGCATTGACCATATTCACACGGTGGCCATTTTGCTCTTATGTCATGCTCAGGTTGGGTTCCATTCCCCCACAGAGCAAAATGGCCACCGTGTGAATATGATCAAGTGCACCATCCTGTCACTTTTATGTCACACATTAACCCACCGTGGCTCACCGTTAAAACGGTTAAATTCAAAGTACCCTCCGGTTTAAATCGATTGGTACCTAAACTATCAGGGCACAAAATGGGGTCATCCCTATGTTCCAAATGTGTGTGTGTCTGTCTGTCTGTGTGTGTGTGTGTGTGTGTGTGTGTGTGTGCGTGTGTGTGTGTGTGTGTGTGTATGTGTGTGTGTGACGTGTGTGTGTGTTGGGTTCTGAGGCATAAGGTGTGTGGGTGTAGGCACCTCTCTCCGGACCAAAGAGTTCTATGACATCAGAATATGGAACCCAGACTCACCTCCCAAAGTGATGTTGGTCACCTTTGAACCTCTGAAGGCCCTCCCCTCTCGAACGGCCTCAGCCAATCCCGTGCGTTCCAGCAGTGATCCCGGTCCTGCCGTGTCGTCCAGCCAATCCAGAGCCCCCCTGGTCCTAAACTCCACCAGGCTCTGCACCGCACGGCCACTGGAACATGCAACACAACAAGTAAATCAGTATGTTGTGTATAGCTCTCCAAAAGTTACATCAACAACAACAGTGACTCTATCTCTCTCTCTGTCTGTCTGCTTCTCTCTCTCTCTTCTTCACTCTCTCACGTATCTTTTGTGTCGCGTTACCGTCCCCAAGGTCAGACTGAAGAGAAGAAGGCCATGGAATAGTGACAGAAAGCAGCAAGCCTCCACCCCAACAGAGACCCCTCCCCTATGACCCTGTGACCCCATCACCCCTCTTCCATGCCAGCTCTACAACCCCCCCCCCCCCCCCCCCTCACTCAGATCTTCCCATCCCCTGCAGAATATTATTGTCTGACACTGTAGCAAACTGGCATAAGATAATTATGGGGGGCGGCTGGGTGGCGCAGCGGACATTGCGCTCGTCACCAACGCACGAGACACCGGTATCGACTCCGGCTGTCGGGCGTTGCCTCCGGCTTGGGCCGGCCGTCATACTAACTCAATTGGCAGAGTTAGCGGGAGGGAAGTCGATGGGGTGGTAATCTGGACGTTGTGGACAGCGACTCCTACAGGTCGGACAGGGCGCCTACACAGCAAAAGACAGGAGAGGGCGGGGGCAGTGTGAGCCTCCCACACGTTACTCCTCGCCAAATGAGAGTCCGCGCTGGCAGGTGAAAAGAGAGCAGCTGGCTGTCTCCATATGTATCGGAGGAAGCATGTGATAGACCTCAGGGCTCCCTAGAACGACCAGTAGGGGGCACATGCGCGCAACGACCAGGTAGTGGAGGGGGGAATTGGCATAACGACTAAATTGGGATGGGGGGAAAAACACAGAAAAATCAGGAGAAAAAGAGGATTAAAAAAAATAACGATAATTATGGGGTGTTTTACCCTTAACTACTTGCCATGTCTGTTTCACTCTTCAATGGGACACATTTTATGAAGATATGGACTCCATACCTCCTTTTTCTTTTCCAATTCTACAGTTGCTTCAACAGTCTCAGGTGTTTTCCTTGACTAACTGTGGACTCTCTTTTGTACCTAGCTTGTAACACTGTGGTTGTAATTAGGGATGTCCCGATCCGATCACGTGATTTTCCGAAGATCGGGATCGGCAAAAAAATAAATACAAATATCGACAATTATTTTTTTATTCAACAAACATGACCATGTTCACGTCTTAAACTCATACTGAGGCTTTAGTTTTGGTTTTAAATTGCATATCATCATTAATTAATTTATTGTCACACAGAGCAGAAGAACTTTGCCAAAACAAACCAATAGTATCCAGCTGCAGAACGGCAGACCAGCCACACTCTCAGACCCAAATTTAAAAAAAATTATTTTTATTTATTTTTTTAATCCCAATTTCTCACATTACATTCACCCTGAATGTTGACGTTATCCAGGTGAAAAGTTAACTTCATAAATCATTTGATGTATAATTAAATCAAAGGAAATGCGTTTGGGTCTGAGAGTGTGGCTGGTCTGCCGTTCTGCAGCTGGATACTATTGGTTTGTTTTGGCAAAATTCTTCTGCTCTGTGTGACAATAAATAAATGAATGATGATATGCAATTTAAAACCAAAACTAAGGCCTCAGTATAAGTTTAAGACGTGAACATGGTCATGTTTGTTGAATAAAAAAAAGTAAAAAAAAGTAAAATTAAATTTTTTTTTGATCGGATCGGGAAATATCTGTATCGGTAGATACTCAAAATCACATGATCAGGATCGGATCGGGAGCAAAAAAACGTGATCGGGACATCCCTAGTTGTAATGCCCCCTTTGTCATGTGGGTGTCCTTCATATGATATGCTGATATGTGTATTTATTATTTTCATTACACTGTGTATTTCTACTGTCAATATTGCTCATGCTGATTGTGTGGACCAGGACTGGGGCAGCAGGATGGCCTAGAGAGGCAAAGAGGCCAGCCAGTAACCAAAAGGCCACTGGTTCAATCCCGGCCACTGATAGCAGGGTGTATTCCAGCCCTGAGTTGGTGACTGAATTGTGCCTGTTATTATATCTACAGTACCCACCATCTTTGCCTACGTGCCCTTGAGCAAGGCACTGAACCCTGAAACTGCTCCAGGGGTGCTGCACTGCGGGCAACCCTGCACTCTGACCTCTCTGATGAAATACATGGGGGCAATTCGTTGTGATTACGGGCTATACAAATACATTTGATTTTTATTTGATTTGAGTGTGTGTGGAGGAATGTGCGTGTGTGTGTAACTAGGAGGGATGTGAGGACTGTGTGTGTATGTGTAACTAGGAGGGATATGAGGACTGTGTGTATGTGTAACTAGGAGTTTCAAGTTCAAGTTTCAAGTTTCTTTAATAGTTGTCATACAGAAGTACAGAATACTTTCATACAAAATGCTTCTTACTGTTACGCTCCAGAGACTGTGCTAGACAAGATAGTATCAAATAACATAGTATAGCATGTAATTTAGAAGTAGAAAATGAGGTCACAGTGTTCAGTATAGACATATGTACAATGTTCGATGCAGAATAGACGTAACTGAGTTACCATATAATATACAATACTATGCAGTGTACTAATGTACAATACTATATAGTGCAAGCAGAAATGGGATGAGGTACAATTTAGGTACAATTTACAGTAAGGTGTACGAGTTGTAGTGCAATCCTTCATCAATAAATATAAAGTGTGGGGAGTGGGTGCTACAGTGTGTTTGTTTAAAGTGAGTGTGTGCTATAAAGTGTGTGGAGTGGGTGCTACAGTGTGTTTGTTTAAAGTGAGTGTGTGCGTGTGGATGTGTGTGCTATGTGCGTTTGATGGTTGTTGTTGTGTAGTGTTCATTGTTCGTTTAGCAGCCTGATGACCTGGGGATAGAAGCTTCTTCTGAGTCTTTCTGTGCTCGCCTTGAGACTCCGGTATCTCTTGCCTGACCGCAGCAGTTCAAAGAGGCAGTTGTTCGGGTGACTGGAGTCTTTAATGATTCTCTTAGCCTTGCCCCTGCACCGCTTGTTGTAAATGTTCTGGAGGGTGGGGAGCCCCCCTCCAATTGTGCGTTCGGCTGAACGTGTCACTCTTTGTAGTCTGCTTCGGTCTTGTGCAGTGCTATTCCCAAACCAGGAGGTGATGTTGCCAGTCAGGATGCTCTCTATTGTACATGAGTAGAAGTTCTTAAGGATCTTCTGACTGACTTGGAACTTCCTTAGGCGCCTGAGGAAGTAGAGGCGTTGTCGTGCCTTCTTCACAACACTGTCAATGTGTGTGGTCCATGTCAAGTCCTCGGATATGTAGGCTCTGAGGTACTTAAAGCTGTTGACTCTCTCAACCGGTGCCCCGTCGATGCTGAGGGGGCTGTAGTCCTTGACCCCCGACCTCCTGAAGTCCACAATCATCTCCTTTGTTTTGCTGACGTTCAGGGATAGGCTGTTTTCCTGGCACCATCCCGCCAGGACCTTGACGTCTTCCAGGTAGGCCCTCTCGTTGTTGGCAGAGATCAGGCCCACCACCACTGTGTCGTCAGCAAATTTGATGATTGTATTGCTACTCCGCTGAGCCACACAGTCGTGTGTGTACAGGGAGTAGAGGAGGGGACTCAGAACACAGCCCTGGGGGGCCCCTATGTTGAGGGTGATGGATGAGGAGGTGCAGTTGCCTGCTCTCACCACCTGGGGTCTGCCCGTCAGGAAGTCCAAGACCCACTGGCAGAGGTCATAGTTCAAGCCCAGGTCCCTGAGCTTGGCTATGAGTATGGAGGGGACTATGGTATTGAATGCCGAGCTGTAGTCGATGAATAGCATTCTCACATAGTTCCCCTTCCTCTTGTCCAGGTGTGATGCTGCTGTGTGCAGCACATGGGCTATGGCGTCCTCCGTGGACCTGTTGGGGCGGTATGCAAATTGCAGGGGGTCCATGTTGATGGGGAGGGAGGAGCAGATGTAGCCCTTTACTAGCTTCTCAAAGCACTTCATGGCTATGGAGGTGAGAGCTACAGGGCGGTAGTCGTTGAGGCAAGCAGGCTTGGATTTTTTGGGTACAGGGATAATAGTGGACTTCTTCAGGCAGGTGGGGATGACAGCCTGTTCTAAGGACAGGTTAAATATGTCAGTGAATACCGGGGCCAGTTGGTCGGCACAGACTTTTAGGACGCGGCCGGGGATGCCGTCCGGTCCTGCTGCCTTCCTGCTATTCACTTTTTTAAAGGTCCGCCTCACCTCATGCTCTGTTACCCTGAACACTGAGTCTCCATCAGCAGCAGACCCCCCCCCCCCCATTGCCGTGGCTTGTGGGCTGGTGTTGTTATTACCAGCGTCAAACCTCGCATAGAAGGTATTGAGGTAATTTGCTAAGGAGATGTCACTGTTCAGTTTGAGGGAGGCGCCTTTGTAGTCTGTCATCGTTTTGAGCCCCTGCCACATAGCTCTAGAGTCAGCCTGTTCAAACTGGAGTTCAATTTTATCCCTGTAGCGCCGTTTGGCCTCTGTCACTGTCCTCCTTACGTTGTATTGCGCCACCTTGTGGTCATTCATGTTGCCTGCCACTAGGCCGTCGTTGTATGCTTTGGTGCGCGCTCTCAGAGCTTCACGGACGGATTTGTCTACCCAGGGTTTTTGATTTGGGTGATATGAGGACTGTGTGTATGTGTAACTAGGAGGGATATGAGGACTGTGTGTATGTGTAACTAGGAGGGATATGAGGACTGTGTGTGTATGTGTAACTAGGAGGGATATGAGGACTGTGTGTATGTGTAACTAGGAGGGATATGAGGACTGTGTGTGTATGTGTAACTAGGAGGGATATGAGGAATGAATGAATGAATGTGTAACTAGGAGGGATATGAGGACTGTGTGTATGTGTAACTAGGAGGGATATGAGGACTGTGTGTGTATGTGTAACTAGGAGGGATATGAGGAATGAATGAATGTGTAACTAGGAGTGATATGAGGACTGTGTGTGTGTGTAACTAGGAGGGATATGAGGACTGTGTGTGTGTGTAACTAGGAGGGATGTGAGGAATGAATGAATGTGTATGTGTAACTATGAGGGATATGAGGAATGAATTAATTAATGAATGTGTAACTAGGAGGGATATGAGGACTGTGTGTTGTGTATGTGTAACTAGGAGGGATATGAGAACTGTGTGTGTATGTGTAACTAGGAGGGATATGAGGAATGAATGAATGAATGTGTAACTAGGAGGGATATGAGAACTGTATAGCTACACTGTGTGTATGTGTGTATGTGTAAAAGTACAAGTGAAAAGGCCTAATTTTAATCGCCTTGTGTAGGCCTACATTGACAATAAAGTAATCTTCTTCTTCCAATGTTGTACTGAGCTTTTTGTTGTTGTTGTGTCTTTGTGAAAAGGGAAACATTTAAGGAACACACAAAAACTGACACTTTCCCCTGGTGGCTCTTGTTGAATAAATTCCAGTGTTGTCTTAAATGTTTTTGAAACATTGTACCCCCCAATTGTTTGTCTCTTTCTTTCTCTCTCTTTCTCTCTCTCTCTCTCTCTCTCTCTCTCTCTCTCTCTCTCTCTCTCTCTCTCTCTCTCTCTCTCTCTCTCTCTCTCTCTCTCTCTCTCTCTCTCTCTCTCTCTCTCTCTCTCTCTCTCTCTCTCTCTCTCTCTCTCTCTCTCTCTCTCTCTCTCTCTCTCTCTCTCTCTCTCTCTCTCTCTCTCTCTCTCTCTCCACCTCTCTCCTCCCCTCTCACCTGCTCCAGGCTGTCAGCAGTCTGCTAAAGCCAGGCGCTCTCCGCAGGTAGGGCTCCACCTGAAGAACAGCAACAACACATTAGCTGCTAAAGCCTGTGTGTGTGTGTGTGTGTGTGTGTGTGTGTGTGTGTGTGTGTGTGTGTGTGTGTGTGTGTGTGTGTGTGTGTGTGTGAGTGTGTGTGTAAATGGACTGCTAGAAGCTTTACAACTTATGCCTCACATTCACCCGTACGTTCACACGCGGAGAGTTGAGGCAACCATGCAAGGTGCCGACCTGCTCATGGGGAGCACGTAGGGGTTAAGTGTCTCACTCAAGGACACTTCAACACGCTACCGGGCGGAGCTTGAATCAAACTGGGAACCTTCAGATTATTACCAGACGACTGCTCTACCTCCTATCTTGTGTGTGTGTGTGTGTGTGTGTGTGTGTGTGTGTGTGTGTGTGTGTGTGTGTGTGTGTGTGTGTGTGTGCGTGTGTGCGTGTGTGTGTGTGTGTGCGTGTGTGCGTGTGTGTGTGTGTGTGTGTGTGCGTGTGTGTGTGTGTATGTGTGTGAGAGAGAGAGAGAGAGAGAGAGAGAGAGATGATATTTATTCTCATAAACATGTCGTCAATAGGTTATAGAACTAGCTAGATTCTGTCCAGTTTCTGTTGTTAATGGGTAGCTATACTGTGTAGACCATGTGGCAGAAGCAATGTTTCCTTAAATGTCCTTAAACGCATATTGATCCATTTTATGTACTGTATATAATTTAACTCAAATAAACAGGGTATCTGCAGGTTTCAACAAGTTCAATTTAAGACTATTTAAGACCTTTTTAATACCACTTTCACAACCATACTAGAAAAAAGAAGACGTAGCGACACTGAGCTGGCAGCTGCACTTGTGAGTAGGCCTGCCACGATAACACATTTTGCTGGGCGATTAATTGCCCCCGAAAATATCGCGATAAGCGATATTATTGCGACCGGTTAGAGAATTTTTTTGAGAAATTTATTTCCCAAAACTTTTATTTTGAAGCCCACCGCTCCGTCTTTTCCGGTTTAAGACTTTTATTTTGAAGCCCACCGACCGGACCGGAAGTATTGTTGTGATTATCCTAGCCGACAACTTGTCTCGTCCGGTTGTGTTTTTTAGTTTTAACGTTAGCTACTAACGTTAGATGCAGCTACTACAGGCAATCAACGATGAGGAGGAAGCGTCAAAGCAGTATATAATAGAATAGCTGTGGTGCGTAGGCACTGCAGCACGACTCGAAAACGACCCGTTATAATAAATTAATTCATGTTTAACTTGTCCCCGTCTCCAGTGCTTTGACTAGCCCCACCCGTTCATTGTAAACAATGATGCATGTAATTGTATTAACGTTATTCTGTGTTATTCTAACGTTACACTACAAATAACGCTACTTGGTTAAAAGGAGCAACACTATTGAGAAATGTATTAAGCTATATGTGGCGTTGCTACTGCCCCACGGAGCTCCCGTGCTGTGCTCTGTAGTAACGCCAGCGGCCAACCCACACGGAGAGAGACTGCAAGGGGCACTGGTTCTGCCTCATTAAAACAAACGCGCAAATAGCAATTAATCGCGCCCGTCAAAATCATTGCATTCATTTTAATTATCGCGGCAATTAATCGATTTATTGCTTATCGCGGCAGGCCTACTTGTGAGCCAATTAAAATTCTTGTGAGTCCTGTACAAGCTCTCACCAGACGCACCAAGCTCTCACCAGACGCACCAAGCTCTCACCAGACGCACCAAGCTCTCACCAGACGCACCAAGCTCCTGGTAGCCCCGCAAAAAACAACGACTTGAATACTAAAACGTGTGTGTGTGTGTGTGTGTGTGCGTGTGTGTGTGCGTTTGCCCACCCATGCAGCAGTGTCTTCTTCCAGGCCCGTAGAGAAGGCCCTGCTGGGCTCTTCTAGAATGATCTGCAGCAGCAGCTCAATGGACTCCACTGGAGACGAGACGATACAACACATGTCATGCCGTTAAAGACCCAGTCCGTGATACCGTCTGCAACCTCTGGTTACAGGAGTTGACCCCTACGGGGGTTCCCAGAAAATAAATGGGGAATATTTTGATTTCACTCTTATTTAGTGAAGTCTATAGAAGTCTGACCATTGAATGGGAGGATGTATACGCAGGACTATTCTGATCATAGGTGTCACTCTCTCCTGTTTCCTGCCTACCTAGAGTATAGACAGTTATGGAATATGATAACTAAAATCTTCTCAGATGGGCATCTGTGGAAGTTTTCCTCTGAGGCCTCTGTTCACACCTCCCCCTCCCCCTTACCCTCTCCTTATCCTCCCCTTATCCTCTCTTTACCCTCTCCTTATCCTCCCCTTATCCTCTCCTTACCCTCTCCTTATCCTCCCCTTATCCTCTCCTTATCCTCTCCTTACCCTCTCCTTATCCTCCCATTCCTTTCCTTATCCTCCCCTTATCCTCTCCTTACCTTCTCCTTATCCTCCCCTTCCTCTCCCCTCACACCCTATTCTTCACCTGTTCACCCCTCCCCACAACCCCCCCCCCCCTTTCCCAGAAAGCTTAAGAAGCTCACAGAATTGGGAGGATCTTGGGAACTAGTTTTTTCTCCTGATCAGAGAATCAAGTCCTCCATCCAACTCCTGAACCTGAATCTGTATTTGATTAGCAACGTTTTAACAATAAATTGGTATCAACCATGAAGATTTGACCATAATGAACCACCACACATCCCTGAGACTACATCTTATCAAATGCAGCCTTAACCTCTTAACAGGTGGGGTACCGCCATCTGGCCGACGTGCCCGTGGGCAGAACACACAAAGGCACGGCACTTTGCGAGCGTCTAGCGGCTCTGGGCTGCATTTTTCGCCGAACATTTTCTCCCGTTGTAGCCAATGACATAGCTTTCCAACGATACAGACAGATTTGAGTACACAAGTTCAAGTTCAAATCAAGTGCAGACCTCTGTTACTCTATTTCATTAGCACTAAAAGTGATTTTCCTTTTTTGCATTAGTAACTTCAGAATGTCATCTTTCAAAAGAGACCAGGCTCATGCATGTGCTATAAGCATACAGTATAAAGCCAAGCTTTGCAAAAATAGTATGCAGTCCTCAAGTAAAAACATTGCCACTTTTCTGGGTGCCTGTTAAGAGGTTAAAGGTATTATCAATAAATACATGAAACAGAACCACAGCTGTAACACAGGGCTCAGCGCGGGGTCCAGCAGGGCACCGGTGCCCTGGAAGACAGTTACCCTGGATAGTCGCAGGCTGGTCCGGTACGATGTAGAACCTGGGCATCCGAGTGGTGGAGGAGCTCCGGTCGAGTGGCGGGGCCGCGGCCGACGCTGTGCCCGCCGGAGGGCCTCCCCGGCTGGGATACGGGTCGGGCGGGGGCGGGGGTGGCTCCGGAGACGACACGCTGGTTGTTCTGGCTGTAGGAGAGCGTGTGGTGGTGGTGGTGGTGGGCTGAGGAGGGACGGGAGTTGCTACGGTTGTGACGAAGGGCTCCCTCTCTTCCTCTCCCCGTTCCAGCCCGCCTCCTCGTCCGGCCTGTGTGCTGGTGGGGCGGGTGGTCGGGGTGCTGTGGGTGGTGGTTATCCGGTCAGGGGGAGGTCTGCGTGTGCCGGGGATGGTAGCAGACGAGGGCGACGGCAGGGGCGTGTGGGTTTGGAGTGTGTGGTCGTGAGTTCGCGCGGGCAGCTGTGTGGACGTGGTTTCGTGGTCGGCGGAGGGTATGTGTGTCGGGGTTGCAGCGCCAGTGGTTGAACGCAGGGCTGTGTGTGTCGTGTGGTCAGGGAGCGGTGTGTGTGTCGTGTGGTCAGGGAGCGGTGTGTGTGTCGTGTGGTCAGGGAGCGGTGTGTGTGTCGTGTGGTCAGGGAGCGGTGTGTGTGTCGTGTGGTCAGGGACGGGTGTGTGCGTCGTGTGGTCAGGGAGGGGTGTGTGTGTCGTGTGGTCAGGGAGGGGGGGCTGTGTTTGCACTGTGTACTCTGGAGTGACCGCGTCGCCATGTAGAACCGCCGGTGTCGGCGAGGGCGTGTGAGCGGGTGAACGGAAATCAGAGGCATGGGTCGAGGGACCGAACGCGCGGGACCCGGTGTCCCTGCCCGTCGCCTGCAGAGGCTCCTCCCCCTCCTCCCCCGCGTTACCGGTGGTCGTCGCGGTAACATCCGACAAGAGGGAGGGGCCTGAGACTGTGGTGGAAGGGGGAGGGCCTCTGGTGCCGCCCGGGCTGCTGGTGGACGCGGGGCGCTCTCTGGGCTCGGCGGGGGTTTCGTACGCGTCGCCGGAGTGACCCGGGCTGTGTGGTGCGTTGTGCGTTTCCGTGTGTGACGTTTCCTCGTCCGTCTGTGTGTACGGGGTGAGTGTGAGGGCGGGCGGGGGCTGTGTGAGGGCAGGGGGGCGCTGTGTGAGGGCGGGCGGGGGCTGTGTGAGGGCAGGGGGGCGCTGCGTGAGGGCGGGCGGGGGCTGTGTGAGGCTGTCTGAGCGACGGCTTGGCGTGGCGGTCGATGAGGAGCGGGGCGGTAGAGTGTGGAGCATCTCCTCGTCCTCAAACCGATCAGAGGAGCCCAGACCAGCCGCTCGATTGGTGACGTCTGCCTCCGCGGACGCAGATGTCGCGGTAAAGTCTGGAGGAGAGGACACCGGCGGCGTCGCTCCGTGGAAACTGTCGGGCTCCGAGCCCCGCGCGGTCGCCGGTCGACTAGTCCTGCCTGGAGCCTGCGAGGAGGATGATGATGATGATGATGATGCTGCTGCTGCTGCTGAAGAGGCAGCGGTTTGGTTATCGGCGTCTGTGCTGCCGGAGTCACTGGGAGACCCGACGGGGTCAGGGGTGACCTCTGGGGTCAGGCTCGGGGGGCGGAGCCTGTCTGTGCTCCGCTGACCCCTCCAGGCGGGGGGCTGGCTGTGTCCCCGCTCCTCCCCAGGCACGTGGTCGCCGGGCGGGGGGAGGGTGGCACCCACCTCCCAGGGGCCGGACGGAGCGCGGGAGTCGGGGACAGTCGGGTCGCTTTGAGGTGTGTGTGTAGCTGTGTGTCTGTCTGTGTGTGTAGCTGTGTGTCTGTCTGTGTGTATGTCTGTGTGTGTAGCTGTGTGTCTGTCTGTGTGTGTAGCTGTGTGTCTGTCTGTGTGTGTAGCCGTGTGTCTGTCTGTGTGTGTAGCCGTGTGCCTTTCTGTGTCTGTGCCCGTGCCTGAGCCAGTCGACACGTCCATCGTCTGCGTGCTCGCTACTTGCGCCGTGTGAGAATGCGTGTCTGCGCTGCTCCGTGTGTGCTGGGTGTCAGTGCCGGTCTTCCCCCTGGTGGTGGCAAGGCCCCGACCTTCGGCCACGCGAGGGGCCCCAGACGTGTCCGCTCCATTGTCCGCTCCTTCCTGAGGAAGAGAGGGAGCTTCCCTATCGGCCCGCCCAGCCACGCCGAGGCCTGGCCGGGGAGAGGGGGGCCGCGGCGGCAGCCCCTGGTCTTTGTGGGAGGCAGGGCTCCACGCCTGCCGCGAGGAGGGGTGACCTCTGCCCCCGTCTGGCCCGCTACCCTCCTCCTGCCCCTGCCCCCGCCCCCGCCGGGGAGCAGCGGGTGTCCCGCTCGTAAAGACGGGTCCCGTCGTCTGAAACGTGGGGAGGGTGGCGGACAGGTCTTGCTGGTCTGCGCTGGTGGGACGCTCCGAGGAATTCCGCCCCTGCACTTCCTGAGCTGGATAACCAGGAACATACACATGCACACACACACACACACACACACACACACACACACACACACACACACACACACACACACACACACACACACACATAAAGACAAAGAGAGATGGTGATAAGAGGGTGGAAACAACAACATGCGAGCCCACACACACACGTGCACACACACGTGCACACACACACATACACATACAGACACACGCACACACACACACACACTGCCTGTGTGATAAGAACTTTCCTACTGAGTACTGACAGATGTCTAGGGCTCATAATAATACGGTTGGAACAATAGTCCAGCCATCATTCCACAGTCCCACCCAGAGCCAGCGGAGCCAAACACATTGTGCCACAACACATTCCTCCTCCTCCACCGACGGAACACAGAGAGCCCTTCTCCAGCTCGCCTCTCAGGCAGGGCAGCAGCCCCCCCCCCGAGACGGAGAGGGGAGATAGGGACTAAAAGACCTCCGAGTCAGGACGTGGGTTTGGTCTCAACTAGGGATGCACCCATCCAACTTTTTCAGTCCCGATACCGATACCGATACCTGGGTTTGGGTATCGGCCAATACCGATACCGATCCGATACCCATTGTCCAAATTTTCTTTTACAAAAAAGTTTAAAAAAATAAAGAATTTAATCCACGTTTTTTTTATATTAAAAGTTTAAAAAAAAAAAGAATTGAATCCATGTTTTTTTTATATTAAAAATATATATATTTTTAAGAATTGTAAAGGATCACAAGTGTGATTTTGAACATTACTTTCCTAACATAGTGAAACTAAATGTAACAAATTAACACATAGATATAAATGTACTGAATGGTTATTTTATTATTTTATTTATTATTTAAAAAAAAATTAAAAAAATTATCCGATATATATATATATATATATATATTTTTACTGATACCCGATCCAGCTATTTTACTGATATCGGCGGACGATACCGATACCAATATCGGATCGGTGCATCCCTAGTCTCAACATTGGGGGGGGGACACTTTAACCTTCTGTAGTGTGGTTGTGAAAGGGTTAAGGTCTCCCAGGACATTCTGAGCGTACTTCATTCAGGTGTACTTTTATGCACCAATTTGTGCTTTTTCTGCATCAATTCGTGGTGGAAATGTCTTTGTTTATGTAAAGGAAAAGACAACATTCAGGAACCTGCTGACACAAATATAATGGAATATAATGCAGTAATGCTCTGAAATGGTTGGTTATAGTACAGTTACAGGGTTAATAATATATATTAAATTATGAAATGGTTATTAAATGGTTAATATATAGTTACAGGTAAGAAGGATATATACATGTTTTGACCCCCTTATTTGTTACCTCTTTTGGGGAGGGGGTTGTCTTTCATATTAGCTTCTTTTTTTTGAGGGGGTTTCATAATTCATGATTTTTAGGGCAGGGATCCCCAAACGTTTTGATGAGGGGGGCCCAGGGCCAACATGTGACATGGGTGGATGACTGCAGGAGTACCACATGTCCCTGGACACTGAGGTACGTGACACAAACCTTAACAGTGGCTCTGGTCTCGTGTTGGGGTGTTTATTAATTCATTAATGATGAAGTTATTTCAAAGATCATTAAACTGCATCAAAAGTATCAACCTCTGGTCCGGAAAACACACTGGAGGGCCAGAGAGAACGTTGCGGAGGGTCCATTTTGGCCCACGGGCCCTATGTTGGGCAGCCGTGTTTTAGAAGAAGCAATAGTACTAGTGATCATAAAGAACACCTTACCACGGGAGGCTGGGTGGCGCAGCGGACATTGCGCTCGTCACCAACGCAAGAGACACCGGGTTCGACTCCGGCTGTCGGCGTTGCCTCCGGCTTGGGCCGGCCGTCATACTGACTCAATTGGCAGAGTCAGCGGGTGGGAAGTCGATGGGTGGTAGTCTGGACGTTGTGGACAGCGACTCCTACAGGTCGGTTGGGGGACGCCTGCACAGCAGAGACAGGAAAATGGCGGGGGTAGTAGTGTGAGGCGCCTCCCACACGTTACACCTCGCCAAATGAGAGTCCGCGCTGGCAGGTGAAAAGATGTGACAGGCTGCCTCCACATGTATCGGAGGGGATATATGTGATGCAAGGCTTCTATCCTCCCTACAACCGGCCAGTGGGGGGCATATGCAAGCAATGTTCAAGACAGGGGAGGGGAGAATTGGCACGGCTAAATTGGGATGGGAGAAAAAAAGTGGATAAAAAAAATTAAAAAAAACTGACCACTTTATTGTAAGCAGGTTTACATGAGAACAGGTTTGAACTGTTCTGTGGAGGATTTCCAACACTGACCCCCTTGTGGACCAGACCCTGACTCAAATCAATAATACTCCCGAACGGCGTTACACCAATTAGACCTGCTGGTCCTCGTGTTCGGGGTATACAAAGTAGGTCACTGGGCCCTGCTGACCCATTCAACGGGGTAATTGGATCATTGACCACCACTCACCGTAATAGGACAGTAGAAGAGTGTGTGGAGAGGAGTGTCCCTCCGCCGTCCAAGTCCAAGTAAGGGCAGCGCTGTCTCCGTCGCAGCCGGAGAGCAGCGCTCCTTCCCCCCCGGCCTCCAGGCGCTGTTCTCCTCCTCGGTCCCGGCCACAGAGGACGGATACGCGCGACGCGCCGTCCACCCGTACCAGCCCCAGACGCACCGCCTGACCGGAGGGAATGTCTATCGCCCAGGTGCAAACGGTGGCCTGCGGCGGGGTGCTCTCGGTCTGGGGGTATGTGGTGGGGCTTAGTGCCCCCGGGAAAGTGAGTGTAATGTTGTTACCACTAGTCTCTTGGTCCATGTGGAAAGAACCGCACTGGTTGTAGTACAACAACGCAGACGATGCTTCTTTGCCTGCAGAGGAGACACGTTTTAGACGTCGGTCAAGTTGAGGTTTACTAAAAGTTCAACTATAGCCCCTGACTATAATAGTTGTTGAACTTGTGCGGCGCTAATGAGTTCCAGTCTCTGGGTTTCTGGATAATACGATTTTTAATTAGCCCCAGATATCTCAACACTCACCCGGCCTTAACATTCACTTTAGACACCTTAAACACCTTTAACACTTCATTTTGCATTCTTGAATTTTGGTTGCATTTTGTACTATTTTAGTTTGTATATTGTATATTTTGTATGGTGTCTTTATTCTTTTACTTTTTACTGTATTAAGCACAATGATGATGATGATGATGATGATGATGATGAAGACTTTATTCCAGACTCAAGGTCCATATTACACATCTACAAAACAACAACAAAAATACAATAACAAAAGAAACAAGGCCAACAACATAGATTAAAAAACATAAAGGCATCGTTTCCACAAATCAGAGGAGTACCTTGTATCACTTTGTTTGACATCAGTAATGGCACCTATTATACTGTTTTTTTTTTTTAACTCTAATAGTCGACACATAAATGTAACATCAAGTTCCTCAGCAGAGCATGGAAGGTGGGGACATTTGTAGTCATAAACAAATAGCTTGCACTATTAGTAGGATCCTAAATGCATCATTGCAGGTTTTTTTTTTAAATTTTTGCTGTACTATAATTACACACTGTATAAAACGGAGTACAATAGCTCTGAACTTATTTTCACATTGTCTGTACACATATAACATTTTCTCATAAAAACAATATCAGGGGGCTAGTACAGAACCACACATTTCACTGGTACATGTACCTTATAATATGTGAGTCTGTGACAAATAAAACAAGACTTGAAACTTGATATATCTGTTAAAGGGCCAGAGCTGATTAATGGGGCAGACAATAACAACAACAAAAAACAACAACTCCATCTTAAGTTCGTTCATCATGTATCGATCGAGTCTTCTTAAAACAAGTTAAAGAAATCTACCAGTGGATACAAGCCAAGTTATCCTGAAACTGAAGTTGTGACCAGTCTTATTTCAATATGATGTCACTTGTTTTAAAATACATTTATTGGAACTTAAAGTTCAGTTGGATTGTAACGCGAATACAGTATCCCACGCATCTTGAGTCCCCCCCCCCACTTATTCTGTGAAAATACGATGAACGACTCAGCATGTGTGAACTTGAAATAGGTCTACTTGTTACGATGGGGATTTTTGCATGGGATTTCATGTAGCCCATGCAGTAGTTTCGTAGACATAAGTAGTTTATGTACTACAAACAGACACAGTCGTCCGGTGATATATATATATTTCCTTACCTGCTGTGGCGATAATAAAGACAAGCAGATAGACGTGGAGCTGCATTTCCAATCCCGAGACATTTCACTGTCAGTCCCTGTAATAATTCCAAATCCATACAGATGTCAGAGTTATCCGTGCGCAATGGCGAAGTGGGAAACAACGACAAATAGCCAGTACGTTACTGCAATACGCGCACAGCAGAACAATCTCCAGTTGTCCTCTGAGTCTGACCGTCAGGAACTTTCCTTCTCCATCATTTCCTTCCAACGGAAATCGCAATGTTGTCAGTCAGGGGTAGCGCAGGCCAGACTGTAACCTAAATTAGACGCGTCTGTGTGTGTGTGTGTGTGTGTGACTATGTGTGTGTGTGTGTGTGAGAGAGAGAGAGAGAGAGAGAGAGAGAAGAGAAGAGAGAGAGAGAGAGAGAGAGAGAGAGAGAGAGAGAGAGAGAGAGAGAGAGAGAGAGAGAGAGAGAGAGAGAGAGAGAGAGAGAGAGAGAGAGAGAGAGAGAGAGAGAGAGAGGAGAGAGAGAGAGAGAGAGAGAGAGAGAGAGGGGGAGAGAGAGACACCCCAGGTAACTTCCTCGCTCAAGGCGCTTCCGTGCGTCTTGGCGTCTCCAAAGATGAGACGTTGGAAGAAGAAACCTCGTTAGTCACAGCGGGGCTCGTTGTTTACACGCTGCGTAAACTGTGTGCAGGGCAGCAGCATTATTGGCCCCGAGGGGACACGGGGACATAAAAGGACCCGCACAGTTCATTACGGCTTTATACCCCGCCGCGATGTCAACCAAAGGAACTCGTTAGAAACTGGCGCCACATACGCACACCTTCCCCCCAAGACGCGGTGTGCTCATTTGCTTTTTGGATATAAAGGTCATTATCTTCATCTAGATTTTTTTTAAACGAGTACACTCTTTTAACATGTTTTCTTTATTTCGACAAATAAGGGGAGGCGAAGTACAAGGAGACAGTTAATTCTGTCGGGATTCGATCCGGCGCCAGAGGTCCCAGAGGCGAAAGTCTTCAGTTCAAACCACTACATTATCTCATGGGCAGTAGTGGAGGAGCATCCAGCTGCAGCCCGGCAGGCGTGTGAGATGCATCCAGCTGCAGGACGACAGCACCGACACTCTCAGGACCGCGACACTTTAAGGACCCACACTTTAAGGACCCTCGCTTCCATTGGCTGATTTGGGTCACGTGACCGTCCCACCCAAAAGGCGTGTAGCCTTTTTACAATGCATCCGCGTTTCCGGTGCTCTGATTGGCCAGGCCATGTGACATGTGCGCCCAATAGCGTGGTTGCTCATTTCCGCGTCGAACAGCCTGCAAACTACCTGGCGTTCTATCGCCATGCTAAGACAAACTCTAACCTTAACCAACTTCGAAGAGTGCCTAAGCTTAACCGGCGAAAGAACTTGCCGTCACGCTCTAAGACAATCTCTAACCTTAACCAACTTCGAAGAGTGCCTAAGCTTAACCAGTGTAGAAACTTGCCGTCCCACGATTGGCGCTCATGTCACATGACCTGGCCAATCAGTGCGCAAAACGGGAACCCGGAAACGCGGATGCGTTGTAAAAAGGCTTCAAGCGCCCGGCAGACCATACTGGGCTCCTCCCACTGCCACACTCTCAGACCCCACACTCTCAGACCCCACGCTTTCAGGCCCCTCTCTCCCAATGGCTGATTTGGGTCACGAGACCGTCACAGGCCCGCTCAGCAGCGCCACCCACCCAATGGCTGAATTGGAGTATTGCACTGTGCGGGATTGATTGATTGATTGATTGAAAACTTTATTAACAGATTGCAGAATGGGTACAGTACAGTACAGCTCAGTGTAATAGTGTAATAGTGTGTAATAGTGTGTAATAGTGTAATAGTGTGCTAGTGTAATAGTGTAATAGTGTGTAATAGTGTAATAGTGTGTAATAGTGTGTAACAGTGTAATAGTGTGCTAGTGTAATAGTGTGTAATAGTGTGTAATAGTGTAATAGTGTAATAGTGTGCTAGTGTAATAGTGTAATAGTTTGTAATAGTGTAATAGTGTGTAATAGTGTGTAATAGTGTGCTAGTGTAATAGTGTGCTAGTGTAATAATGTAATAGTGTGTAATAGTGTAATAGTGTGTAATAGTGTAATAGTGTGCTAGTGTAATAGTTTAATAGTGTAATAGTGTGTAATAGTGTAATAGTGTAATAGTGTAATAGTGTGCTAGTGTAATAGTGTGTAATAGTGTGCTAGTGTAATAGTGTGCTAGTGTAATAATGTAATAGTGTGTAATAGTGTAATAGTGTGCTAGTGTAATAGTGTGTAATAGTGTGTAATAGTGTAATAGTGTGCTAGTGTAATAGTGTGTAATAGTGTAATAGTGTGTAATACTGTAATAGTGTGCTAGTGTAATAGTGTGTAATAGTGTAATAGTGTGCTAGTGTAATAATGTAATAGTTTGTAATAGTGTAATAGTGTGTAATAGTGTGTAATAGTGTAATAGTGTGCTAGTGTAATAGTGTGTAATAGTGTGTAATAGTGTGTAATAGTGTAATAGTGTGCTAGTGTAATAGTGTGTAATAGTGTAATAGTGTGCTAGTGTAATAATGTAATAGTTTGTAATAGTGTAATAGTGTGTAATAGTGTAATAGTGTGTAATAGTGTAATAGTTTAATAGTGTAATAGTGTGTAATAGTGTAATAGTGTAATAGTGTGCTAGTGTAATAGTGTGTAATAGTGTAATAGTGTGCTAGTGTAATAGTGTGTACTAGTGTGTAATAGTGTAATAGTGTGCTAGTGTAATAATGTAATAGTGTGTAATAGTGTAATAGTGTGTAATAGTGTAATAGTGTGCTAGTGTAATAGTGTGTAATAGTGTGTAATAGTGTGCTAGTGTAATAGTGTGCTAGTGTAATAATGTAATAGTGTGTAATAGTGTAATAGTGTGTAATAGTGTAATAGTGTGTAATAGTGTAATAGTGTGTAATAGTGTGTAATAATGTAATAGTGTGTAATAGTGTAATAGTGTGTAATAATGTAATAGTGTGTAATAGTGTAATAGTGTGTAATAGTGTAATAGTGTGCTAGTGTAATAGTTTAATAGTGTAATAGTGTGTAATAGTGTAATAGTGTAATAGTGTGTAATAGTGTGTAATAATGTAATAGTGTGTAATAGTGTGTAATAGTGTAATAGTGTAATAGTGTGTAATAGTGTGTAATAGTGTGTAATAGTGTAATAGTGTGTAATAGTGTGTAATAGTGTAATAGTGTGTAATAGTGTAATAGTGTGCTAGTGTAATAGTTTAATAGTGTAATAGTGTGTAATAGTGTAATAGTGTGTAATAGTGTAATAGTGTGCTAGTGTAATAATGTAATAGTGTGTAATAGTGTAATAGTGTGTAATAGTGTAATAGTGTAATAGTGTGTAATAGTGTGTAATAGTGTGTAATAGTGTAATAGTGTGTAATAGTGTGTAATAGTGTAATAGTGTGTAATCGTGTAATAGAGACGGGGGACTAGTGGGACAGAGACGGGGGACTACTGGGACAGAGACGGGGGACTAGTGGGACAGAGACAGGGGACTACTGGGACAGAGACGGGGGACTACTGGGACAGAGACGGGGGACTAGTGGGACAGAGATGGGGGACTAGTGGGACAGAGACAGGGGACTAGTGGGACAGAGACAGGGGACTAGTGGGACAGAGACAGGGGGACTACTGGGACAGAGACGGGGGACTAGTGGGACAGAGACGGGGGACTACTGGGACAGAGACGGGGGACTAGTGGGACAGAGACGGGGGACTACTGGGACAGAGACGGGGGACTACTGGGACAGAGACAGGGGGACTACTGGGACAGAGACGGGGGACTAGTGGGACAGAGACGGGGGACTACTGGGACAGAGACGGGGGACTAGTGGGACAGAGACGGGGGACTACTGGGACAGAGACGGGGGACTAGTGGGACAGAGATGGGGGACTAGTGGGACAGAGACAGGGGACTAGTGGGACAGAGACAGGGGACTAGTGGGACAGAGACAGGGGGACTACTGGGACAGAGACGGGGGACTAGTGGGACAGAGACGGGGGACTACTGGGACAGAGACGGGGGACTAGTGGGACAGAGACGGGGGACTACTGGGACAGAGACGGGGGACTACTGGGACAGAGACAGGGGGACTACTGGGACAGAGACGGGGGACTAGTGGGACAGAGACGGGGGACTACTGGGACAGAGACGGGGGACTAGTGGGACAGAGACAGGGGACTACTGGGACAGAGACAGGGGACTACTGGGACAGAGACGGGGGACTACTGGGACAGAGACAGGGGACTACTGGGACAGAGACAGGGGACTACTGGGACAGAGACGGGGGACTACTGGGACAGAGACGGGGGACTAGTGGGACAGAGACAGGGGACTACTGGGACAGAGACAGGGGACTACTGGGACAGAGACAGGGGACTACTGGGACAGAGACAGGGGACTAGTGGGACAGAGACAGGGGACTACTGGGACAGAGACAGGGGACTACTGGGACAGAGACAGGGGACTACTGGGACAGAGACAGGGGACTACTGGGACAGAGACGGGGGACTACTGGGACAGAGACAGGGGACTAGTGGGACAGAGACGGGGGACTAGTGGGACAGAGACGGGGGACTACTGGGACAGAGACGGGGGACTAGTGGGACAGAGACGGGGGACTAGTGGGACAGAGACAGGGGACTACTGGGACAGAGACGGGGGACTAGTGGGACAGAGACAGGGGACTACTGGGACAGAGACGGGGGACTACTGGGACAGAGACAGGGGACTAGTGGGACAGAGACGGGGGACTAGTGGGACAGAGACGGGGGACTAGTGGGACAGAGACAGGGGACTAGTGGGACAGAGACGGGGGACTAGTGGGACAGAGACAGGGGACTAGTGGGACAGAGACGGGGGACTAGTGGGACAGAGACGGGGGACTACTGGGACAGAGACAGGGGACTACTGGGACAGAGACGGGGGACTACTGGAACAGAGACGGGGGACTACTGGGACAGAGACGGGGGACTAGTGGGACAGAGACAGGGGACTAGTGGGACAGAGACAGGGGACTACTGGGACAGAGACGGGGGACTACTGGGACAGAGACGGGGGACTAGTGGGACAGAGACAGGGGACTACTGGGACAGAGACGGGGGACTAGTGGGACAGAGACGGGGGACTAGTGGGACAGAGACGGGGGACTAGTGGGACAGAGACAGGGGACTACTGGGACAGAGACAGGGGACTACTGGGACAGAGACAGGGGACTACTGGGACAGAGACAGGGGACTACTGGGACAGAGACAGGGGACTACTGGGACAGAGACAGGGGACTACTGGGACAGAGACAGGGGACTACTGGGACAGAGACAGGGGACTAGTGGGACAGAGATGGGGGACTACTGGGACAGAGACAGGGGACTACTGGGACAGAGACGGGGGACTACTGGGACAGAGACGGGGGACTACTGGGACAGAGACGGGGGACTACTGGGACAGAGACGGGGGACTACTGGGACAGAGACGGGGGACTACTGGGACAGAGACAGGGGACTAGTGGGACAGAGACAGGGGACTACTGGGACAGAGACGGGGGACTACTGGGACAGAGACGGGGGACTACTGGGACAGAGACAGGGGACTACTGGGACAGAGACGGGGGACTACTGGGACCAGACCGGGACCGGGAGAGACAGGGGTCACGTCGCCGTCTGACGGGCCCACAGCTGCCTATGGCTGAATTGGAGTATTGCACTGTGCGGGATTGATTGATTGATTGATTGATTGATTGAAAACTTTATTAACAGATTGCAGAATGGGTACAGTACAGTACAGCTCAGTGTAATAGTGTAATAGTGTGTAATAGTGTGTAATAGTGTAATAGTGTAATAGTGTAATAGTGTAATAGTGTGTAATAGTGTGTAATAGTGTAATAGTGTGCTAGTGTAATCGTGTGTAATAGTGTAATAGTGTGTAATAGTGTAATAGTGTAATAGTGTAATAGTGTAATAGTGTGTAATAGTGTAATAGTGTGTAATAGTGTAATAGTGTGCTAGTGTAATAGTGTGTAATAGTGTGCTAGTGTAATAGTGTGTAATAGTGTGTAATAGTGTAATAGTGTGTAATAGTGTAATAGTGTGCTAGTGTAATAGTGTGCTAGTGTAATAGTGTAATAGTGTGTAATAGTGTAATAGTGTGCTAGTGTAATAGTGTGTAATAGTGTAATAGTGTGCTAGTGTAATAGTGTGTAATAGTGTGTAATAGTGTGTAATAGTGTGCTAGTGTAATAGTGTGTAATAGTGTAATAGTGTGTAATAGTGTGTAATCGTGTAATAGTGTGTAATAGTGTAATAGTGTGTAATAGTGTAATAGTGTGCTAGTGTAATAGTGTAATAGTGTAATAGTGTAATAGTGTGTAATAGTGTGTAATAGTGTGCTAGTGTAATAGTGTGCTAGTGTAATAATGTAATAGTGTGTAATAGTGTAATAGTGTGTAATAGTGTGTAATAGTGTAATAGTTTAATAGTGTAATAGTGTGTAATAGTGTAATAGTGTGCTAGTGTAATACTGTGCTAGTGTAATAGTGTGTAATAGTGTAATAGTGTGTAATAGTGTAATAGTGTGCTAGTGTAATTATTAAAGGAGCTCCCGTCTTATACGGAGCTACTGAGAAATCTTGATCCCGTAGTTAGACTGGCTGACGCACCGTTATATTCCTGGTCTCATACCAAACAGTCCTTGTCCCAATGACACAATGCAGGCAGCTTACTTGGAAAATTATATTTATTTGCTTCACCGTGCAAACAGAATATCCTTGTTTTTGTTCCTTAAACTGATTAAATGATAATGAATACGATATCTAATTGGATACAAACATTTTGACCTGAGACCTGCGTCGTACGTGCGTGCGTGCGGTCAAAAACCATTGCCCTTTTCCGGGTCAAAACTCCTCCTCCTACAGGTTTACCTGACGCTTAAATAAAAGAAGCGCCACCCCCTGGTCACATAAATCCACTGCACATTAATCCATTTTGGCCGTTACAGTAATAGTGTGCTAGTGTAATAGTGTGTAATAGTGTGTAATAGTGTAATAGTGTGCTAGTGTAATAGTGTGTAATAGTGTGTAATAGTGTGTAATAGTGTGTAATAGTGTGCTAGTGTAATAGTGTGTAATAGTGTGTAATAGTGTAATAGTGTAATAGTGTGTAATAGTGTGTAATAGTGTGCTAGTGTAATAGTGTAATAGTGTGCTAGTGTAATAGTGTGTAATAGTGTAATAGTGTGTAATAGTGTGCTAGTGTAATAGTGTAATAGTGTGTATTAGTGTGTTGTAACAAGCTTGATAATAATAAACAAACCTGTTCAGCTATAAAGAATGAGAGTACTGGAACAGTGTTAAATTCAAAGTGTTGTATTAACCAAAAAGAGGATCAAAATAAATGGGGCACCCCATAGCAACGTATGGTACAACAAAAATCATCTCAAACCAATAAGAACGGTCCTGTCAGCTTTACAGTCCATTAGCCCCAACATAAATGTTACCATGTATAATGTACCGTGCATAATGTTACCCTGTATGTTTACCATGTATAATGTTACCATGTATAATGTACCGTGTATAATGTTACCATGTATGTTTACCATGTACAATGTTACCATATATAATGTACTGTGTATGTTACCATGTATGTTACCATGTATGTTTACTGTAACTGAGGGGTACAATTCCCTGACTGTATTGATAAGTATGGTATCATTAAACCACTACCGCTTTATGTACTTTAACTACTGGCCATACAGTACACGATATCTAAATATGATGAACACTTTCCACAATGAAATCGGTTCCAGTCAAAGGTAATAATCAAATATTTAATATAGCAAAAGGTACATAGAATATTTATCTTACATTTATCATTTGGATGCACTTGTAAGGCAAATGAGTACTCGTAGGCAAATCAACACTGAATGTCCAATCTCTGGTTACGCAGGAAGCAAGTATACAACCTGGCTCTTAGGGAATTACATCTATGGTACACTTAATGATATAGCGGGATATTCTGGAAGGGGTCCTCCCGGTTGTAAGCCGGTAGGGGGGGGTAGGAGAGCCGTCGGTAGTAGACCGTCTGGTCAACGATATCTAGGGAGACTTCGAGTACAGAAGACAGTGCGATAGACTCTTGATCCGCAGATGAATACACCTTGGTTCTCTTGTAGGCTGTAGCTCCACAATGAAGAAGAAGCTAGGCGACCTCAGTCTCTCTGAGCGCCGACTCAACTTGACTCCTCTCGGGGGTAAATCCAACACTCACAGGCGTCGGCGATTATCCGCTCCACAAATCACAGTACCAAAGCAAATATATATTCCAGCCGCATAGGGCTCAGCAGTCGTCGGGTAGGTAATCCAGTGTACATGTCCCTCGGTCCTCGCCTAGATCTCCTCGGATGAAAGCGCCATGTGGTCGGCCCAACCTGGATAAGACTCTAGATAACACGAGGAAGCGTTGGAGATGCTGGTCACTTTAGAACTCTAACCGCACGATGCACCATACACGATAGACTATTATTACTTAATAGAAATACGTCGCACTCGACGGTACAGTGCCAAACTCTGACAATTCAGTTATTAATTCGCACGAGGTCTCGATGCTATTCTAAGGCCAAACAGGCCATACTGCACCGCACGTCGTATCGTGGGTGAGGCTTCACGTTCGGTTACTAAGTTGGGAAAAAGGGTAAGGGACTAAGGGACTTCTACATTTACTTGCGCCATATTTATATGCACGGTGAACAAATAGTGCCACTCTCATTTCGGTAGCCGTATCCCTGAGCGGAGCCGGGGCTAGTACGGACATGTCTCGTCGGTACCTTTGAACTTGACGCCAGGGGCTGGTCCCCTGGCGCCTGGTCCTTTGTCCAATAAGAGAATGAACTATTATGGCTATAGTAGGCTAAAGGGATATTCCGTGTATATGTACAAGGAATATACAAGGGATATCAAACGACATACAAATACTATTCAATATATATCCATAAATAAATATATATATTCGGTTTAATCTGATCCTTCGTAACAGCCGCCCCCTAATTAGTCCCACCTAATTAGCTAAACAGAGACAGATTAACCGCACTGTCCACTACTCAATGTCCGCTGTGAGGGTCAGTCAGTTCACAAAGTCATGGGGTCATGGTCGTCATCGATAGTATCAGGGAGCCTTGGCAGTTCTATTAGCCTCGCCACGGGTCGGGTGTAGGTCCGCCCTTGGACGAGCACTTCAGCTGCTCGGACCTTTCCATCGGCACCGGTGATCACTTTGCTTACGCGGCCAGCCGGCCACATAGCTCGGGGTAGTGACTGGTCGATAATCATGACGACTGTTCCTTCTGTCAAATTGTCTCTCTCTTTCACCCATTTCTGGCGGGTCTGTAGAGACGGTAGGTAGTGGAGTAGGAAGCTGTTCCAAAACTTGTCAGCCAATACTTGACTGTACCTCCACATTCTTCGGCCGTTCGCTTCTTCAGGCCTGTACATTGTCTGGGGTAGCGCGGGGTCCAGCCGCGCCATCAAGAGTGTGTTGGGGGTGACTGGGTCGACATCTGCTACATCACTTGAGACGTAACCAAGGGGCTTTGAGTTCAATACTCCCTCGATCTCCGTGAGGACTGTCATTAAGACTTCTTCCGCCACGGTCTGGGCCCCAAGCACGGCGTACAGGGCTGTCTTTATAGAACGTACTTCTCGTTCCCAAGTTCCACCGAAGTGAGGTGCGTTCGGGGGATTAAACTGGAAGTCAATCTGGGATGGAGCGAGGTGGGTCTTAAGTTCTGGGCCCATAGCTTGGAAGCTCTCTCTCAGCTCTCTTTCTCCGCCTTTGAAGTTTGTCCCGTGATCAGACAATAATGTAGACGGTTTTCCTTTCCGTGATGTGAATCTTCGGAAGGCCATAAGGAATGAGTCTGTGCTCATGGTTGGAAGGAGTTCGATATGTATCGCTCTGGTGGTCATGCATTTGAATACAATACCCCACCGCTTCTCGGTTCCTCTTCCTTTCTTTATATACAGCGGACCGAAACAGTCCATACCGGTGGAGTGAAAAGGCTTGTCGCCGAGTCGGAGGCGACAGGGAGGTAGGTCAGCCATCCGGGGTATACTGGGCTGGGCTCGCCACTTACGACAGTCTAGACAGGTTCGCTGGAAGCGCCGCACTGCTTCTCTCCCTTGCAGTATCCAATAACGACGTCTGATCTCCGCGAAGACTCTCTCTGCCCCTGCGTGGTGCACATCCTCGTCGTATTTCTTTATGATCAGCTCTGTGACCTTGTGTCGGCTGTTTAAGACTATCGGGTACTTGACGTCATCCGGTAAGTCTGGAGCTCTCCGCAGGCGACCACCCACTCTGATGAGACCATGGGCGTCGCTCTCGGGGGCTAGGTGGAGCAGTCTGCTGTCTGATGGGACGGGCTTTGCTCCCTGTAGACAGTCTAGCTCATCGGGGAACGAGTCTCTCTGGGCTCGTTGTAGTAGAAGAAGTTCTGCTTCTTCGTAGTCAGCTGCTGAAATGTCAGTCGTGGGCTGAACCTCTGGGTGGTGCCACAGAAATGTCTTTAGCTGCGCACTCTGTAGGGTGAGGCAATCGTCTATGTCGGGGTCTGTGGAGACGAGTGTGTTCAATCCACAGAACATAGGTTTCTTGTTTTCGGCCTCCTCTTTACTCGCCTCCCGTGGGGTGGGTGTAGGCCACTCTTCTTCAGGGAGCTTGAGAAACTCTGGTCCGTCACTGTAGAGGTTGTGACGGGTGAGGTCATCCAGGGACATTCCCCGGGTGATGACGTCAGCTGGGTTGTGTTTGGTGTCCACATACCTCCAGCTCGCTACTTCTGTTAACTCTTGAATCTCGGTGACTCTGACTCCCACGAAGACCTTGTATCTGCACGAATCAGACCGGATCCATGTGAGTACTGTCATGGAGTCTGACCACAAGATTGTTCTTTGCACCGGGATGGTGAGTTCACGTTGGATTAACGTGGCGAGCTGCGCTCCTGCTAGGGCTGCGCAGAGCTCTAGACGCGGGATAGATTGTTGCTTTCGTGGGGCTATTCTTGAGCGAGCCAGGATGAAAGCAGTATGTATTTCTCCTCCCTCCTCTCGGGCACGCAAGTAGGCCACCGAACCGTAGGCTACTTCGGAGGCGTCGCTGAATACGTGCAGGTCCATCTTGCATGTCTCTGGCCTCACTGTGGGTGGGAAGTAGCTGCGGCGTATATTAACACCTGGGAGTGAGCGGAGTTCCGTCTCCCACTCTCTCCATGTGGATGCAAGGTGTTCGGGTATGGGATCGTCCCAGCCCTGGTCCTTGTCCCATAGCGCTCTTACAATCATCTTTGCCCTGGTGGTGTAAGGTAGAATACATCCCAACGGGTCATATTGTCTGGCGAGTGTTCTGTATACACTCCGTCTGGTGGTCGGTATTGCCGTCGACCTTCCCTGCTCCTTGGTCAGGGGTTTGTGTCTATAATGGAGCGAGTCTGTTTTGAAGCGCCAGACTAGTCCTAGTGTCATTTCTTGGGCTTCTCCTGGGATGGTCGCCATCCAGGTGTCGCTGCTCGCTGCCTTGTCCTCGGGGGAGAGGCTGCGCAATACTTGCGGGTCGCTGCTGGCCCACTGCCTGAGATCAAAGCCGCCTTTGATCAGGGAGGCGCGGAGCTTGAGTAGAAGAGCCTCGGCTTCTTCTGGCGTCGAGACGCTTTGTAAACAGTTGTCCACGTAGAAACTATTTGTCACACTTTGTCGGACCTCTTCATCAGCTGCTGGGTCCTCTGCGACGTGTTTTTGCAGTGCAAACGTAGCACAGCATGGGCTGCACGTGGTTCCGAAAGGGAGGACTTCCCATTGATAGATGGCTGGGTGCTCATCTCCGATCCTCTCTCTCCATAGGAACCGCAGCAGGGGCTTGTCCTCTGGGTTGAGGCTGCGCAATACTGGGGGGTCGCTGCTGGCCCGCTGCCGGAGATCAAAGCCGTCTTTGATCAGGGAGGCGCGGAGCAGCGCACGACGTCGCCAGTCAATTTTCTTTATGTGTCCCGCTGTGATTCGCTTGTTAATCTCAGCGCGGTACACAGTCTCTTGAGCGGGGTCTTTGGCTAGGCGCCGCTCTGTGTTCAATAGATACCGCTCCGTCGCTTCTTTTGTGGCGTGAAAGGTGGGCATTCCCTCTCGCCTCAGGAGTGGAGTTGCGTATCTCATCACTCCGTTGACTGTGACTCTCTTTGTCCCTTGCTCGAGGAGGGCTATAGCGTAAATATCTTCCTTAGAATGAATGTCTTTCTCTTCGTTCTTAAAGGGCATTGTCTCTAGTGTCCATAGCCTCTCGACATGCTGCAGGAGAGTGGTGTCTTCTTCTGTCACTCTGGAGTGGAGGCAGCTAGTGGCTGCTGTTCGGTTAAGAGACTTGGCGAGGGGGCCTTGTAATGTCCATCCTAGGCGGGTCTCGACTGCTGCAGGACAACCTCTGGGTCCTGTATGGACCCGGTCTATCGGGACTATGAGGTCTGCATGGTCGGAGCCTATCAGCAGGTTCGGGGTGGCACCGTCTATGAGCGGGATAGGTAGTTGACGCAGGTGCACATATTTATCCATCAGCTTGGCGATGGGGTAGGTGTACTGCGATAGTCCTATTTCTTGGCTGGTGAAAGCATTAGTAATCCTATACCGTCTCTCTGGCTGCCCGCTTGCTGCGATAGTGAAGGAGACATTCTCGCCCTTTATCGTCTTTAGATCTCTTCTTATTGTCCGAATCGTCATCTGGTTTTCGCTCCCCCGCAGCCCCAGCTGGGCCGCAGCGGACGCGAGGAGAAGGGTCTTCTCTGACCCGTCATCAAGGACGGCGTAAGTGTCCATGACCTTATCTTGGTAACTCAGGACCACCTTTAAGAGCACCTGGGCGCCCCCGCTGCTAGCGGGGTCAATGTACATAACACTTGCCTTTGTGCTGCTGGATGGTGCAGGCTTTCTTCTGTTGCTGTCGTGTAGGACATCTAGGTGGGCTCCGTCACACCGACTACACCTCTTCTTGAGGCGGCACTCGGCTGCCATGTGACTGCGCGCACATCGGTAACAGCGCCTGTTGGACTTTATCCAGTGACTCACTTCTTCAGCGGTCATCTTCTTGAACAGGTCACATTGTGACAACCAGTGTTCCTTTTCGCAGTACGGGCACACCATCTTCCACTTCTCTTTCATCGAGGGGGTACTGTGGTTCTTGCTGCTCGGTACTGATTCTGATTGGTGCATGACAGTCACCGATCTTCGGCCATCGTTTGCTCTCCTAGGTCCCTCTCTGGAGCTTGGTGTGCTCCGTACGAACGTATCCAACCGTAGGCTGCTGACTTCTCTCGCCAGGAAGTCGGCTAGGTCTAGGAGGGATGGCTCGGGACCGTTAGGATCACGGTGGTCTCTTTGCCGCCTGAAGCGATCCTGTCGGGCGGGCGGCAGCTTCTCTAAAATCCTCTCGACATTCGAGTTTGCGTATAGTTCATGCATACCCTTTTCTCGTTGCGCCCCCAGCATCCCTACCAGGGATTGTACTTTGATAGACAGGTCGTCTAGTGAGCGATTGTCTGTTGCTGGGGGTAGGCGGTCAATATGCCTTATCTCTTGTATTACGTAATCCCATATACGTCCATATCTTTGGTCTAGTGCTGCTAGAGCCGCGGTGTATGGGGTCGTAGAGGTGGCATAAGCTAGCGCTATGTTGTGCGCTCTGGGCACTTTCAGGTGCTTCAATAGGATAGCATACTTGTGGCGTTCATCAGCTACATCCACCATCATTGTCTCTAAGCACATCCGTAGCTCAGTGTACTGTGCTCGGTTCTCATGGGTGAAGTCTGGAAACGTCGGTGTGCCAATGTATGACGCCGTGGATGGCTGGCACATCGGTGAGCGTTGGAAGAGAGGCCTCCTAGGCGAGTCTCCTCTTACGCCTCTCGGTGGGCTGGTACCGGCAGGGTACCATGGCCCGCTGGTCCAGGTGCTATTCCTCGGGACTGGTCGTGCGTCATGCTCACCCGTGAATAGAGTCGGGGGTCTGTAGCGCAGAGCCGCGGGGGTATAGCCTGGGCTGTACTGGACCTCCTGGTCCTGTGGAGTACTGTGCTGCTGTCGGGCTTGACTCTCCTCTTCTCCCTCTTCTTCCTCTGTCAGGTCATCTAGATCCTGTAGTCGTCTATTTAGCCTCTCCGCGGTGTACGCCGTTCCTTCCTTGTAGCTGGGTCTCACTGGGACCAGTCGGGGAAGGAGTTCGGAGGGGGGTATAGGCTCTCTCTGGTGGTCGGGCTCAGGGTCGCTTAATCGGTTAGGGGAGGGTGCCCTTGACCCGTGTCTTGACGAGGCCCTGGAACCCCGTGTCGAGGGAGGGGGTGTTGCCCTGGCGATCAGCTGCTCCATTAGCTGCGCTTGTAATCGGTCGCGCTCGGCTTCGCGCTTGGTGAGAGCGATGTCGCGCTCTGCTTCTCTTTGGGCACCGGCAGCGGCGCGCTGGGCTTCGGCGGCGGCGCGCTGGGCTTCGGCGTGGTCTCTTACCATATTCTCTTCCGTCTGAAGGCGTCTAATCTCTAGACGTATACGATCTTCGTCGCTCCGTTGCTGCGCTTGAATGCGTTCTCTTTCCATGGAAGAATGTTCGCGCTCGTTAAGCATCTGTGCTTGGAGTTGTTCGCGCTCGCTAAGCGTCTGTGCTTGGAGTCGATCGCGCTCCGTAGAGGCTGCTAGGCTGGCGAGGAACGCCTGTGCCAGCATCTTGTCCGCCTCGCTGGGGGAAGACGCTGGTTGAGGTGATCCGCTCCTGGCAGTACTCGTTGGGGATGCGTTCCCCTGCGGGGAGTCCTGGAGCTCTATCTCCTCGGCGCTCTCCTCATCTTGTTCCGTGCAGAGTTCCATCTCTGGAGGGTTGTCTTCCTCCCGGAGCTCTTCGGGGACTACTTCTTCGGTCTTGGCGGGGGGTAAAGTCGTGTCAGTTCCCTCCTGGTCCCCACCGTGAGCTTGGTCAGTTACATTAGAACCCACTAGGGCCTCTGTGGTCGGGGTATCCTGGTTGATAGGGTCGGACATAATTTTACTTTCTACTTTTACCGCGTTTACCGTTTGTAGAAGGCTAGGTAGTATACTGGCAGCGTAATCTTCTAAGTACTGAGGTGGCTGCCGTCTACGCTGCGGGCGTTCTACTTTAGGAGGACCGTTTCGTGGAGTGTTCATCATAGGCCATTTCAATATTAATACCACTATATTAATATTACACTAATTACCCTCCGGCTCGAAGGACCAATTGTAACTGAGGGGTACAATTCCCTGACTGTATTGATAAGTATGGTATCATTAAACCACTACCGCTTTATGTACTTTAACTACTGGCCATACAGTACACGATATCTAAATATGATGAACACTTTCCACAATGAAATCGGTTCCAGTCAAAGGTAATAATCAAATATTTAATATAGCAAAAGGTACATAGAATATTTATCTTACATTTATCATTTGGATGCACTTGTAAGGCAAATGAGTACTCGTAGGCAAATCAACACTGAATGTCCAATCTCTGGTTACGCAGGAAGCAAGTATACAACCTGGCTCTTAGGGAATTACATCTATGGTACACTTAATGATATAGCGGGATATTCTGGAAGGGGTCCTCCCGGTTGTAAGCCGGTAGGGGGGGGTAGGAGAGCCGTCGGTAGTAGACCGTCTGGTCAACGATATCTAGGGAGACTTCGAGTACAGAAGACAGTGCGATAGACTCTTGATCCGCAGATGAATACACCTTGGTTCTCTTGTAGGCTGTAGCTCCACAATGAAGAAGAAGCTAGGCGACCTCAGTCTCTCTGAGCGCCGACTCAACTTGACTCCTCTCGGGGGTAAATCCAACACTCACAGGCGTCGGCGATTATCCGCTCCACAAATCACAGTACCAAAGCAAATATATATTCCAGCCGCATAGGGCTCAGCAGTCGTCGGGTAGGTAATCCAGTGTACATGTCCCTCGGTCCTCGCCTAGATCTCCTCGGATGAAAGCGCCATGTGGTCGGCCCAACCTGGATAAGACTCTAGATAACACGAGGAAGCATTGGAGATGCTGGTCACTTTAGAACTCTAACCGCACGATGCACCATACACGATAGACTATTATTACTTAATAGAAATACGTCGCACTCGACGGTACAGTGCCAAACTCTGACAATTCAGTTATTAATTCGCACGAGGTCTCGATGCTATTCTAAGGCCAAACAGGCCATACTGCACCGCACGTCGTATCGTGGGTGAGGCTTCACGTTCGGTTACTAAGTTGGGAAAAAGGGTAAGGGACTAAGGGACTTCTACATTTACTTGCGCCATATTTATATGCACGGTGAACAAATAGTGCCACTCTCATTTCGGTAGCCGTATCCCTGAGCGGAGCCGGGGCTAGTACGGACATGTCTCGTCGGTACCTTTGAACTTGACGCCAGGGGCTGGTCCCCTGGCGCCTGGTCCTTTGTCCAATAAGAGAATGAACTATTATGGCTATAGTAGGCTAAAGGGATATTCCGTGTATATGTACAAGGAATATACAAGGGATATCAAACGACATACAAATACTATTCAATATATATCCATAAATAAATATATATATTCGGTTTAATCTGATCCTTCGTAACATTTACCATGTACAATGTTACCATGTATAATGTACCGTGTATAATGTTACCATGTATGTTACCATGTATGTTTACCATGTACAATGTTACCATGTATAATGTACCGTGTATAATGTTACCATGTATAATGTACCGTGTATAATGTTACCATGTGTGTTACCATGTATGTTTTACCATGTACAATGTTACCATGTATAATGTACCGTGTATAATGTTACCAAGTTCAAGTTCTTTAATAGTTGTCATACAGAAGTACAGAATACTTTCATACAAAATGCTTCTTACTGTTACGCTCCAGAGACTGTGCTAGACAAGATAGTATCAAATAACATAATAACATAATATAGCATGCATTTAGAAGAAGAAAATGAGGTCACAGTGTTCGGTATAGACATATGTACAATGTTCTGAGTTACCATATAATATACAATACACAATACTATGCAGTGTACTAATGTACAGTACTATCTAGTGCAAAGCAGAAATGGGATGAGGTACAATTTTAAATACAATTTACAGTAAGGTGTACGAGTTGTAGTGCAATCCTTCATCCATAAATATAAAGTGTGGGGAGTGGGTGCTACAGTGTGTTTGTTTAAAGTGGGTGTGTGCTATAAGTGTGTGGAGTGGGTGCTACAGTGTGTTTGTTTAAAGTGAGTGTGTGCGTGTGGATGTGTGTGCTATGTGCGTTTGGTGGTTGTTGTTGTGTAGTGTTCATTCATTGTTCGTTTAGCAGCCTGATGGCCTGGGGATAGAAGCTTCTTCTGAGTCTTTCTGTGCTCGCCTTGAGACTCCTGTATCGCTTGCCTGACGGCAGCAGTTCAAAGAGGCAGTTGTTCGGGTGACTGGAGTCTTTAATGATTCTCTTAGCCTTGCCCTTGCAACGCTTGTAGTAAATGTTCTGGAGGGTGGGGAGCCCCCCTCCAATTGTGCGTTCGGCTGAACGTGTCACTCTTTGTAGTCTGCTTTGGTCTTGTGCAGTGCTATTCCCAAACCAGGAGGTGATGTTGCCGGTCAAGATGCTCTCTATTGTACATGAGTAGAAGTTCTTAAGGATCTTCTGGCTGACTTGGAACTTCCTTAGGCGCCTGAGGAAGTAGAGGCGTTGTCGTGCCTTCTTCACAACACTGTTAATGTGTGTGGTCCATGTCAAGTCCTTGGATATGTAGGCTCCGAGGTACTTAAAGCTGTTGACTCTCTCAACCGGTGCCCCGTCGATGCTGAGGGGGCTGTAGTCCTTGACCCCCGACCTCCTGAAGTCCACAATCATCTCCTTTGTTTTGCTGACGTTCAGGGAGAGGCTGTTTTCCTGGCACCATCCCGCCAGGACCTTGACCTCTTCCAGGTAGGCCCTCTCGTCGTTGGCAGAGATCAGGCCCACCACCACTGTGTCGTCAGCAAATTTGACGATTGTATTGCTACTCCGCTGAGCCACACAGTCGTGTGTGTACAGGGAGTAGAGGAGGGGACTCAGAACACAGCCCTGGGGGGCCCCTATGTTGAGGGTGATGGATGAGGAGGTGCAGTTGCCTGCTCTCACCACCTGGGGTCTGCCAGTCAGGAAGTCCAAGACCCACTGGCAGAGGTCATAGCCCAAGCCCAGGTCCCTGAGCTTGGCTATGAGTATGGAGGGGACTATGGTATTGAATGCCGAGCTGTAGTCGATGAATAGCATTCTCACATAGTTCCCCTGCCTCTTGTCCAGGTGTGATGCTGCTGTGTGCAGCACATGGGATATGGCGTCCTCCGTGGACCTGTTGGGGCGGTATGCAAATTGCAGGGGGTCCATGTTGATGGGGAGGGAGGAGCAGATGTAGCCCTTTACTAGCTTCTCGAAGCACTTCATGGCTATGGAGGTGAGAGCTACAGGGCGGTAGTCGTTGAGGCAAGCAGGCTTGGATTTTTTGGGTACAGGGATAATAGTGGACTTCTTCAGGCAGGTGGGGATGACAGCCTGTTCTAAGGACAGGTTAAATATGTCAGTGAATACTGGGGCCAGTTGGTCGGCACAGACTTTTAGGACGCGGCCGGGGATGCCGTCTGGACCTGCTGCCTTCCTGATATTCACTTTTTTAAAGGTCCGCCTCACCTCATGCTCTGTTACCCTGAACACTGCGCCTCCATCAGCAGCCGACCCCCCCCCCCCCATTGCCGAGGCTTGTGAGCTGGTGTTGTTATTACCAGCATCAAACCTCGCATAGAAGGTATTGAGGTCATTTGCTAAGGAGATGTCACTGTTCAGTTTGAGGGAGGCGCCTTTGTAGTCTGTCATCGTTTTGAGCCCCTGCCACATAGCTCTAGAGTCAGCTTGTTCAAACTGGAGTTCAATTTTATCCCTGTAGCGTCGTTTGGCCTCTGACACAGTCCTCCTTACGTTGTATCGCGCCACCTTGTGGTCATTCATGTTGCCTGCCTCTAGGCCGTCGTTGTATGCTTTGGTGCGCTCTCTCAGAGCTTCACGGACGGATTTGTCTACCCAGGGTTTTTGATTTGGGTAAACTTTCATTTTGGTAGTGGGGATTGTTTCTTTCACCCTAGTACAAACATAGTCCAGCACTGTCTCCGTGTAGGCATTAATGTTATCTGTGTCGCGGAACACATTCCAGTCTGTGTTGTGAAACACTGACCGGATCGTATCCTCTGACGTCACATCCCATTTCTGCACCTCTCGCGAGACTACGGGAGTACTTTTAATTCTCTGTCTGTACTTCGGTGTAAGAAAAATTGATGCGTGATCTGACTTACCGAAGCCACTATCAGAATGAGCCTTGTAGCCACCTTTAAATTGCGTGTAACAGTGATCTAGGATGTTACCGCCTCTGGTGTTGCAAGTCACATGCTGATAGAAGTCGGGCAATACCTTTCTCAGATTGGCGCTATTGAAATCTCCCAGAACTAAAATGGCGGCGTTAACATTCGCCTCTTGGATTCTATTTACCTCGTCGTGTAGTCTGGAGAGCGCAACCTTGTTGCTGGCTTCAGCTTGCGGTGGAATATACACTCCGACCAGGACGATCGCCGTTAACTCCCTCGGGAGGAAGAAAGGACGACACTTGATGGTTATATATTCCAGTTCTGGGGAGCAGTGGTTGGATAGTTCCTTCACGTTAGTTGGGTCACTCCAATTTTTGTTCAACATGAAGGCAATACCTCCTCCACGTTGTTTACCGGATTCTGCTGTTCTATCCTTGCGGTGAATGAAGAAATGATCGGCCGGTTGGATGGCGTGGTCTGGGACTTCTGGCGCCAGCCACGTCTCGATGAAGCAGAGAACGTTACAGTCCCTAACGTCTCTCTGGAATTGAATCCTTGCTCGGATGTCGTCTAGTTTATTGTCTATTGATTGTACATTGGCTAGCAATATACTGGGTAGTGGTGTCCTGTGCCGCCTGGTTCTCAGCCTGTTACGGACTCCAGCTCTCTTTCCTCGCCGTCTGGGTCCTTTGTCCCTGGGGGAGAGATCCGGTCCTGATGTCCTCAAGATCTCAACGGGCCATTGTTGCGGTTCAGAGAGCTGATCCAGAGAGTAATCCAGTCGGTAAGTTTCCCGTAATCCAATGTCTATTAGTGACTGACGGTCATACACATTAAATGCACCTACTGTTGGTACAGACAAAACTCTTAAAACTATAAATATTAACAAAAGTATGCACAGTCTCGACGGAGCGCACAGACAGGCAGCCGGACGTAGCGGCGCCATCTTTCTGTACCATGTATAATGTACAGTGTATAATGTTACCATGTGTGTTACCATGTATGTTTACCATGTACAATGTTACCATGTATAATGTACCGTGTATAATGTTACCATGTGTGTTACCATGTATGTTTACCATGTACAATGTTACCATATATAATGTACCGTGTATAATGTTACCATGTGTGTTACCATGTATAATGTTCAGGCCTTAGAGTTAGTAGTGTCCAACAACACTCAAACCTTTGAGTGTCAAAAAGGTGATAAGTCCTGGGTTGATCCACATCTTAGAAAAGGAAAGGAAAAAGAAGTAATCCACTGGGAAAAACCACTGTAGCTGACCTGTCCTTGGTTACTGAAGAATCTTTTAGGAGGCCTGGAAAAATCCCTCCTTCCTCCCACAATAGCAGTAGCAAACAAAACTCCATGAGGCATGATTCCAATCCAAGATGGCCCCCTGATGGTTAGGACCGCCCCTAACCACACCCATACCTGGAATCTTAAAGGTCAAGTGACCCAAATATGCTGACATTGGCATATCCTAACATATTGGGCCCACACTTAATTTATCAACACATTGACATCTTCTTCATAAAGTAACGCATGTTACAGTGTAATAGTGTAATAGTGTGTAATAGTGTGTAATAGTGTAATAGTGTGTAAGTGTGTAATAGTGTGTAATAGTGTAATAGTGTGCTAGTGTAATAGTGTAATAGTGTGCTAGAGTAATAGTGTAATAGTGTGCTAGTGTAATAGTGTAATAGTGTGCTAGTGTAATAGTGTAATCAATCAATCAATCAATCAAATGTATTTGTATAGCACGTTTAAACATGACGCTTGTCAACCAAAGTGCTTCACATGGCTAAGCTAAGTACAAAGAAAAGTATAAAATAAACAGAGAAACAAAATAAAATCAACGGATAGACAAAGGAAAAACAGAACAACACGTCAACAAGTACGGCAAGAGTCAAAGTGAGTCAGGGAAGGCCAGGCGATATAGGTGGGTTTTGAGTTTTGATTTAAAAGACTCGATGGAGGGGGCAGATTTGATGGACATGGGGATGCTGTTCCAGAGGTCAGGGGCTGCGACCGCAAAAGCACGTCCCCCCCTAGACTTGAAGTTGGACCTACGAGTGGTTAGGAGACCCTTATCAGCCGATCTGAGGGCCCTGGCGTTGGTATAGGGGGTGAGGAGGTCTGCTAGGTAAGCAGGGGCTTTACCATTTAGGGCTTTGTACACCATTAAGAGGACCTTGAAGTCTATTCTAAAGCGCACCGGGAGCCAGTGGAGGGAGGCAAGTACAGGGGTGATGTGAGCTCTCTTCCGGGTACCTGTGAGCAGTCTAGCGGCAGCGTTTTGGGGGAGTTGTAGACGGGCTATGGTGGATTTATTTAGCCCCAGGTACAGGGAGTTACAGTAGTCTAAGCGTGAGGATATGAAGGCGTGAATTATTCTTTCCAGGTCTGAGGGGGAGAGAATGGCCTTGATCTTGGCTATGGACCGGAGCTGGAAAAAGCATCCCTTCACCACGAGTTTACCTGCCTATTGAAGGAAAACTCGGGGTTAAAGAGCACGCCCAGGTTTTTAACAAAGGGCTTGACTAGGGGAGACAGGTTACCCAGGCTGCTGGCAATGACATTGGTTTGGTTTGGAGGGCCGAAAAGGAGGATTTCACATTTTGAGTGATTGAGTTGTAGAAAATTGTGTGCCATCCAGCATTTGATGTCGTCTAGGCAGGAATGAAGACTGTCAAGATTGTTTATATTGTTGGGTTTCATGGGGAGATAGACCTGAGTGTCGTCAGCATAAAAATGGAAAGAGATGTTGTGTTTTTTAATTATCAGACCAATAGTGTGTAATAGTGTGTAATAGTGTAATAGTGTGTAATAGTGTGTAATAGTGTGCTAGTGTAATAGTGTAATAGTGTGTAATATTGTAATAGTGTAATAGCACACTATTACACTATTACACACTATTACACACTATTACACTATTACACTATTACACTAGCACACTATTACACTATTACACTAGCACACTATTACACTATTACACTAGCACACTATTACACTATTACACTAGCACGCTATTACACACTATTACACACTATTACACTAGCACACTATTACACTATTACACAATATTACACTATTACACTAGCACACTATTACACACTATTACACTATTACACTATTACACACTATTACACTATTACACTAGCACACTATTACACTATTACACTATTACACTATTACACACTATTACACTATTACACACTATTACACACTATTACACAATTACACACTATTACACACTATTACACTATTACACTATTACACACTATTACACACTATTACACTAGCACACTATTACACACTATTACACTATTACACACTATTACACTATTACACTAGCACACTATTACACTATTACACACTATTACACTATTACACTAGCACACTATTACACTATTACACTAGCACACTATTACACTATTACACACTATTACACACTATTACAGTATTACACACTATTACACACTATTACACTATTACACTATTACACTAGCACACTATTACACACTATTACACACTATTACACTATTACACACTATTACACACTATTACACTATTACACTAGCACACTATTACACTATTACACTAGCACACTATTACACTATTACACACTATTACACACTATTACACACTATTACACTATTACACAGTATTACACACTATTACACGATTACACACTATTACACACTATTACACTAGCACACTATTACACTATTACACACTATTACACACTATTACACTATTACACACTATTACACTATTACACACTATTACATTATTACACTATTACACACTATTACACACTATTACACTAGCACACTATTACACTATTACACTAGCACACTATTACACACTATTACACACTATTACATGATTACACACTATTACACACTATTACACTATTACACTAGCACACTATTACACACTAGTACACTATTACACTAGGACACTATTACACACTATTACACACTATTACACTAGCACACTATTACACTATTACACACTATTACACTATTACACTAGCACACTATTACACTATTACACACTATTACACTAGCACACTATTACACTATTACACACTATTACACACTATTACACTATTACACACTATTACACACTATTACACTATTACACTAGCACACTATTACACTATTACACACTATTAGGCCTTCGACACTGTCAATCACTCCATTCTAATGGACAAGCTAAAAGCAATTGGTTTTGATAGCTTATCAGTGAGCTGGATGCAATCCTACCTGGAGGGGAGAGAACAGATGGTAGAGGTAAACGGTACTCTATCCCCCCCCCTCGCAGTGAGCTGTGGTGTTCCACAAGGAAGCATACTAGGACCGCTACTCTTCCTAATTTATGCAAATGACATGTCGTCAGCCTGTGACTGCAACTTGTTCCTGTTTGCGGACGACTCAGCCCTGCTGGTCTCTGACAAGAACAAGTTGCAGGTTGAAAAAACCCTCAGCTCGGAACTAGGCAAAATCTGCATATGGCTCGCTGATAACAAACTATCATTACACATGGGCAAAACAGAGTCCATTCTCTTCGGTTCAAATAACAAACTCAACAAGACCGACAGCTTCTCAGTTACAGTGGGTGACAATATTGTCACAAGGAAAGACGAAATTACCTACCTGGGTTCCATCCTAGAGGCAAATCTTTCCTGTGACAAAATGGCATCCAATGTAATAAAAAAAGTCAACCAACGAACTAGATTCCTGTACCGGATCTCCTCTCTGGTAAACAAGAATACCCTGAAGACTCTGGCAGGAGCACTCATTCAAGGGTACTATGACTATGCGTGCACCTCATGGTACCAAAGCACCTCAAAGGCGCTTAAAACAAAATTACAAACATAACAAAACAAACTGGTCAGACTACTACTTGACCTGAACCCCAGAACCCACCTCACCCCTGCCCACTTTGACAACCTAGGATGGCTTAGAGTAGACGACAGAGTACAGCAACTTGCAATGGGCCTGGTCTACAAGATACACTATACGACCGGGGTGCCCATGTACATGTCAAAATACTTCCCAAAGGTCAGTGAATACCACAACCACTACACCAGAGGAAGCTCAACAAATCATGTTAAACCCAGATTCGGCTCAAACAAGGGACTAAACACGTTTCGCAATTATGCCACAACAATGTGGAATGCCCTACCCAAAGCTGTAAAGGAATGTGAATCCCTGCCCACATTCAAAACCGCTCTTAAAGAGCACCTACGGGAGGCTGCAATTCGAAACTGGCCACCGTAAATGCCCCAAACCCCCACCACCTCCTAATAGACAGTCTCCTCCCCACCGCATGTATATATTCCCTCCCCGCCGTATGTATATTTCTCTCCCACCCACCCACCCCCCCCTAATGTACAGTCCCCTCCCCATCATATGTATATACTCTGTCAGGATCTAGGGGTAACAGTACTGTATATTGGAATACCGTTTATGTCACAAATGTATCAGTACTAAATACCTATATGTCCCTATGCCATAAATGTCATGTATGTTGTGTATGTCATAAATGTCTATTATGAATTGAAAATGGGGGACCCTGATGGAAACAAGACAAACGTCTTTCTCAGGTCTGCATCCCCTTAACAATTGTATGTATTGAGCCGTACTGTATTGTACCCATTCTGCAATCTGTTAAATAAAGTTTTCATTCATTCATTCATTCATTACACACTATTACACTATTACACTAGCACACTATTACACTAGCATACTATTACACTATTACACACTATTACAGTATAACACACTATTACACTATTACACTGAGCTGTACTGTACGCGTGAACACTTTAGGCAACCAACATGCGCTTCTGCGTTTCTCTGATTGGCCGAGCGCCTTCCGCGTTTCTCTGATTGGCCGAGCGCGGCTCCCCCTTAAGCTCCAGGAGAGAGGAGAGAGGCTGAAAACCCGCAGTTCTTGCCCGACTGATGGGAGCCGAATCCCGGATCCGATTTTTCTGATGAATACCCCCAAAACATGAGGTCCCGAACGCATGGAAGTATTGATTGCGCCGTAACGAATCATTAAAAATATATACCGTTTCGAAAGTTGTGTTAATATTCGTTATTTCCAACAAAGCAATTGTGCCCAAAGTGGGGGCCTGTATTTATCAAGCTTAAAGGAAAACTCCAACATTTTGGGAAATTAGCTTACCGTCTTCTCCAGAGAGAGACAAGAAGATAGATACCAGTCTCCTCTCTGTGCGTTGAGTAGAAAGCTATCTGGCTGCATGTTAGCCTAGCTTAGCACAATGAATGGAAGCGGACATGACTGGGTAGCCTAGGCATTGTCCAACTAACACCTCTCCCGAAGGCTACCCAGTCATGTCCGCTTCCATTCATTGTGCTAAGCTAGGCTAACATGCAGCCAGATAGCTTTCTACTCTACTCAACGCACAGAGAGGGTACTGGTATCTATCTTCTCGTCTCTCTCTGGAGAAGACGGTACGTTAATTTCCCAAAATGTTGGAGTTTTCCTAGTAGGAGAGCTGATCTGAGACCAGATAAAGTATCAGAGAAGGATTTCTCGCACTGTCTTCTGAAAACGACATACAGCGATAGAAACATGATAGAATCTGACAACGATGCAACAGAAAACTCAAAATAATCAACACATTTAAACAGGGCCGGACTGGGGAAATCATTCAGGCCAGGAAATATAGTGTGAAATATAGCCCCAGTCAGGCCACTTTTTAAGCAGGGGTCTGGGGGTCCCCCACCAGGAAATGTTCCGTTACAAAGACTTAATTTCCTGCATTCTGGTGCAGGAATTTTAGAATTTGTACCCTTTAAATGCCAGTGTTTGTGATGGCATCACAAATTATTGTTAAAAAAACACAAACATTTAAAGATATTTTCAATATATAAAATGCAAAGTGGAATTTTCTGGGGGGAATTATTACAGGCTATATGTCAATGATTAGCAACAACACTGATTACGATGGATTTTTAGTTTTTTGAAATCATAATTTCATACTTGGCAGAAAGTAGCATGATCATTTTAAGCATTAATATCACTAAACCACAGTCTTTAAGACACTATCCACATATGCAAGTAATTGTAAAATGTCGTATTCTTAGGTAGAATAAAAGGAACAATCATAATAATCCTCCGGACAGTCGATCACCCCTTAGATGAGTAGGGGCGTCGGCATGCCACTTGTCGGAGAGAGGCGCTAATCTCACCCTCATCTCATCTTGATGAGCGATGCGTCATTATGACGTTCGTGTCTCTGCAAATGTTCAATGTATCTTATGTGTGGTGAGAAGACTTACACACAATCCTCAGAATCAGACCAGATTTCTTTCTTTTTTTAGATTTTTTCTTTTTTTCTTTTTTTATAAATATCCTCAAACTGGGTGTGGGTGGTGATGGTGGTGGTTGAGGTTGAGGTGAAGGTGGTTGTGGACGCAGCCTGGCTGGATCAGCTGGGGCCGGCATGCATGGATAAGCGTCAAGGTCAGAATCCAGCTTGTTGTTGAATAGAGTAGTAGTCGTCTTCTTCGTCTTCTTGTTGCAAGGAGGCCGGAAGCCATTGAATAGAGTAGTAGTTGTCTTCTTGTTGTTGAATAGAGTATCAGTCATCTTCTTGTAGTTGAATAGAGTAGCAGTTGTCTTCTTGTTGTCGAATAGAGTAGCAGTCGTCTTCTTGTAGTTGAATAGAGTAGCAGTCGTCTTCTTGTTGTCGAATACAGTAGCAGTCATCTTCTTGTAGTTGAATACAGTAGCAGTCGTCTTCTTGTTGTGGAATACAGTAGCAGTCATCTTCTTGTAGTTGAATACAGTAGCAGTCGTCTTCTTGTAGTTGAATATAGTATCAGTCATCTTCTTGTAGTTGAATAGAGTAGCAGTCGTCTTCTTGTTGTTGAATAGAGTAGCAGTCATCTTCTTGTAGTTGAATACAGTAGCAGTCGTCTTCTTGTTGTTGAATATAGTATCAGTCATCTTCTTGTAGTTGAATAGAGTAGCAGTCGTCTTCTTGTTGTTGAATATAGTATCAGTCATCTTCTTGTAGTTGAATACAGTAGCAGTCGTCTTCTTGTTGTTGAATAGAGTAGCAGTCATCTTCTTGTAATTGAATACAGTAGCAGTCATCTTCTTGTTGTTTCGCACACAGAACGAGTTTGTTTATTGTGCTTTTCAGAGGAATCTAATCTTCAAATTGCTTTTGTATTATTTTGATGGTGGCATATTATTTATTATCCTCAAACTATTAAACATGTTCTGTTGTGATGTCACAGTATGATGTCATAATCAAACATTCTAGAACATTTGTGTATCTATTATGTTCTGTTGTGATGTCACAGTATGATGTCATAATCAAACATTCTAGAACATTTGTGTATCTATTCAACATGTTCTGTTGTGAATGATGTCACAACAGGAGACGCAACACAAGGCCACAGACATGGTAGGTGAGGGTGCAGTGACACAAAACCAGGGAAACAATTTGCAAAATAATAGTATTTATTTATAAAACACAGCAACACAGAGATCAAGGAGGACTACCAGTGGCACAAAATTAAATAATAAAAGGAAATGGGCGGCTAGGTGGTGTAGTGGGCAAGGCACTCGCCACCAATGTGGAGACGCTGGGTTCGCGTGTTCGAATCCAGCTCTCCACATTGTTTTCAGTTTAGCTGGTCGTCCGCAGTAATACACATTGGCCATATTACGGGGAGGGAAACTGAAGGGTGGGGATCGGGCGTTGTGGACAGCGACTCCTACAGGTCGGTTGGTGCGCCTGCGCAGTAGAATCAGGAAGTGTCGGGGGCAGCGTGAGCCTCTCACGCGTCACTCCTCGCCACTGAGAGGTCGAGCTGCGCAGGTGAAAAGATGCGACTGCTGTTACCTCAAGTACCGGAGGGGATTTGTGCTATGTATGACTTAGTCCACATTGCAGCCGGCTTGTGGGAGGCAAGAAACAGCGTTCGTGACAGGGGAGGGTTGAATTGGATGATACGAAATTGGGATGGGAGAAAAAGTGGATACATGTACTACATGTATCGGTTTGCTGGTTTTCCAGCCGCCGTGAGTACGCAATTATATGCGGTTGTTCACCTGTGTGGACAGAGGTTTATACCATTTCCGGCATCAAATGGAAAAAAATAAATAATGAAATTATATACCAATGATGTAAACTACCCATAATTGATCAGTAGGGTTTAACCTGCAAGTTGGCCTTTAAACATGTTCTGTTGTGATGTCACAGTATGTCATAATCAAACATTCTAGAACATTTGTGTATACAACATGTTCTGTTGTGATGTCACAACAAACAGACATGTCACAACATGTCTGTTTGATTATGACATCATACTGTGACATCACAACAGAAAAAAAACTTTGTTTGAGGATATTTATTTAAAAAAATCTAAAAGATAAAAAAAATCTTAAATTATTATTATTATTTTTTTAATTAAAAGACGTTTTTTTCTTCTAGACATCATACTGTGACATCACAACAGAACATGTTGAATAGATACTGTTGTGGATTTCAAATGGTCATCATTGATTAATGAATGCAGAATAACACAGGACAGGCCTTATGAGCGCATCTAAATGTACAGACCACGATGGTTCTCGCCCGGCATTATAGCAAACAGTAACAAGGTCAGACAAGAATCAGGTAATCAAATGAAGCAAGGAGATAAAGGTTCTGAATACTCACGTGTTGGTTTATTTGAAAAAGAAGGTGCACAGAACACCCATGGAGGGACTTTTAGTCTGCCAGAGTGTATATCACAGGTTTGTCAGAGCAAAAGTAAAAACAAAAGCTAAGTGTATTAGTTTATAAACACACGGAATGGAGAGGTATCATTGGTTCGTCTAGTTTGGGCGGATCGTTTCTGATTGGGTTGGGCTTTATATGGTCATTTGGAAGACGGAAGAGCTAGGCTTTTGAGGAGGTGCAAACGGGCCCCCTCGCAAGAACATGCTGACCTTCGATTGTTGCAAACCTTATCAAGCCTGATGAATGGCTGCAGTGTTTTGTAGAAAGCCATAAGCATGACTCACAAATGAGGAGAATGTGAAATTACACTCACATTTCCCCCCTTTGTGCCATTCTTGGCACACACACCTTGGTAATTTCAAACATCAACATCACCAAACTACAGTCTCAAGTACTAGGTAGAACAATAAATCAATCATCAATACATCATAATCACATACCTTGGTAATTTCAAACATCAACATCACCAAACTACAGTCTCAAGTACTAGGTAGAACAATAAATCAATCATCAATACATCATAATCACATACCTTGGTAATTTCAAACATCAACATCACCAAACTACAGTCTCAAGTACTAGGTAGAACAATAAATCAATCAATACATCATAATTTCATACTTGGCAGAAAGTAGCATGATAATTCTAAGCATTAATATCACTAAACCACAGTCTTAAGACACTATCCACATATGCAGGTAATTGTAAAATGTCGTATTCTTAGGTAGAATAAAAGGAACAATCATAATAAAAAAAAAAACAATCATGAAAGCAAATGAAAAAACGTGGTACTGTTAGCGTTGTTATCCTCCGGACAGTCGATCACCCCTTAGATGAGTAGGGGTGTCGGCATGCCACTTGTCGGAGAGAGGTGCTAATCTCACCCTCATCTCATCTTGATGAGCGATGCGTCATTATGACGTTTGTGTCTCTTTGCAAATGTTCAATGTATCTTGTGTGGTGAGAAGACTTACACACAATCCTCAGAATCAGACCAGATTTCTTTCTTTTTTTAGATTTTTTCTTTTTTTATAAATATCCTCAAACTGGGTGTGGGTGGTGATGGTGGTGGTTGAGGTTGAGGTGAAGGCAGTGGCGGCCCGTACTATCTACTGTTGGGTGGTCGCAGGGGGTTCACGTTAGGTCGAGTTGAAAATGTAACGTTAATAAATGCTCTGGAGCAATCTCTCTCTCTGTCTCTCGGATCAATCCAATAAAATAATTAACACATGTATATGTTGTCATTTTAAACAACTCACCATTCATTCATACATTATGCATCAGCAGCAGCGAAATTAATGTTATAGTTCACAACACAGCAGCGCGCTTTGAAGCGCTATTATCATCTCAGCAAGGCAGCACCGTCAATACTTTCCGTAGCCGCATTTCTCGGAGACACAGGAACACAGCATCGCTGTGTTGAGAGAGCGAGAGAGAGAGAGCGAGAGAGAGAGACTCACTGTTTAGTTTAAACGTCCAGGGCAGGAGGGCTTGATAAAGTGTATAATCCACTGTCCCACAGTCCCAGACTGTTGATGTATATCCAGACCACTGTCCAGACTGCATCCGCCATATTATAGCTTCTTGTTAGCCAAGTGTTAGCTTAGCACCACACAACACAAGTACTGTGATGATTTCTTTGCCCATTTCCGCGTCGAACAGACTGCAAACTATCTGGCGTTCTATTGCCATGATCTAAGACAAACTCTAACCTTAACCAACTTTGAAAGAGTGCCTAAGCTTAACCGTCGAAAGAACTTGCCGTCACGCTCTAAGACAAATAGCTGCATCACAACAACACAAGTTACACAACAGCTACAACAGAAACTGGCGTCGGCCAATCAGAGAGCGTCTCCGCGAAATGCGGCTACGGAAATTATAGACGCTGCTAAGGCTGCTGGCTTAGACCGCTTCAAATCGCGCCCGGCTTCCATCATAAACATATTTCAATGCACAGCGCGTTACGCACTGATTGGCTGCGACGGATACAGCGATGAAACAGTGCACGGCATGCACGCGCACTCAGAGCGCTATTGCGTCTAGCCCGAGACGAGAGAAATAAGGCTAGGAGAAATGCGGCTACGGTAACGGAACGTGAGTCACTTCCTGTTCAGGAAAACGATTATTTATATTTGATATTATTAACACTTTAACTGCCACACACGAGATATCTCGGGTTTATTTTTACGTGGTTGAAAGCCACTCACGAGATTTCTCGGAATTTCCTTTTTTTTTTTTTTTTTAGCGATCTGAAATCATATTGCATCACGCGAGCCTACCCGAGTATACACAAGCTCCGCCGGAGAGCATATGTGGAAAAAAGCGCCCCCTATCGTTTTTCAGATGACATAAGGGATTTTGGAATGGACTCAATGAAAATGGATGGGGAAAAAATCCGGTACTCCACATTTTCCAGTCCACTGATCCAGCCGGGGTTACCACAGTTCATTCTGGAGCGTCTGAGCCCCGCTGATCATGGAGTTCTACTGTATCGCGTTGGATCCATACACTTATCGATTTTTTCGAATGGTGATCAGGAATTGGAATATACCAGTTGGATACCATCTGATGTCAGGTAAGGACTCTATGTTATCAGTGTTAGGATAATCAGACTAATTTTGATGAAGTTATAAGCTGTTTTGTGAAATGTTCTCTTTCGGTTTCACTGTAAAAGTCAGAGAGGAAATCAACGGGGCGATTATCCGTGCGCGGCCCGAATGTGCTTGCGTGCACGTATAATATTGATCATCTAGTGTTTATTTGAAAACGATTCATAAAAAGGCAGACGAATATCAACGTTGTGGAATATTCCAGTAAAAGACGATTTTCATAGAATGCTCCAGAATGGGCTGTTTTTTATCTGAAAACAGGTGCTTTTCTAAATGCTCTGAAACGGAAATGACGCAATAAAAAAACAATCTGCCTTGACAGCACTGACTGGAAAATAGTCTTTGATAATGCGATGGGCAGATTAGACACATAGCCATAATTTAAAACAGATTAGGCGATATTAACGTTAACATTGGCGCCGATGGTGGCATTCAGGGGGTAAAAAGGAAAACCCGGCGTGGCGCTCAAAGTGTTAACGTTATATTGTGCATTGGAAACACAAACATACTTAAAATGAGTAAATATTCATTTTAAACATGTTTATATTATTTATAGGGCTATAAAACAAAAAACAAAAACAAAAAGATTTCTTGTTCATCTCTCTTTTAACCAGGGTTAACCAGGGGGGTCGGCGCCCGAGCGCCCCTAGTGGCGAGCCGCCACTGGGTGAAGGTGGTTGTGGTCGCAGCCTGGCTGGATCAGCTGGGGCCGGCATGCATGGATAAGCGCCACGGTCAGAATCCAGCTTGTTGAATAGAGTAGTAGTTGTCGTGTTACTTCACACGGTAAAACATATGTGAGTCCTCTGCTTTGGTTGTTAGTATCTTTATTAGCTTATGCGACGCTACATTACACGGGTGTCCATCCTAGGTTCCTCTCGAACTCTTCCTGACCCCCGGTACGGTGGCCTGTACACTCTCGTATAGCGCACACATATTAACATAACACCACAGTAGTCATCTTCTTCGTCTTCTTGTTGCAAGGAGGCCGGAAGCCATTGAATAGAGTAGTAGTTGTCTTCTTGTTGTTGAATAGAGTATCAGTCATCTTCTTGTAGTTGAATAATAGAGTAGCAGTCGTCTTCTTGTTGTCGAATAGAGTAGCAGTTGTCTTCTTGTAGTTGAATAGAGTAGCAGTCGTCTTCTTTTTTTTTTAAACTCAATTTTTATTTGCATTTTTGGACTACAAGCATACAAACAACATCATCTTTGAATATTATTATCATCTCAGTCGGTCTTCCAGGTACATAATACATAGACATAATGTACAACACCGTTAAACATATATAAACAATAAAGAAAAGATTTTAATATCCAAAAACAGAAATAAAAAATACAGACTTAAGCAAAAGTTCCACAGACATAAATAATAAATTGAAAAAACACAAAACAATTGTCCTACCCAAATGATAGAGATAGAAAATACTAACTAAAGCAAAAATGTGCGACATGGGTTCAGAGACGCTCCTTGAACCTCTTTCCTCCTTTACCCTTCTCCCTCTTGTGTTGCATTTGTTTCTTCCTCTGTGATGTCGTTTTCGTTCCCCTTATAGTCCTCCCACTTTCCCCATCTTTCCCCAAATGTCTCTTCCTGTAACCTCAGCATGTGTGTTATCCTCTCCATATCCTGTATATCTTCTACTATTCCTACCCATTGTGCTATTGTCGGTGGGTCTTCCTTGTACCACAGTCTCGTTATTGCTTTTCTGGCCGCTATCAACATTATCTTTATTAAATATTTGTCCCCCCCTTGTATTCCCTCGTGTGTCAGGTCTCCTAAGTAAAGCACCAGTCCTGTTTGTGGTAATCCGTATCCTAATATTCTGATCATTGCCTCCCCTATCTCCTCCCAATACCCCTTCAGCTTCTGACATCCCCAGAATATGTGCGTGTGATTTGCCCCCTCCTTCCCATACATCCTCCAGCAAGCTCTTTGTGTCGGTGCATATTTTCCCTTCAGTTCTGGGGTTATAAAGAATCTGATTATGTTTTTCCATCCAAACTCTTTCCATATCCTCGATCCTGTTGTTGAATGTTGCACCTCGCATATGTTCCCCCATTCCTTCCCTGTTATTTCTATCTCTAGCTCTCTCTCCCATTTCTCCCTTATGTAATCGGTCGTGTGTCCCTTGCTGTTCATTATAGCCCGGTACAGTGCTGATATTACCCTTCCTTTCCCTCCTTCGTATGCCTTTACTATCATCCTAATTATTCCATTCTGTTCTTCTTCCTTGTCCCCTCTTATTTCTTTATTAAAGTAATCTCTAATCTGTAGATATCTGAAGTGGTCCTTGTTTTCTAGTCCAAATTTCTCCTTTAATTTTTGTAGTGTTTGCATTTCCCCCTTCTCTATCATTTTGCATATCGCTGTTGCCCCCCCCCCCCTCTCCCACCTTCTGAATCCATGGTCCAGTCTCCCTGGTTTGAATCTCTTGTCATGTGCTATCCATCTCAGGACCCCTGACTGCTTCTCTAATTTGTGTGTTTTTACTACTCTGTTCCATATGGTCAAGGTGCATTTGGTGATAGAATCTAACAGTCCCTCTTTTTCTTTGAACAGTTCCCTATCTCCCACCAGAGCTTGTACCTTGTATCCCTCCCCTTCTTTTTCAATGTCTTTCCATCTTGCCTCATATTTGTCATTACACCAGCACGTCACTGCTCTCAGTTGCGCTGCATAATAATAATCTTGTAGGCTGGGTACTGCCATCCCTCCCTCTTCCTTTGGTAGTTGTAATGTTTTATATCTGACCCGTGGTCTTCTCCCCGCCCATATGAACCTCGATATCAGTCTGTCCCACTCCCTGAATTGATTCTGTGGTATTTGTATCGGTAGTGACTGGAATAGGTACAGTAACCTTGATAGTATGTTCATTTTAATGACCTCTATTCTTGAATTGAAGTCCAAGGGCATTACTGTCCATCTCTCTAAGTCTCTCTTGATGTTCTGATTTATCTGTGTATAGTTCGCCTCAAACAGTTTCTCCACCCCTCTCGTGATGTTCACCCCTAAGTATTTAATCTTGTCCATGTCCCATCTTATCCCGTACTGTTCTCTAATTTCCGTTGTTGGGGTATAGTTCCATGCTAAGGTCTGTGTCTTTGTCACGTTTAGTTTGTATCCTGAGTAGTGGCCATATTCCTTCAGTAGATCCATCAGTGCCGGGAAGCTCTTGCCTGGTTGCCTCATGTATACTATCACGTCGTCCGCAAATAGGCCTAGTTTATATTCCGTTCCCTTTATCCTTACTCCCTTAATGTCCTCGGTCTGTCTGATCAGTTGTGCCAGTGGTTCTATGAAAACGGCGAAGAGCGTCGGTGAGAGACAACATCCCTGTCTGGTAGTCCTCTCTAATCTGATTCTATCCGTCAAGCTGCCATTCACCTTAACCCTCGCTGTCGGTTCTTGATATAGCGCCTTGATCATCTTCATCGCCCTCCCGTTCAGTCCGAACCTCATCAATGTTTTATATAAAAATGTCCAGCTCACACTGTCGAATGCTTTTTCTGCATCTAGGCTAATCAGTACTGCGCTACCCCCTTGTTTTTGTATCTCCTCTATTATGTGTAATGTCTTTCTCACGTTGTCCTGTGTCTGTCTCCCTTTAATAAATCCAGTTTGATCTTCATCTATAATGTCTGGCATAAACGTCTCAAATCTCTTTGATATTATCGATGTATACATCTTGTAATCCACGTTGAGTATGGACACAGGTCTGAAACTACTACATAATTCCCTATCCTTCCCTTCCTTCGGGTATCGTGGTGATTATGGCTTCCTTCCACGAGGGGGGCATTTTTCCCTCTTCCATCGTGTGTCTGAACGCCGCCCCTAACATGGGTGCTAATTCAGTTCTAAATGTCTTGTAGAATTCCGATGGGAATCCATCGCTCCCCGGAGACTTGTTGTTTTTAGCTCTACTAATTGCCTCTTCCAGTTCTCGTTCCGTAATTATTTTATTTAATTCTTCATTCTGTTCTTTCCCTATCGATGGTAACTCTAGCTTCTCCAGATATGCTTCTATTTCCTCTTCTCCCGCTGCTTTTGGCTGTGTGTATAGTTTCTCATAGTATTCTCTAAATGTCCTCTCTATTTCAGCTGGGTCTCTCAATATTTCATTAGTCTTTGTATCCCTTATTGTGTGTATCGTGTTCAACTTCTGTTGCGTCCTAATTCTCCTAGCCAACAGTCTGGTCGCTTTTGGTCCCCCTTCATAGTACGTTTGTTTCATGAACCTCGCTTTCTTTTCTATTTCCGTCAATAATTCCCTATTTATCCTGGCCTTTACTTCTTTGATTTCTCAGAGCGTTTCCTGTTCTTTTGATATCTGGTGTCTCCCCTCTAGCTTCTTCAGCTTCCCTATCAGATTGTGATATGTCTCCGTTCTGGCCTTCTTCAGCATTGCTGTCTTCTCCATCAATTTCCCCCTTATCACCACCTTCAGTGTGTCCCATAGAATGTTCGGATCTACCGCCTGTTGTAATTTTCTTCCTTATATCTGGCTATCTCCTCCTTGATCTGACTCACCACCCCCTTGTTATTTAATATTCCTACATTTAGTCTCCAGATCGTGTTCCTCCGTCTCCCTTCTAGATCTACTGTCAGATATATGGCACTGTGATCCGATATGTCCGCTACTCCTATTCTGCTCTCCCGTACCCTGTAACTGTCCCTCGTCGTCATCAAAAAGTAGTCTATTCTCGCATATGTCACGTGCGGGTGTGAGTAATGTGTGTATTCCCTGTCCATGGCGTGCATCCCCCTCCAAACATCTGTAATTCCCATTTCCGTCATCTGAATATTTATATATCTACTGATTGGTGCCCGTCCTTTTCTAGTACTCGTGGTGTCTAGGTCGTGATTCAGTACTACATTAAAATCTCCCGCGCATATCAATATCCCTTCTAGTTCCATCACTATCATATCAAAAATGGTCTCATATAAATCCCTCTCACTCTCTGGGGGTGCATAAACATTCATTAACGTAACCATTTGGCCCTCCATTTTCCCCTTCAGAACAAACCTTCCCTCCTTGTCTCTTACTTCCTTGATCAATTCAAATTTGACTGTTTTTGATTAACGTGATTACTCCTCTCCTCAGGTTCCGTTTAAAGGAACTATAGTATGCATTTTCATATCCAAATCTCTTCAGTTTCTCATGCTCCTGTGCTACCAAATGTGTCTCCTGCAGAAAAATCACTTCCATCTCACTTTTTTTACATTTCAACATCACTTTGCCCCTCTTTATCGCATTATTCATTCCATTAACGTTTAACGACATCATTCTTATACCTTTAACCATTGTCATCTTTCTTCTTCTTTCGTCTGTCAGTCCCCCCCATGTCACATTCATTCCCCCCTCCGGTTGTAGCCTCCGCTCTCTTCACCGAATACATATAATGATTAACATAAATAAAAAACATAAACTTTACATAAAGTGCTCCCAAGGCGTTCGGGGGGTCCCTGTGTCCCCCCCTGTCCCCTGCTGGTGGGTGAGGAGTAATTGCTCTCCTAGTGAGAGGCCTCCTCCTGACGGCTTGGGGGTTTGAAACCTTTGCCCCCAACCGCTCGTCATATTTGTCCAGCATTCTTACTGTTTTTACTGGTGTCGTGCTCCTGGTCAAAAGCGCTCTATCCTTCATTCTGAGAGACCCCCATTTCCTAGGTCCCCCTCAATGCGGCTTGTATGTTCCAATGTCCCTCTTTCCTCCCAAACCCGTGTGTGGTGTCTTCTGTGTATCCCTTTTCATTTTATTTTCCTCCTCTCTATTTTCTATGTGATGTCCATTTATCCCCTTAATCCCTTCCAACTGTGTTACTCTCAGCGTGTGTCTATGTACTTGTTTCAATATGTTCTGTGTTCCGTCTATCATACCTAATTATATATTATGTGTCCATGTATACGTTATGTTCGTTCCTATATCCTGCCTCTACCTGGGAATGTGTGTTTATGTATATGTTATTTCAGTTTCTATATTTTGTCTCTATTTGGATAGTTTTTCAATCTCTTGTGTGTGTACTCATCCGTTCGTTTCCTCCCGCCTCCTCTCCCCTCCTTCTCCGTCTCTGGCCTCCTCGTCCGTCTCCGCTTTCGGTCTGTCACGTCTCATCTCGGCCTTCTCCTCTCTCCTCCCTCCTCTCGATCTCCCACTCTGGTCCATCTGCGTGCCCCCTCCAATCTCTGCTGCAGGCTCCGCGTCTGGCCCTCCTGTCTCCTTCCCTCTCCGTCCTCCATCATCTGCATCCCCCGTCGCCTCATTTCCTCCGCCGCCTCCCGCGCCGTTGCGTATATGTCACCGTCCCTTCCTTCCAGTGAATCCTTAGCGAGGTCATGGGTGACTGGAATTTCATTCCGTTTTCTTTCAGAATTCTCTTCAGTCCCGCGTAGGACCTGCGTGTTATTGCCACCGCTGTCGAGTAATCTTGGTCAAACGACAGTCTTTTCCCCTCGATTTCTATCTTTTTGGTCCACGCGGTTCTGAGTATCAACTCCTTAATCTCAAACCTCAGAAAGTTAATAATCACCGCCCTCGGAGGTCTGTCCGGTTTCGGTCTCGGAGCCAACGCCCTGTGGGCCCTCTGTATCTCAATTTTTTTCAGTCCCGTCTCCTTCAGTTGTTCCTTGATAAGCTCTTCCACATATTGGATCACTGATTCCCCTTCGACTCCTTTCAATCCCCATATTCTGATGTTATTTCTCTGTGACCTCCCCTCCATGTCCGATATCTTTGTCTCCATCTGTTCTTGCTTTTGTATCGCACACGTTAACACCTCGTGTATCTCTGTGTTCCATTCCTCCATCTGCGCCGTTCTAGTCTGTAACTCTGTCACGTTACTGCCCTGTTCCGCCATCTTCTCATCCACCCTTTTGATTTCTGTATTCATTTCACCTCTGAAGTCCTCCTGTTCCTTCCTCAATTCCTCCCGTAACTTCTGTGGGATATTTGTAGATATATCCTGATGAAGAATGTGCTCAGTCAACCGAGGCTTGGATAATAACAAGGGTTTATTAACCAAACAGATAGAATACATAGAGAGAATGGCTGAGGGCTTCCCCCCAGGTGATCAGCTGAATTTACCCAGGTAAGAAGACCTGGATAGATCTCAAGAGGAGATCTATATAGGTAACAGGGGGGGGGGTGTGGTCCCATTTGATAGGTCAGATGGGGGGGAGGGGGTACAGGTTTGGGGGACACAGGGGAGGGGGGTGTCTTATTCCACAGAGAGGGGGGGGCACAGGTAAAGGGGACATTTACATGAGGACATATTATACCACAATATATTATACCACAATACTCACTTTTCTTTCTTATAATGTGGGTGAGATTAATGTATAATATACCAGGATTGTTTGGAACAGGTAAAAGTGGGGACCGATGTAATCCATCGGTTATCAGATAATGAATAAAATAGAAAATAATTAAAATAATGAAAATGTTGGCCAATGTGTTCTGTTGGTTGGCCTAATAATTTAAACTAGTATTATTTATATACATGATTCATGACATGATCGACTGGAATAATGAAAATGTTGGCCAATGTGTTCTGTTGGTTGGCCTAATAGTTTAAACTAGTATTATTTATATACATGATTCATGACATGATCGACTGGACTGCGGTCTGTGTTATTTTGATATCAGAGATGTGGGAATAGATATCACCCTTTTCTTTTATTAATCGCTCAAAATACCTATATCAATGAGTGGTCCTCAACTCTGATATCAAACAACAATTAACATAATCATTAGAAGCTATAGCTGTGCAAATATCTTGGCATACCTTCAGTCGTTCATGACTCAGGGGAGCTAATGTGATAGTTGTGCATACAGGCATCGTAATAAACCAATTAAATACATGCACTGTCTCTGTGTGGTCAGAGTGCACAGGGTGAAAAAAACAAGATTGTGTGCATAATTATTAGGAATAGGATTTACACATAAGGCTAATGTGTACAAAAACATTTTAACAACCGTTAACCTGGTGGTTAATAAAACTAACATGATTGATTATGGGAAACTGTTCAAAAATATATATATGCATCTTGATGAAATTACTTAGGATTCAGTTGTATTTAACCTGAGTTTGAGTGTCACTTTCATCTGTGATTGTCTCAGTTTTGTTGGTCTTTACTTAGAATCAGGCCATTTTCTCCATTTCTTCTCTATAAATGAGGAGATAAAACGTTTTATGCATCGCTTCTGTATGTAATTCTAGTGCATATACTATCAATGGTTCACCATACAGGTGCAAAACAACGTTACATGTCCTCTTCTATGAGAGAATAAAACAACTGATTCTTTCTTGTCTGACAATACAATTTTGTAACCTAAGTAATTCAAATGTGATGTAATACAGTAACACAGTAAGATTTAAATAAATACATAATAATGTGGACAATGTGGCGTTCAGAAGTCTCTTGGTCCACAGGTCTCTGATGTGTCTCTTCTTGACGATGCAGTCGGGAATATTCACTGGTCGCCGTTCATTCCCTGTCAAGGGTCACCTGTAGCAGTCAACTATAGTGGCCTTGCAGACTCTTTTCCTGGAGCCTGCGTTGTTCTCCATCACCACCACACATCCGCCACTGTGCTCACGCTTGGCCCCCATCAGGCCCAGAGACATGGCGGTAGGGTGGTCTTGAACGTGCTGTGTGGTGGTTGGTCCCCCGCTCCCCGTCATCGCGGTACCAGAGGGGCGAGGGTTTGCTGGTGTAGTGGCCTGTCTGTAGGACGCTCTCTCTCACACGGATGACAATCTTGTCATGGGAATCCACCTTGATGGTCGGGGCTTTGGTTCCCTTTTGCAGATGGTCTGCCGCGGGTCGCTGGGGTGAGGCTGCATGTCGTCCTTTCTGTCTCTGCTCCCCTTCCTTTGGGGACGTCTGTGTTGTGTGGGCTGGTGGTTCTCCCACGGTTGTTGTCGTCGCCCTGGTTGTGTCCGCAGCTCCTTGGCGGCGTCCCTGGTGGTAGTATGCTGTCGTGGGTCGCTCAGGTCGCTGGGTTGTGTTCCTCCTTGCCTGGTCGCGCCGTCGTTCGTGGTTCAGGTCACGCGTCATCTCACTCGTCCTGTCCTCTCACCAATTCATGATCTGAGGATGATGAAAACTGCCTTAGAAAACCTCCTCACATAAATGATTCAACGCCTTTCTGCTAAAGAGGAAAATCATTTTGGGATTAATTCAATTCATTGTAAATAAAATCATTTAATTGAAAATAGGAAATGCAAGCCAATTGCATTAGCAGTGATTCCTTATGTTAAGAAGGTCACATTCACTGCAATCTTATCAGATCTTGTATCTAACTAGATCTTACAGCATTAGGCTTTAAATAAAATTTGTAAATGAATGGCCAAAGTCTTGAATCAGATAAAATAGTCTGTGATGTTAAATTGAAGTTGATCTTACCTCAGGATGCGTTGGGTGTGCCTCAGGATACTTACCTCGCCACGACTTCTCTGGCGTTATTCACGTCTCAGTGTGGCTCGTCATAATTTAGCATGGGGAAAAAACATAAAATCTAGGTAGCCAGTTAATTTTGCATGAAAAACAATCATTCGTTTTGTCATCTAACCCTAACTAACCTTACTGTCATGCATTTGTCCTAATAAACTAACCTACACTGTAGCACTCAACACTTTGATGACCATTGTTACTCAGCTGATAGAGGTGTGCCCTGCCTGATGTCCTGTCGTACAGAACCTGTGAGTTGCTTTGGATAAAAGTGTCAGCTAAATGATCAATGTTGTTGATATCTTGTATATTTAGATAATTGTGCTGCAATTTTGGTGGTTGATAATTTTGCAGTCATGGAAAGTACTTGAAATTGCAAGGAGTTAGTGGTTAAGCAGAGAATAGAAGGAGGGGATAGTATGTTAAATTGTTTTCATCATTGATCTTTCATCTCAGGCACTTCTACTTTGTTTGGTGTTATTCAGACATCATATCTCTAATTTGTGTGCCTTCTTGAAAAGAGAGAGATGAAAACAACTGGTTAGTTATTCTGTTAGTATGGGAAATATGGTAGCCTTTCATAACTGCAAATTCATCACCTGTGTCTAATTCATGTTAATTAAATGGCTCTCTGTTGCCATCCACCGCCAGGTGAGTCCACCAAGTCTGTGGTCACGAGTGCAGGCATTTGCATTGCTTTGTCTCTCAAGTGCCCACTCTGAAGAAATTTACATGTGGGTGTTTGGATGCAGATCCGTTCCAAATGGCCAATCGATTGTCTCTCAGCTCCACACGACCTTCGGCTGAGTCTCGTGGTAACAAAGAGAAAATCTGCATCTAAAGCGATACTTCCTACTATACTAAGTGGAGATACTAAGTTGAGTCTCTATAGGTGTGGTCAGACTGGCTATTTGCATTGTCTTTCAACTCCACATCGTCCTCAGCTGGTTTGAGTGAGTGTTTTAAACACTGCTTTGCAATTCAATCCAGAGGCAAATCCGTCTGCCTCTCCTGATTGTCTGCCTGCTTCCTGCAAACACAAAAATATGTTAGTGACGCTTTGACTGTCTGGGTTGTGTTGATTAGAATCCTATTTAAAACTATAGCTTCTGCATCTCGCCTCAGAGCCTGACTGAAAATAAAAACACATGTTAATTTTCCACTTCTAAGACCATTTGAGTGGGTTCTTTGTTGATTGTCTGTGAGCTTAACAAAAACATCAGCTAGTTTTCATCCATCCCATCCTAGGATGTAATGATATATTGTTATCATTTATCACTCATATCGCATATGTACACAAGCATCATAAGAATGTGGAACCACACATTTTGAATCATGTTTAAAAATGTCTTACAATGGAAAGGGCTAGTTATCTTTCATTGGTTCTTTAGATAAACACATTAACTCAAGTGAATATAACCTAAACATCTTACTTTTAAACATGATCTATGTTGTTTGTGCCCAAGTTTTCAACATTAAAAGCTTATAAAGCCTAATCTAACGCTGTTTATGTGGACTACAATTCCTGTACTGCCATATACTGGAAACCGGGAGTGTTTGTTTAACTCTCCGTATTGGTCAGTATGGCCGGTACGCCCACAGATGTATTATAATTCTGAAACAGACATTGTAATTAGCTTTATGTGACTTATAATGTGTAAATTAAAGCAACATAAACACTCAAGTGATCTGAGATAGTTGTAATTTGCTGTAACTGAGATGATAGTTGTGTATGTACAGTTTCTACGTCAAATGACTCCCTTTTCTTGACTCCTTTTGTATCACAAACAGTACTGAATTTGCAAATCTGGTATGTCATAAATGTATAGATGTAGCAGTACTGACTATCTGTATGTCATGTATGTCCTAATATGTCATGATGAATTGAAAATGGGGGACCCTGATGTAAACAAGACAAAAGTCTTTCTCTGGTCTGCATCCCCTTAACAATTTGTGTGTATTGAGCTTTATACAACGGCATGCAAATTTCTCGATTCTGATTGGCCATTCACACGTCTTTATTGGCAACAATCCACGGTCCTGGGCTCAGGACCCGCCCACAACCGAATCACATAACCCTCCCCGGCTCACTCCGGGAGAAAACAAGATCGCGGACAACAAATGGTTATGTTGAAAGCACCATAACGACTAAATATGAAGCGATTCTGTCAAGGGGAATGTGTTAGTCCTTTAAACAATGTTGGATGATGTAATTGATGGGTCTTGACTCAATCTAGAACAAAAGAAAAATCGCGGATTGATTGATAGATTAATTGATTGATTTAAATTTCTTCCTTCCTACTTTCTACTGACTGCAGCGTTCTCTCTCACACACTGTCCGACGCTGGCGTACCCACAAACACACACACACACATACACACACACACACACACACACACACACATACACACACACACGCACACACACACTGTGACACACACACACACGCACACACACACACACACACTCCTGTCTGCAACAGTGGGGGAGTCAGACTGAGAGAGAAGCAGCGCTGTTTTAAGTGAGCATGGTCTATTGAATTGATTGATTGGTTGATTGCTAATTTTATTACTGTACCCCTGGTTTCCAACTGGTTAAGTTTAGGCTAAAAGAAATAAATAAAAAAATAGGGCGAAGAAAACGTTTTTTTCCTATAGGGCAAAGAAAACGTTTTAATTTGTTTTACCTACTTTATATTCTGCATCTGGTAATAAAATTTTCAATCAATCATTCCAATAATACACAGTTGGATGTGTTAGTTGGTTGGATGCACTTCAAGCTGCTTCCACATGAGGCAACTTCTCTCAATCATTCCAATAATACACAGTTGGATGTGTTAGTTTGGTTGGATGCACTTCAAGCTGCTTTCACATGGAGTTGTGGGAACTACTTTTTCTGGCGGATGGTTTTTTCAATAAATCTTCGATTAATGTGTGTTTATTGTATAGAAATAAGGTTGGATGAATCTGGCAGTTGTATAAAAGCTTTACACCACGTGCAGTCGTGATTTGTGACCAATAAACCATGCCTAGGGGGGTCTAACGACCCTTGGCTGCGCCTCGGGCCTAACAACCACCCCTAGGCATGGTTTATTGGTCACAAACCACTCCTGCGTGTGATGTAATGCTTAATTGTACTGTATTGTACCCATTCTGCAATCTGTTACTAAAGTTTTCAATCAATCAATCAAAGCATCTATATTTATGATTTTCATACTCACCGGGGAAGGCTGTTGTGTTGACGTTGTATATTATAATCGAATAGTGGTTCCAGAGGCTGTAGCACGTTACGTGTCGTCAATGCAATGTTCGGCTCGTTTCTCCGGTGGTCTGGGATAATGTAACCCGCATCTCGCCACCACAACTCAACATTTTCCAATAGCAGCGTGCACATACATATACAAATAAAACATATACTACAAGTGGATTTCACGCACCTTCGGCCTTGGGCACATTAAACTTTACGTTTGCCTATGGATAGTTTAATATAAAATCATAACTTAACGGCGCGCATAGCGTGACGTCATCGCTCCATGCGACGTTCGTGCGTTCTCATTCGCCTCGGAAATAACGCTTTGCAATTCATACAGTATTTTTCCCACAAGCTCTCAATAGCCTGGAATTCCTATACCAGCGTTTTGTTACCGAATGAACGCGCCTGTGCATATGTGAAAACGTAAACAAACTGAAACGATAAAACTATACTTCCTCAAATGGTCGTTCCCGTGGGCCGGTTTTGTTGATTCCGGAAATTACTATCCTAGTTTGTCGCGTAAACTGCACTTCAATGTTATTCTCTATATAACGGTACTAGTCTCTCAATGCTCGGCGCACGCAAATACAAACGAGACTTTAAACAGACAAAACAACAATAATACATATAAGTTAACGTGCGTGTATATCTGACTGTATTGGACCGCTGTACGTTTAGTCGGCCAGCATCTGCTGCGACAAGGCATTTATCCCTTGATATATAACTACACATCGTTATTAAAGTCATAACGACCGAACCTGACTTCGAAATTTACCAGCGATATATTAGATTATATATACCTTTTAATCATACTCTCGGTCCCTGGACCCGCGACTAATGTCCCGTTAAATGTACATTCACGTACTACCGAGGCATCGCAGGTCATCTTCCCGCTATCTGTATAATCATTTGGTTATTTCAATCCAAATACATCGTTTTCAGGAATGGAAGAGATTGTGGGCTTAGTTTGAGGTTGAAACAATGAATATTTTGACGCTACTCTGGTAATTAATAGGTTCCAATAGAGTAGCGTTTTCCAAGGATATCACATCATAATAAGCCCACGTTTCTTGCCTTGTTGTCTATATTTTAGCCTGCATCAGCTAGACTTGGGTTAGCAAACCAACAACCTTATTTTGTGCCCTAACTTTCGGTTTGGCAACAGCTCAAATCCGGGAATAGCACAGACAACCCATCCTCTCAGAACATCTGTCCAGATAAGGACCCAGGTACACGCGTTTCCCCCGTACGATTCTCAATACAGATCAGATATATTAATGCACATTATTCTTACTCAGCCATGATCTCAATATTTGACAACATTCTGTAATGTTCACCTGGCACAGAGAAAAGCGGGAAGGTTTTAATTCCTTGCCATACAATTTTGGTCGACCATCCTATTATACTCACTTTTCTCTGTATAGTTGAAACAATACAGCACGCCGGTAGGACGCAAGAGTCCGTCACAAGTTCGTAGACGCCAATTGTGGGATATTTGTAGATATATCCTGATGAAGAATGTGCTCAGTCAACCGAGGCTTGGATAATAACAAGGGTTTATTAACCAAACAGATAGAATACATAGAGAGAATGGCTGAGGGCTTCCCCCCAGGTGATCAGCTGAATTTACCCAGGTAAGAAGACCTGGATAGATCTCAAGAGGAGATCTATATAGGTAACAGGGGGGGGGGGTGTGGTCCCATTTGATAGGTCAGATGGGGGGGAGGGGGTACAGGTTTGGGGGACACAGGGGAGGGGGGTGTCTTATTCCACAGAGAGGGGGGGGGCACAGGTAAAGGGGACATTTACATGACATATTATACCACAATATATTATACCACACTTCCCAATATCATTTCTTATCGTGTCCGAGTTCAGTTTCATGTTCGCCTGCATCATGTCCGAGTTCAGTTTCATGTTCGCCTGCATCGTGTCCGAGTTCAATTTCATGGTCGCCAATATCCCGGCCTGCATGAGCACAGCCCATCCTGGCATTTCCTTGACTGTCTCAGCCGAGACTCCCCCTTCCTCCGCCTTCTCCTTCTCGGTCTCGCCTCGGGGGTTTTGCTCCATCGAACTCTCCTCTTCCTGTGAGTTCTCCATTTCTCTTTCCTTCATATTTGTTTTCTCCTCCCTCCTTCTCGTTTGCATCTTCATTTTAAATCACTTTTCGGGTCCTTATTTCTCAGTTTTTCGCTCTTTTGACCAGGAGCCTCACCGCATGCGTGCTACTCTTCCGCTCTCATACCGGAAGCCAGCAGTCGTCTTCTTGTTGTCGAATACAGTAGCAGTCATCTTCTTGTAGTTGAATAGAGTAGCAGTCGTCTTCTTGTTGTGGAATACAGTAGCAGTCATCTTCTTGTAGTTGAATACAGTAGCAGTCGTCTTCTTGTAGTTGAATATAGTAGCAGTCATCTTCTTGTAGTTGAATACAGTAGCAGTCGTCTTCTTGTTGTTGAATAGAGTAGCAGTCATCTTCTTGTAGTTGAATACAGTAGCAGTCGTCTTCTTGTTGTAGAATACAGTAGCAGTCGTCTTCTTGTTGTTGAATAGAGTAGCAGTCGTCTTCTTGTTGTTGAATAGAGTAGCAGTCATCTTCTTGTAGTTGAATACAGTAGCAGTCGTCTTCTTGTTGTCGAATAGAGTAGCAGTCATCTTCTTGTAGTTGAATAGAGTAGCAGTCGTCTTCTTGTTGTTGAATAGAGTAGCAGTCATCTTCTTGTTGTTGAATAGAGTAGCAGTCATCTTCTTGTTGTTGAATAGAGTAGCAGTCATCTTCTTGTAGTTGAATACAGTAGCAGTCATCTTCTTGTTGTTTCGCACACAGAACAAGTTTGTTTATTGTGCTTTTCAGAGGAATCTAATCTTCAAATAGCTTTTTTATTATTTTGATGGTGGCATATTATTTATTATCCTCAAACTATTAAACATGTTCTGTTGTGATGTCACAGTATGATGTCATAATAAAACATTCTAGAACATTTGTGTGACGGGTGGCATTAATGAGAAAGGAGGAGGGGCCTCAATGAGCCAGGTTCCGTTATAGGAACCTGGCTCATTGAGGCCCCTCCTCCTTTCTCATTAATGCCACCCATCACATTTGTGTATCTAATATGTTCTGTTGTGATGTCACAGTATGATGTCATAATCAAACATTATAGAACATTTGTGTATCTATCTATTCAACATGTTCTGTTGTGAATGATGTCACAACAGGAGACGCAACACAAGGCCACAGACAGGGTAAGTGAGGGTGCAGTGACACAAAACCAGGGAAACAATTTGCAAAATAATAGTATTTATTTATAAAACACAGCAACACAGAGATCAAGGAGGACTACCAGTGGCACCAAATGAAATATAAAAGGAAATGAAAAGCCACTGTTGACATTCTACTAATGGTAGAATTGAGAGTTTTAGATCCTATGGCAATTGGCATAGGAAATTAAGGATGAATTGCTCGATCTGGGCAGACTGGTCGTGTACGAGGAGGGAGGGAAATGGGGATAGGGATTATATGTATTTGTCTTCTATATAATTAATAATAATTCATTTGATTTATATAGCGCTTCTAAATAACCCGAAGTCGCTGACAATAGTCGGGAGTAAAAGTAAAAACAAAGAAACAAAAGCAAAGAAACAAAAACAAAGAAACAACAAAGAAACAAAAACAAAAGGAACATGAGACCATGGGGGGAACAGGGAAGACAGCATGATAGCACAAAAAGAAAAAAAATGGGCGGTAGGGAAGAAGGAGATCAGTCAGGTAGGGGGGGGGGGGGGGGCAGGCTGTGGAGGGCTTTCAAGGTGAGGAGTAGTGTTTTAAAGTTTATGCTGTGTTTGATCGGGAGCCAGTGGAGAGAGTGATGAGACAGGAGTGATGCGTTCACGGGACTGGGTGTTAGTGAGGAGGTGGGCGGCTGAATTTTTGACCATTTGCAGTTTATGGAGGGAGCGGGAGGTGATACCAGTGAGGAGGGAGTTGCAATCGTTAATTTTTGCAATGTTACGGAGGTGAAAGTAAGATATTTTTATGATGGAGCGGACGTGGGGGTCAAATGAGAGGGTGGAGGGAGTTGCAATAGTTAATTTTTGCAATGTTACGGAGGTGAAAGTAAGATATTTTTATGATGGAGCGGACGTGGGGGTCAAATGAGAGGGTGGGGTCAAGGAGGACACCAAGGTTTCGGACTAGGGGGGAGGGGGTGATGGTGGAGTCGTTGATGGTGAATGTGATGGGTCCGGATCTGGTGAGGGTGGTTTTGGTGCCAATAATGAGAAGTTCCGTCTTGTCACTGTTCAATTTGAGGAAGTTGTGAGTCATCCAAGTTTGGAGTTCGGTAATGCAGGATTCGATGTGACTGAGGGGTGGGCTGTGAGGGGATTGTGTACTGATGTAGATTTGGGTGTCGTCAGCGTAGCAGTGGAAGTTGAGGTGGTATTTACGGATGATGTGACCAAGGGGTAGAATGTAGCAAATGAAGAGCAGGGGGCCAAGGACTGAGCCTTGGGGGACCCCCTGTGTGACTGGGGAGGGGGAGGAGGTGTGGCCGGAGAGGGAGATGAATTGGTGTCTGTCTGTGAGGTAGGAGGAGAACCAGCCAAGTGCTGTTCCCTCAACACCCAGTTGGTGCAGCCTTTGGAGGAGGATGGAGTGAGACACTGTGTCAAAGGCTGCACTGAGATCGAGTAGGATCAGGATGTTGAGGGCAACGGAATCAGCGAAGATGAGGAGGTCGTTGATGACCCTAACCAGTGCAGTTTCGGTGCTGTGAGCGGGACGGAAGCCAGACTGAAGGGGTTCATAGAGGGTGTTGGACTGGAGATGGGAGTGGAGTTGGGAGGCAGCAATGCGTTCCAGTGTTTTGGAGAAAAAAGGAAGATTGGATATGGGGCGGTAGTTGGAGAGGTTGGATGGGTCGAGAGTGGGTTTTTTGAGGACAGGGGTGACAGCGGCGAGTTTATAGGGGGAGGGGATGTGGCCTAGGGATAGTGACTGGTTGAAAAGGGCGGTGAGGTGGGGGATGAGAGCAGGGAGGCAGGCTTTGGTGAGAGTAGTGGGGAGGGGGTCAAGGGAGCAGGTAGTGGTCTTGGAGGTGGTCATGAGGTCCATGATGAAGGAGGAGTCTACTCGGGCGAAGGCAGTAAAAGGGGTGGGAGGGATGGAGTCAGGTGGGGGGAAAATGATAGTGGGGGGGGCGAGGGTGGGGGAATTGGCGATGCGGGCAGTCAGTGAGCTATTGATTAGAGATATTTTATTATTGAAGAAGAGGAGAAACGAGTTGCAGAGGTCAGGGGAGGAGAGTGAGTTATTGTCCGGGGATTGTAGGAGTTTCTTGACAGTGGAGAAGAGGGTCCGGGGGTTGCGGTTGCTGCTGTTGATAATGGTGGAGTAGTGGGCAGATTTGGCAGCTTGGAGTGCATCACGGTAGGAGGAGACGTGCTGTTTGTGGAGGTCGGCGTGGATGGTGAGGTGGGGTTTTTTATAGAGGCGTTCTAGTTGACGGCCGGTCTTCTACATAGAGCGGAGTTCCGGAGTGTACCAGGGGGAGTAGGTGGTGAATGAGACAGTGATGGTTTTCAGGGGTGCCAGTGAGTCAAGGGAGTCAGAGAGAGTAGAGTTGAGGAGGAGGGCATAGTCGTCGGGGTTAGAGGGGGAAAGGCAGAGGATATGGACTGAGACAGTGTGAGAGGGTCAATGGATTTTATGTTACGGAAAGAGATGGTGCGTTTATTGGAGTGGTGGGGTGGGGGAAGGGGAGCAGCGAAAAGGATGCAGTAGTGGTCAGAGAGTGGGAATGGGATGGGGTGAGGATTGGATATGGGTAGGGAGGCAGAGCAAACAAGGTCGAGTGTGTGGCCTTTGTTGTGGGTGGGAAAGTTGATGTGCTGGGTGAGGCTAAAACAGTCAAGGAGGGAGAGGAAGTCAGGAGTGAGGTTTGAGTTAGGTTGGTCAACATGGATGTTGAGGTCACCGGTAAGTAGGAGGCGGGTGGAGAGAGTGGAGGCTATGGTCAGGAGATCAGAAAGTTCAGTTAGAAAAGAGGGATGAGGCTTTGGAGGGCGGTAGAGGAGTAGTGCAGTGATAGAGTTGGGGAGGGAGAAGGCAAGGTATTCAAAGGATAGCATGGGAGGGAGGTTTAGGTGCAGTTCAGTGATGGATAGGGAGAGTTTGTGGAAAACGGCAAGACCCCCCCCCCTCGGCCAGAGAGGCGGGGCTTGGTGATGAAGCTGTAGTTTGGGGGGGTAGCTTGGTTGAGGGAGTAGAAGTCCGAGGGCTGTTGCCAGATTTCAGTGAGGAGGAGCAGGTCAAGGTTGTTGTCCAGTAGTAATTCATAAATAAGAGGTTAATTTTTTGAGAGAGAGCGAGTGTTGAGCAAGGGAGATGGATGGGGGAGCAGAGAGGAAGGAGCGAAGGTTATCGAGGTTAGCGGTGCGGCGGGTGGGGGTGGCAGGGGGGCGAGAGGCAGTCCAGGAAGAGGGGATGTATGAGCCGTCAGGGAGGTGGAGAGTCCGGTTTAGGCGGGGGCCTCTGTGGATGTTGCGACGGCGACAGTGAATGCCAGCGTTTCTGGCAGCAGTGGCAGTGGCAGCAGGGAGACGGTAATTGTTATTGAACGAGTGAAGATCAGCAGGAGTATATGAGAGGCGGCGGGGGGGTGGGGGGGGGGGGCAGTGAAAAATGGGGGGAGGGGGGAGCTCCAGTAGCTCACCACGTATCTCGGCGCTATTGCTGCGTCGGGAGGACTCTGAGGAGTCTGGTTGACTCCGAGTTCGATTCCCGGACCCGCCGTCATTTGCCGAATGTCTTCCCCTGTTCTCCCACCCGTTTCACTCTACAACTGTCGGTCACGCTTGACCAGAAAAGCGATAAACGTTAAAAAAATAAAGTTTTAAAAAGAAAAATGGGGGGAGGGGGGGGAGTGAGAATCCAAGGGGAAAACGGTAGGAGAAGCAGGAGTCCAAGTTGGGTGTAGGATAGGAGCAGGAGTGGGTTAAAAATTGGTAGTAGCTGGAGGGCGGAGAGTTGGAGTAGCATCATGAGCGGATCACTCCGGGGCTGCAGCTGGACACTGGGAGCACTCCGGAGCTGCAGCTGGACACTGGGAGAGAGTGTGTTATTGTTTTGGTGCAGCGTGTAGTAGCCGGCTCCAGACCAAGCCCGCGTAGCAGGCCAACCTGACCGCGCCATACTAACAGCCAAGACCAACAGGAGAGTGAGGGCAGTAATGGAATATCGCAGACACTCACCCGAGGAGATGGAAACCCGCTGCCTGGCCGTGCTGTCCTAGCCTAGCCTGTGACTGCAACTTGTTCCTGTTTGCGGAGGACTCAGCCCTGCTGGTCTCTGACAAGAACAAGTTGCAGGTTGAAAAAACCCTCAGCTCGGAACTAGGCAAAATCTGCATATGGCTCGCTGATAACAAACTATCATTACACATGGGCAAAACAGAGTCCATTCTCTTCGGTTCAAATAACAAACTCAGCAAGACCGACGGCTTCTCAGTTGCAGTGGGTGACAATATTGTCACAAGGAAAGATGAAATTACCTACCTGGGTTCCATCCTAGAGGCAAATCTTTCCTGTGACAAAATGGCATCCAATGTAATAAAAAAAGTCAACCAACGAACTAGATTCTTGTACCGGATCTCCTCTCTGGTAAACAAGAATACCCTGAAGACTCTGGCAGGAGCACTCATTCAAGGGTACTACGACTATGCGTGCACCTCATGGTACCAAAGCACCTCAAAGGCGCTTAAAACAAAATTACAAACATCACAAAACAAACTGGTCAGACTACTACTTGACCTTACCCCCAGAACCCACCTCACCCCTGCCCACTTTGACAACCTAGGATGGCTTAGAGTAGACGACAGAGTACAGCAACTTGCAATGGGCCTGGTCTACAAGATACACTATACGACTAAGGTACCCATGTACACGTCAAAATACTTCCCAAAGGTCAGTGAATACCACAACCACTACACCAGAGGAAGCTCAACAAATCATGTTAAACCCAGATTCGGCTCAAACAAGGGACTAAATACATTTCGCAATTATGCCACATCAATGTGGAACGCCCTACCCAAAGCTGTAAAGGAATGTGAATCCCTACCCACATTCAAAACCGCTCTTAAAGAGCACCTACGGGAGGCTGCAATTCGAAACTGGCCACCGTAAATGCCCAAAACCCCCACCACCTCCTAATAGACAGTCTCCTCCCCACCGTCTAAACACGTCATTGGCGATTAAAGTGTTAAGAGACAATCCTAGATGGGGCGGCTAGGTGGTGTAGTGGGCAAGGCACTCGCCACCAGTGTGGAGACGCTAGGATTCGCGTGTTCGAATCCAGCTCTCCACATTGTTTTCAGTTTAGCTGGTCGTCCGCAGTAATACACATTGGCCGTATTACGGGGAGGGAAAACTGAAGGGTGGGGATCGAACGTTGTGAACAAGCGACTCCTACAAGTCGGTTGGTGCGCCTGCGCAGTAGAATCAGGAAGTGTCGGGGGCAGCATGAGCCTCCCACGCGTTACTCCTCGACACTGAGAGATCGAGCTGCGCAGGTGAAAAGATGCGACTGCTGTTACCTCAAGTACCGGAGGGGACTTGTGCTATGTATGACTTAGTCCACATTGCAGCCGGCTTGTGGGAGGCAAGAAACAGCGTTCGTGACAGGGGAGGGTTGAATTGGATGATACGAAATTGGGATGGGAGAAAATATAGAAAAATGGGAGAAAAAGTGGATTAAAAAAAAAAGAGACAATCCTAGATGATGGCTGTTTTTATTTATTGAAATCACACTGCTGTCTAGTGTCTAGTGTGTTGTTAATGTTACCCACCCCCACCCCCTCCAAATAGACAGTCTCCTCCCCACCGCATACATATTCTCCCCACCGTATGTATATTTCTCTCCCACCCCCTCCTAATGTACAGTCTCCTCCCCACCGTATGTATATATTCTCTCCCCACCGTATGTATATTTCTCTCCCACCCACCCACCCCCTCCTATATACTCCTATATCCTCTGTCAGGATATAGGGGTAACAGTACTGTATATTTGAATACCGTTTATGTCACAAATGTATCAGTACTAAATACCTATATGTCCCTATGCCATAAATGTCATGTATGTTGTGTATGTCATAAATGTCTATATGAATTGAAAATGGGGGACCCTGATGGAAACAAGACAAACGTCTTTCTCAGGTCTGCATCCCCTTAACAATTGTGTGTATTGAGCCGTACTGTATTGTACCCATTCTGCAATCTGTTAAATAACGTTTTCATTCATTCATTCATTCATTCATTCATTCATTCATTCATTCATATAGGTCAGTGGAGGGAGTGAGCGAGTAATGTTGAGTGAGTGAGGGGGTGAGGGAATAAGTGATATAGGTCAGTGGAGGGAGTGAGCGAGTAATGTTGAGTGAGTGAGGGGGTGAGGGAATAAGTGATATAGGTCAGTGGAGGGAGTGAGCGAGTAATGTTGAGTGAGTGAGGGGGTGAGGGAATAAGTGAGTGATAATTGAAGAGTGAGTGAGCAAGCGAGTGTGTGAGTGAGTGAGGAAATTACTGAGTGAGTAACATTGAGCGAGTGAATAAATGAGAGTGAGTGAGTGAATCATTTAAGAGTGAGTGAATAAGTGAGCGAGTGAGTGAGTGAGCCATATAGGTCAGTGGAGTGAGCGAGCGAGTAATGTTGAGTGAGTGAGGGAATAAGTGATATAGGTCAGTGGAGGGAGTGAGCGAGTAATGTTGAGTGAGTGAGGGGGTGAGGGAATAAGTGTTGTAGGTCAGTGGAGGGAGTGAGCGAGTAATGTTGAGTGAGTGAGGGGGTGAGGGAATAAGTGATATAGGTCAGTGGAGGGAGTGAGCGAGTAATGTTGAGTGAGTGAGGGGGTGAGGGAATAAGTGAGTGATAATTGAAGAGTGAGTGAGCAAGCGAGTGTGTGAGTGAGTGAGTCAGGAAATTACTGAGTGAGTAACATTGAGCGAGTGAATAAATGAGAGTGAGTGAGTGAATCATTTAAGAGTGAGTGAATAAGTGAGCGAGTGAGTGAGTGAGCCATATAGGTCAGTGGAGTGAGCGAGCGAGTAATGTTGAGTGAGCGAGGGGGTGAGGGAATAAGTGAGTGAGTGAGTTACCGTGCGGATGTAGTGAGTGCCGTATGGAGGATGAGTTGTCTGTATTTGGCCGCGGTGGAGGAGGAATAGACCTCTGGCAGCTCAGACAGATCCCTAGAGAACTCTGAGCTGAGCTGTGCATTTTGTGGGACACATGGTAACTAAACACAGCAAAAATAAAAACAATCAATTAACAATTGTATTACTTACTAATTAACTGGTGGGGTTTTAAGCAGGGGCAAACAGGGAGAGACTCCAGGCCACGGTGCTGCAGAAGGAGCTCTCCACCTCCCCTGGAAAGCGAGTAAACCCCCCCCCGGATAGTGAGTAGATGCTGGGCATTGTCCTTTAAATGTTTGACTTGAAGACGGAAAACTATATTACATTTAAAGACTGTGGAGGATTGGGGAAGATTATCAAGACTCATTACTTTGCCACACCTGAGTGTTCGAGGACCTGGATACGTAGTTTTTTTCCCTGTCTAAAGACTATGGGAGGCCTGAAGGACCAGAGCCTGGCCTAAACCAACCACTAACCCTCATCATGTCTGCTCTGCTTTCTCTATTTAGGCCAGGTGAAGCCAGTCCCCCGGATGGGAAGGATTTAAGTTGCATTACTCCCCCCACCCCCATACAATAAATATAATTTTATTTTTAAACTTAAATTGGACTGAGTTTTCTTATTTTTAATTGTTGGTTGAACTTGCCTCCAGCTAGGCCAGGTGCCCCACAGGTTCGATTGCACCCCCAGGTGAAGCTCTGCAGAAATCTCCTGATATAGTGTGTGTGTGTGTACACTGAAATGTAATCCTATGGGCGCTTCAGCAAAAATGCCCATGTTATGCCCATGGTCTTCAGATAAGCAAAATGACTATCAACATAACCTTTCAAGGTCACAACCAGCCAGAATAGTCATAAGAATATCAGAAATTGATTTCTCATCCTAGAATCATGCAAAATGGAGGTATTACATGTGTATTTACTCTTGGAAACAAAAAGGTTAGTATATGCAAATTAGTGCGTTTTATGAGGTAATGCCTAATTTGCATGTATAAATAAAACATTTCAGAAAACTTCCAATACATTTGATTTGTTATGTAAGTAATAAACTGTGGAAGCTTCATAGTGATATCTATTTTTTGCCTATTCACCTAGTCGAAGGTGAATCTTTAATTTTTCAAAATGTTCAGTTGCTATCGCATGCACTCATCTGTGTTTCACTACACACATGAGTGCATGCTTACCAACTGTTTTACTGCAACACTACTATCACCGACATCTAAGAAGGGAGATCCCCCCTTGAATGGCCCTTCTAAGGTTTCTCCTCCACATTGCCTGTGGTGCATTTTTTTGGCTAGGTTTTAGTGAGTTTTTCCTTACCTTCGTGTGGGGTATGTCTAGGAGTGTTGCATTTATTTATTTTGCATTTATTTAAAAAATGCTTAGAGTTAGGGTTAAGGTTAGGGTTACGGGTTAAGGTCTTCGCTGTACGCGGCTAGCCAATCAGAGAGCGTCTTCGCACACATAGGCTACGGAAAAAAATCACGCCTGGAGAGGAGACAGACATTGCCACATGGCGGCCATCTTGCCACAGGTAGCACGCCCACTCATAACATGTCTATGGTGCATGTACTATTGAAATACCGTAACCATAGCATGCTCAATTTTATATTTTCAAACGGTTTGTTTTGTTATAAACGTCAGATGTAGTTATCATACTGCATACTTATAATGGACTTTCATATGAAAATAACTACATTTTTGCAAGCTATGGTTATTTCAATAGTAAATGAACCATAGACATTCATGTTGAGCGGGCGTGCTGCCTGTGACAAGATGGCCGCCGGTGAGCCACGCTGGAGACTCCGCCTTGCACCATCTAGTTTTATATATCTATGATTTCGCCCACTGTGGTGGACAAGCACCTCCGTGATTTTTCATGTCCAGGCAGGGACCCCTTGACTAGGACCGGACAGGCCAGCTTTACAGGATTAATTACCAGGAAGCTGCCCATATATGGGCTGCAGGAAGCTGCTCGCAAGGACACAGGACTGGATCATGACTCATCTTTTTACAGGAAACGCATGTGAAATGAAATTGTGTTCTGCTAGCCGTTTCGTGACAAGACAAGGAGAGAGAAAGAACCAAGCGAAACAAGAGATTTTACAAAACAAGACTTTTTAATGGTGGAAGAACAAACCCATGACGGTGGCTTCCTGCCGGCTAACTGCCAAAACACCACACACACACACGTCTCATGTGCCGGTGGAACAGATGTAATGTGTTTTAAGACAGAAATAAACAACATGAACTACTAGCCATGGTCCCCTCTCCTCTTCATAAGGAGTACGTTGTAGAAAACGCAGACCGCGAGTGGAGAATGTTCAACGGACAGAACTTTGTCTCTCGCGCTTAAAACTAAGATCGGAGTGACTGGATGACAAGTTGGGGGGGGGGGGGGGTTTGTAATCACAATTTTGAGATATTATACTATTAGTGTTAAGCGAGTGTGTGAGAGAGAGAGAGAACCACTGGCATGGAAGGTAAATATGTCAATGGCAAAGTAAATGGTCCTCATGAACATGCACGCACATACAACCCAACACACACACTCCACTCATCTTGTGGCCCTGGGAGGAAGCCATTTTGAACCGTATTTGACGCCAAGTGTGTCAAAACATCTCGTCTCGCGGTACAGAACGGCGGATGTACACACGCGGCAAGAACCTCGCCAAACAGGTGCCGACGTCCAGAAATGTTCATCCTGTAGAAGCTCATAATATCGCTGCCTCGGCGAGAGGAGGGTCAACGCTGTGCGCCCTCATCGAGACAACCGCTTTATTGAAATTACCTTTGAAATTCCACAGAAACGGGGAGAAATCTTTCTTGATTTCAGTCATAGTGGCTTGTAAAATGAATTGACAAGCGTCACATCTAGGCCTCACTTTTAACAGCTAAAACTAGCTTAACTTCCCCTCAGTGAGACGGTAGTTTTATATAGCCTATAGCGACAGAATTGTTAAACGGCGCCACCGCTGTGACCACGTGACAGCAAATATGCTAATGTGCAGACACTTTGACCAATCACAGCTGAGACATTTGAATGATTAGCATATATCCACAGGTGTAATGAAATAGACGGGTATCTCATTATTCCACACCAGGCTTGGGCGTGAAAAAGTGGCTAATCTAGTCCACAGGCGTAATGACATTGTTATTACCTGCATTGCTTTTATTATGTCTATTTTACTCTGCTGTGAAGCACTTTGGGCTGCAATTCTAGTATGAAAGGTGCTATACAGATAAAGTTGATTACTATTATTATTATATTCACGATCTCCTCAGTTTGTCATCGACACACCACCAGCCATGTGCTCGTCATTAGCACAGCAAGTCAACGCTCGCCTGGGGGGGAATCATGAACACGTTGGTGAACGTCTCGGTCTGGTCGGTTAGAGCGTTCATCGTCTGGCAAGAGGCCATTCTTAACAGCGTGTATACAGACACAGGACCACAGGCACGCGCACTTTTTTTTTTTTTTTTTTATACATCAGCGTGGTGGTGGTTAAAAAGCGCTCAAGGTCATAAAGGTACAATCTGTGATAATTTTTTTTCTCATTATTCATGATTTCATTGATCCTCGGAAGAATGTGATCCAACTTAAAATGCATCTCACGGCCGGTGGGGCCGGCGAGGTGTTTACAATGAGCCTTTAAGTCACAATATGTTGCAGGGCTGGAGCTTTTGAAAGACTGTGGTGGTTTGGACTGTAGACATTGTAAGTATGTATGTATATATGTGTGTATGTGCATGTGGCCCCGCCCTTCTTCCTCATCCCGTACGAAGGATGATGTGCACTCCAGAGTCAGTAAACACAGGACCACTCATGTCCCCCACTTTGAGAGCGAAGGAAGCTTCCTCAAACGGCTTCTGCATCTGACCTGCAACACACACACACACACACATATTAAAGCCCCAATCTGTAATACTTTTTGACCATATCAATGTGTGGGGTATATTCATGTTTCAAGTTTTGTTTTTATTTGTCACATATAAGGTACATGTACATTACAGTGAAATGCTTGGTTCTGTATGAGCCTCCTGAGATTGTGTTTCATACAGTAAAGAAAGTAAAAAGAATAAAGACCAAACACTATAGAGTAAGGCTGTCACTAGCGATTATTTTGTTAAATCTGTCGATTATTTTATCGATTAATCTAAACGATTAATTTACCAGAGAAATAAACAACAATTTATTCTATTTGCAATTGAATATTTCAAAATGTTTTATTAGTATCCTCAGGTCACATGGGTTATGATGGGTAGTTGCCTCTTTGACACCTACTGAATACCCAGAGTAGGAGATGAGCCATGACGTTTATTTATGTCTAAATGCTGTGTAGTGTGGATGCCTACTGTACATGAGTAGGGTGAGTAACCCTACATGCCATTACTGCTTTTTATCTATTGACTCATTATAACTACTTTATTATCTTGCAATAATATAACACCCGCCCGTTACTATGACATTGTTTATCATTACATACAATATATCCATGCCTGTAGCTAAATGCTGAAAAACAACATTTCGTTTTTAGATTTAAAAAAACTACCAGCCAGAGATTTTTTTTACCGGCCAAAGATTATAAATAGCTTTTTAGTATATCTCCATGAATTATTATATGTATTGTGTGTTATCTCTCCACTCCACACTATGGTAGTGCTTGTGCCAGCACAGGATATCCGATTACAATAATTATTTAAAAATTATATATAGGCTAATCAATATCTTCCTTTTGAATAAAATAGGCTCAGGAATCAGGATTGTTAAAGCTAATTAGCATAATTCATGTCAAAATGTGTAGCCTATAGTAAATGTATACACATAACACACAAGAGAGTGAGAATAGCTTATAGCAGACAATTTTACAATATTTATTATCATCAACAATCCAGTTAGCTTTTATAGTGTAACTTTTGGCTACTTCATTGATCATCATCATCATCATCAAACGTACAAAGAGAAAGAGGGAGAGAGACAAGCTCAGTGCCCCCACGCCCCCTTCCTCACTCTCCACAAAACTGATTTATCCTGTGCCTGTGAGCGTTAGCTTAGCTAGCGTTAGCAGCTAATGTTAGTTAATGTTTTTACCGCGACATGGGCATATATAATAATAATAATAACTGGACTTTGGAGATGTCTTTATTCGGCATGCAGGCAGACACACATGCGATGGGCAGCACACACACAGGAACACATGCAATTAGTTGAGTCGCTGCTGATGCGATTGAGTCTCTGCACTTGACCCATCCCATCGTCCTTCCCCCCCCAAGGGCAGCCGGGAGCAGATAGGGGTGTCACGCCCCGGGAACCAATCCAAGTGCTCCTGTCCGTCTTCGTCAGGGACGCGACAGCGTTAGCGGTCTGTTGTGCATGTTTTTCCATTGGGTTTCTCTTGCGAGCACGGGGAGAACATGCTAACTCCACACAGAAAGGCCTGGGAGATACCCCACCTGGGTACCTGGCAACGTGGAAACCTGGTCCACAAGCGGGAATCGAACCCTGGACCTTCTAGCTGTGAGGCGACAGTGTTAACCACTACACCCCTGTGCCATACAGGAATGGCGAGGATGTAAAGCATGTTAGACACATTTATTGGACCTGTTGCGCACAGAGTTTTCATTGCACATAGAAAACAGCGCAACTCACGAGAGGAGTTGTCACAGGGCTGTAGAACGCAGAGCTGAAGAGCTGTCATAGCTTCCCTTCCTTCTGTGTGTGTGGCTGTGTTTCTGTGTGTGTGGCTGTGTTTCTGTGTGTGTGGCTGTATTTCTGTAGGTGTGTGTGGCTGTGTTTCTGTGTGTGTGTGGCTGTGTTATCTGTGTGTGTGGCTATATTTCTGTGTGTGTGTGGCTGTGTTATCCGTGTGTGTGGCTGTGTTTCTGTGTGTGTTTCTGTGCTCACTGCTCACCTTTGCCAAACAGTCCCAGGTCTCCTCCATTTCTAGCAGAGCTGCAGTCGCTGAACTGAGAAGCCAGGGTCTCAAACTCCTCCTCGCTAGACTTTATCTGTTCAATGTACTCTATACACAAACAAACACACACAAGAGAGGAAACCATTCAAATAAGAGACAAATACACAAAGAACCGCTCCCTCTCAAATTCAAAAACAAGGAACTCTATTGGCAAGATAAATTCTTACATTATCAACAAATAAGTGGATAATACTCCACCTTACCAAATACTAGGGCCGTCTTAAATACTTCAAAGCTTCGTTCGATGGGCATGGGATTCGGATATGAAAATAAATTTTGAAAATAAAATATATATGATTTTTTTTTTTTGCTAAATCAACTCTGCCTCTCTTTGTTAATTACAACAAGCAATACTGTTTGTTATTTAAGATGAGGTCGGACTCGGCACTGACAGATTTGTGATCATTGTGCTGCTTTTATAAAGCCTCAAATGATGGCTTACAATATTTCATGAAAGCAAAGTGTTTCGTTTGTCTAAGATTTAAAAAGGTTTAAACTTTACAGCACTGACAAAGTTGAACAAAGTGCTGTACAAGTCCCACAACATTAACACTTTCCCCACCAATCACGTTGTACGACGTTTAAAGTTCATGCGAATTCTGCCAATCCACGGCGTACGACGTTATTGAGATCATATTTCATATTTTCGCCATGGTATTCATATTTCCCTCACGGAGCCTGGTCTGATGCTGTGTGAGCCGGCACAACTCTGCAACGCTTCAATACTGCCCCCTGGTGGATGATCTGCGAGTTGCCAAAACGGAAATGGCCGGTTGGATATCGGTGCGTCTCCTAAATGCGTCCGGCCACTCGCATATCGTCGCGGGACTCTAGCCACACACCGTGGATATGGATCGCTGCCATAACTCAATAATCGACATGATTTGGGCGTGTATTAGTATTATACAAACCGGAAATGGGTCGACTTTGATGGATCCCCATCAAATAACGGGGATCTTTTTGCTCCAGTCTCATCGCCCAACGGTAAGAGGAGGCTGACGTTACTTTCAGCCTGTTTGTTTATTATTATCCATACAAAATGCTCTGATCTATACATCACCCATACTACATAAAGCATTTAACGATGATCACGGAATTATAAACGCCCCCCCCCCCCCTGCGTTCATCCGCGCATGATCAGTCATAACGTTTAGGACCATGTACAGTTGAAATTTTTAATATATCGTGGATCGGCAACAAACGGCATTTGATAATCTATATATGCATTTATGCCTATATCTCACGTTCTAGGAATTACTGCAGAAAACGATAAAAACATATTTATATTCTAGACGGTATTTTCGTATGGATGTGTGAATGAAAAAGTAAAACGTTCCTACATCCTGAACGATAGATAGATAATCGATGTTGAATGGGCCATAGTAATGTCAATTTAGCAATACAATTAAAAAAGTTATAGCCCTGCAAAGAAGGTGAACATCTCCATAGACTTACAGTACTGGCAGAGAATGGTATAAGATGCTGAAAGTGCGTGGCAGGATTTTTTTTTTTTTTTCCTCGAAGCTTCGAATTAAAATCGAATCTCTGCCCCGAAGCTTCGAATTCAAAAAAGAAATTCGGCGGTCAGCCCCCCTACCAAATACACTGTTCCTCAGCTTAGATTAAAAAAACATGTGTAAATTGTAATTGATGCTGGCATTATAGGTGGTAACATAGAACCTTAAAGGGGCCACTTCCCCACTGGCATTATAGGTGGTAACATAGAACCTTAAAGGGGCCACTTCCCCACTGGCATTATAGGTGGTAACATAGAACCTTAAAGGGGCCACTTCCCCACTGGCATTATAGGTGGTAACATAGAACCTTAAAGGGGCCACTTCCCCACTGGCATTATAGGTGGTAACATAGAACCTTAAAGGGGCCACTTCCCCACTGGCATTATAGGTGGTAACATAGAACCTTAAAGGGGCCACTTCCCCACTGGCATTATAGGTGGTAACATAGAACCTTAAAGGGGCCACTTCCCCACTGGCATTATAGGTGGTAACATAGAACCTTAAAGGGGCCACTTCCCCACTGGCATTATAGGTGGTAACATAGAACCTTAAAGGGGCCACTTCCCCACTGGCATTATAGGTGGTAACATAGAACCTTAAAGGGGCCACTTCCCCACTGGCATTATAGGTGGTAACATAGAACCTTAAAGGGGCCACTTCCCCACTGGCATTATAGGTGGTAACATAGAACCTTAAAGGGGCCACTTCCCCACAAAGACGATGCAGATGTATTTTGCACATAATCTCACTCATCCAAAACTCTATTTTGCACACATTCATTTAGGTTGACAATTATTATTATTATAAAAAAAAAATTATTATGTTTTTGGTAGATTTGTAGAGAGAGAGAGAGAGAGAGAGAGAGAGAGAGAGAGAGAGAGAGAGAGAGAGAGAGAGAGAGAGAGAGAGAGAGAGAGAGAGAGAGAGGCCACTTGGGTGCACTAGGTTGACAGTTATTGAGAGTAAATTAGTTTGAATATGGCCGCCAGTGATGTCGTCTGGGACATTGAATCCCTGTGTTGTGTTAATTACAGCTCAATTAAACGATAAGGCAGCAGTCCCTATAAGACAAGGTGTTGCTACATCATTTCATGGAGCTGTAATTAACACGACACAGGGATGCAGTGTCCCAGATGACATCACTGGTGTCCATATTCAAACTCATTTACTCTCAATAACTGTCCAACTAAAGGAATGTGTGGAAAACTTGTTTATCGAGTTTTGGGAAGCGTGTGAGATCATGTGCAAAATAATCACCCTCTGTCTCCCTCATCTCTCTCTCTCTCTGTGTGTGCATCACTCTCTGTCTCTCTCTGTCTCTCCCTCTCTCATCTCTCTCTCTCTCCGTGTGTGCATCACTCTCTGTCTCCCTCATCTCTCTCTCTGTGTGTGTGCATCACTCTCTCTGTCTCTCTCCGTCTCTCCCTGTGTGCATCACTCACTCTCTCCGTCTCTCTCTCTCTCTGTGTGTGCATCACTCACTCTCTCTGTCTCTCTCTGTGTGTGCATCACTCACTCTCTCTGTCTCTCCCTGTGTGTGCATCACTCACTCTCTCCGTCTCTCTGTCTCTCCCTCTCTCTCCCTGTGTGTGCATCACTCTCTGTCTCTCTCTCATCTCTCTCTGTGTGTGCATCACTCTCTGTCTCCCTCATCTCTCTCTGTGTGTGCATCACTCTCTGTCTCTCCCTCTCTCATCTCTCCCTGTGTGTGCATCACTCTCTGTCTCTCTCTGTCTCTCCCTCTCTCATCTCTCTCTCTCTCTGTGTGTGCATCACTCTCTGTCTCTCTCTGTCTCTCCCTCTCTCATCTCTCTCTCTCCCTGTGTGTGCATCACTCTCTGTCTCTCTCTGTCTCTCATCTCTCTCTGTGTGTGCATCACTCTCTGTCTCTCTCTGTCTCTCATCTCTCTCTGTGTGTGCATCACTCTCTGTCTCTCTCTGTCTCTCATCTCTCCCTGTGTGTGCATCACTCTCTGTCTCTCTCTGTCTCTCATCTCTCTCTGTGTGTGCATCACTCTCTGTCTCTCTCTGTCTCTCATCTCTCTCTGTGTGTGCATCACTCTCTGTCTCTCTCTGTCTCTCATCTCTCTCTGTGTGTGCATCACTCTCTGTCTCTCACTCTCTCTCTCTCTGTGTGTGCATCACTCTCCGTGTCTCTCTGTCTCCCTCTCTCATCTCTCTCTCTCTCTCTCTGCATCACTCTCCCTCTCTCATATCTCTCTCTCTCTGCATCACTCTCCGTGTCTCTCTCTCATCTCTCTCTCTCTCTCTCTGCATCACTCTCCGTGTCTCTCTCCGTCTCCCTCTCTCATCTCTCTCTCTCTCTGCATCACTCTCCCTCTCTCATATCTCTCTCTCTCTGCATCACTCTCCGTGTCTCTCTCTCATCTCTCTCTCTCTCTCTGCATCACTCTCCGTGTCTCTCTCCGTCTCCCTCTCTCATCTCTCTCTCTCTCTCTGCATCACTCTCCGTGTCTCCCTCTCTCATCTCTCTCTCTCTCTCTGCATCACTCTCCGTGTCTCCCTCTCTCATCTCTCTCTCTCTCTCTGCATCACTCTCCGTGTCTCCCTCTCTCATCTCTCTCTCTCTCTCTGCATCACTCTCCGTGTCTCCCTCTCTCATCTCTCTCTCTCTCTCTGCATCACTCTCCGTGTCTCCCTCTCTCATCTCTCTCTCTCTCTCTGCATCACTCTCCGTGTCTCTCTCTCTCATTCAGTGACCTACTCTGTATGAGCTCCAGGGCCTCATCTTTGGATCTCGTGATGTTCTCCTCCCTCCAGGAAGACGGACGCCGGGACTGGCTGTGTTTGACCAGCAGGTGAGAGCAGCGCACCTGGAGACACAACCCGGGGGACACAGGGACATGAAAAATGGCCATTAGAAACACAGTCCCACATACAACTGGAAGATATGGACAACATATCACAGTGTTCTACTCGAGGTAACACTCTCTAAAAGGAGGAGGAGAACAGAGACCAGTCCACTGCCGTGTGCATCGCCTCTCGCCTCTTGTGTAAAACATTTAATTGAACCCCTAACTGCTCATGACAAACAGGTTGGTACCTTGCATGGATACAAGAGTTTTATTTGTCAGGCCTAACAAAATTAATAGTTGGTTTCAGGTTGGTTGTCAGTTTGGCCATGGGTAGGTAGGGAATTTATTTTATTTTATTTTTTTATTTTATTCTTTCCCACGGCGACTATGGATAGGGAATTTCTTTATTTAATTAAAATGTTCACAACAACATGGATGCATGTACTCTGCCAGCATGTTTAATATCCATAATACTAAATGTTTGACTAAGATTTCTATGAAACTTTATTCAAAAAAAAATATATATATATTTTTTTTTTTTTATAATTTTTTTTAAAAACTCATAAAATATATTGGGTCGCACCTAAATCGGCAGGGTCGGTCGGCAACCTGAAACCAACTATTAATTTTGTTAGGCCTCACGGCATACAGGTATACAGTGAAATGCGGGGGGGATGCCTCTGTCGTCAGTGTGTGTGTGTGTCTGAGTGAATGGGTGTAAATGCGAGGCGTTTTAGATGAAAGCGCTATATGAATGCAGTCCCTTTAAAAAAAAAAAAAAAAAAAAACGTATAGGGGCGGTCAGGTGGCGTAGCGGAGATTGCGCTCGTCACCAACGCAGGAGATGCTGGGTTCGAGCCCAGCTCTCGGCGTTGCCACCAGCTTGGCTGGCCGTTCACACTAATACAATTGGCAGTATTAGGGGGTGGGGAAGCTGGCGTTGTGGACAGCGACGCCTACAGGTCAGGTCTCGGCGCTTGCTAAGCGGGGCAGGACTTGGTGGAGATAGCGTGCCCTCCCCCACGCGTTACACTTCACCAAATGAGAGTCCTCGCTGTCAAGTGAAAAGACGTCACTGGCTGTCGGCGCACGTCTCGGAGGAAGCGTGCGATCGACTCGGGACGCCCTTGTACCGACTCGTAGGAGAACATGCATACAGCAGCCAGGTAGGGGAGGGGGGGGGGAATTGGCACAACGACTAATTGGGACGGGGAGAAAATCAGAGAAATCAGAAAACAAAAAAAAACTAAAAACAACAACAATGTGGGCAACATCTATATGGATTTTGCATACTCTCATGTTGCGATATCGATATGAAATCGAGTAACGAGATTGAGAAATAGGCATTAGAGCAACAGAACCTTGTCGGGCTCTCCACGACCGTCTCCTGTGGGCCGCTCCCACTGGCTGGCGTTGGTGATGTGGTTGAAGTAATACACTCTGCCTGGAGGAGCGGGGGGAGATGGAGGAGCAGGGAGATGCAGGCCATGGGGTCGAGGGAGAGGGGAGCACAGAGGGAGAGATCAGGAAGAGAGCAAGCTTTAAATTCCTTTTATACTAACATGAGTTGTGTTGATTGATCTTATCCCATAAGAACTCTATAAACAGGGCTGGGGGGGGGGGCAAGACAAGTCCCCTGCTGGTCAAGTCAGAAACCCCCTTGGGCGTGGAGCAAAATGACGTCACGACGGGCCCTGTTGTAGCAAGCTTGAATGGGCAAAGCTCTGGCTGCATGATCTGATCATAATATAAGCATCATTAGAACACATCTCAGCAAAGACACATCTACATAAACTGATCAATGCATCATTATGCAACACTTTCGGTCAATTCTCCGATAACATGCATGTTCAGATGGACAGTCTATTCTGCATATAGCCTGTTGTTTGTACCACGATGCAGCCAAGTTAGCTCACTGCAGTTAGCAGCAAAGCCAGTTCCTTGATAACTCCTGCTAGCAACGGCTGCGTCATAATGGTTCTATGCGTCTTTCGTTATTACCTGAACTGCGGCTCATTCGCTTCTCCCATCCAGACGGTAGCTTCTCGTCGTCTGCCATTATTTCTCTCTGCAGCACTGCTGTCTAATTCACTTGGTGGTAACTTAGTAGCGAGCAGCAGCTTAATGTTTTGAGTAGTGAGGCGAATTACGACACTCGGTACAACTTTACGTTAGGAGTTGTTTTCAGAATTGTGCCCGCCCCTTTCTGTTTGATTGATTGATTGATTGATTGATTGATTGATTGATTGATTGATTGATTGAACATTTTATTAACAGATTGCAGAATGGGTACAGTACGGTACAGCTCAATACATACAATTGTTAAGGGGATGCAGACCAGAGAAAGACTTTCGTCTTGTTTACATCAGGGTCCCCCATTTTCAATTCATCATAACATATATGACATACAGATAGACAGTACTGTTCTTGACTTATTGTTATGTTTTCTTCTTGACTTGTTTAAAGAAGATCTGTACGGCCCATGGGGACATTAACGTGTGTTGTCGGGCCCTATAAATAAATTTGATTTGATTTGATTTACTGCTACATCTATACATTTATGACATACCAGATTTGCAAATACAGTACTGTTTGTGATACAAAAAGTGTCCAGAAAAGAG
>NC_140171.1:13096116-13121116 GCF_963971535.1 Notolepis coatsorum
ACCACGATCACAACACCAGAGGGAGCTCCACAAATCATGTTAAACCCAGATTCGGCTCAAACAAGGGACAAAACACGTTTCGCAATTATGCCACAACAATGTGGAACGCCCTACCCACAGCTGTAAAGGAATGTGAATCACTACTCACCTTCAAAACCTCTCTAAAAGAGCACCTACGGGAAACTGCAATTCGAAACTGGCCCCTGTAAATGTCCTAACCCAACCCCCTCCAATGTACAGTAAATGACCAAGTATGGTTTCGTCAATAATCCAATGTACAGTTTTGCTTGTACAGTTGGAGTGTCCCACACCCACCCCTCCTACCCAACCCCCCACCCCACCCCAACCACCTCCAATGTACAGTCCCCCCCACCCCACCCCACCTACCCAACCTCCTACAATGTACAGTTTCTACGTCAAATGTATATATTCTCTTTTCTAGACTCTTTTTGTATCACAAACAGTACTGTTTGCAAATCTGGTATGTCATAATAATGTATAGATGTAGCAGTACTGTCTATGTCATGTATGTCATATATGTTATGATGAATTGAAAATGGGGGACCCTGATGTAAACAAGACGAAAGTCTTTCTCTGGTCTGCATCCCCTTAACAATTGTATGTATTGAGCTGTACTGTACTGTACCCATTCTGGAATCGGTTAATAAAGTTTTCAATCAATCAATCAAAAACACTCCAACACAGTAGGTGGCGGTAATGCAACGTATTGGATGCCAACCGCCGTGAAACAGAAGAAGAAGAAGAAGACTAAAACACAAATAAACCACTTTACGGCAAGCGGGACTGAGGCCATTGTAGAAACGTTGTTCGCAAAAGAAAGATATTTTGGAGACTCATTGCTTTCAGGTAACGTTTGCGCTTAATATTTAATATTTTCTTTAACACTGAGAAAATTAGTATTCACACAACGTGCCTGCTGATCGATGTGTGTTTGGCGAAAACGATGCTAGGTTGCTTAGTATTAATGTGTTCCCCTATCAGACATCATTCATCACCATGAGTTGCCATTCGACCTGCTGTAGAGACCATTAGCTAACAAGCCTAGCTCTGTGTCTGTGCTACGATATCATCAGCTTACATTTAGTATGGAATTAACAGTCGCTCCACCAAGCAAAAGTGTAATAGAAAGTAGACACCAGAAATGATGATCCATTTGTAATGTCCATATTAATGCTAAAAAAATAAGTTCCTGTGGGCTGCACGAAAGCCCACTACAAAATTACTTCCCGACTGCAGAATATGAACAGGTGCATTGAACTCTGTTTTGGAGTTGTTATTATTATTTTTATTTTTTATTACCATAATCTCAACTGTAAATTGAGTCCTCCTAATGGACATAAATACATTCAAGAGTATAAGCTAAAAACGTAGCCTTTTAGTGCACTCTGCCACTCATTAGACTCATTACATCCACACTGTGATTATTGTACTGCAAATGATGAAATGTGTCTTATTGCACTACTTTTATTCAGTCTATTTTATACTAATTGTATGTCATGATTTGTATGTCTGCACTTTATGCATTTCTTTATTCTGTCAATTTTATGTTCATCCTATGCCTACACTCAGTATGTCTATTTTATGGCTACATTACTGCTGTGTGAAGCACTTTGTGCTGCAATTCCTATATGAAAGGTGCTATATAAATAAAGATTATTATTATTATTATTATTATTATTATTATTATTATTATTATTATTATTAAATGGTTAAGAGACAATCCTAGATGATGGCTGTTTTTATTTATTGAAATCACACAATGCTGTCTAGTGTCTAGTGTGTTGTTAATGTTACCCACCCCCACCCCCTCCTAATAGACAGTCTCCTCCCCACCGCATACATATTCTCTCCCCACCGTATGTATATTTCTCTCCCACCCCCTCCTAATGTACAGTCTCCTCCCCACCGTATGTATATATTCTCTCCCCACCGTATGTATATTTCTCTCCCACCCACCCACCCCCTCCTTATGTACAGTCTCCTTCCCACCGTATGTATATTCTCCCCACCGTATGTATATTTCTCTCCCACCCACCCACCCCCTCCTATGGTACAGTCCCCTCCCCATCATATGTATATACTCTGTCAGGATCTATGGGTAACAGTACTGTATATTTGAATATCGTATATGTCACAAATGTAACAGTACTAAATACCTGTATGTCATGTATGTCCCTATGCCATAAATGTCATGTATGTTGTGTATGTCATAAATGTCACTATGAATTGAAAATGGGGGACCCTGATGTAAACAAGACAAACGTCTTTCTCTGGTCTGCATCCCCTTAACAATTGTGTGTATTGAGCCGTACTGTATTGTACCCATTCTGCAATCTGTTAAATAAAGTTTTCATTCATTCATTCATTCATTCATTCACTACTATGTCTCTTGTGTTTTACCTGGGCAAACAGTGACCATGATCGAGGTGGTTTGCAACGATCGCCTGGGAAAGAAGGTCCGTGTGAAGTGCAAGTATCCTTTACAAGCAGGTGTTGACGACATTCAATCTTAACCAATGTACTTAGCTGTTACTCTCTCTGCTTCAGTGTGTTTTACCACATCGATCGTCACACTGCACTGCGCTGTTGTGTGTATGTTGACCGAAACAAGCTTGAAAATCATGTTGTAATAAGATACATGTGTGCATGCATTTATGTGCACAGTATAATGTACAAAATATAACACTGCATTCATGATACATTATCAATAAGTTGATTGTTGAAGAAATTAAATATTTGCATATGTCAGTGTTAAGTTAGAATATGAAATGAAAGAGAAGATGGTGAGAGAGGGAGAGAGTCTTTCTGGTCTACAGCAAGGCTGATGGGAGAGGAGGAGCCATAATGCTTTGCTGTATTAGATTAGATTCAAATGTATTGTCATTTGTCATAATCATGATTACAGCACAAGTACAGTACAACAAAAAGAGGTTTGGCATCCAACCAGAGTGCATATGTAACAGTAAAATGCAATAGTAATATACACATGATTAAATAGGAGTATATATATAAATGAGGAATAAAAAGTAAAAATGGTGCATTTTATATCGCACTTTTATCCAAAGTGCTTTACAATTTTTGTTCCTCACATACACATATTCATTCACACACCGACGGCGGAGGCAACCATGCAAAGTGCCAACCTGCTCATCGGGAGCAATTAGGGTTTAAGTGTCTTGCTCAAGTACATTTTGACACTGCCTGGGAGGAGTAGGAATCGAACCGGGAACCTTCCGATTACCAGACGACCGCTCTACCTCCTGAGCCACTGTCCGATGTATACAGCATTATAGTATTGTGTACAGTGAGTGATACATGTATAAAAACCCTATACACTCATATTGGCCAGTGGTATAACTAGTTAAGAGTAAGGTAAGGGATATCTACTGTTATGTAAAAAGGATTATATGTCGGTATATTCAGACAGATGTGGATAACTATTTATATGGTAAATATGAATATCTAAATATATATATATATATATGGTGTATACACCTTTATTGTACATGCTATCATCCAGAGTTGTATCGTTTGACTATAGTTTGAGGTATGTAGGTAGGTAGTTATTATATCCTACATGACAACAAGAACATTCTGAATGGATGGGACAGTACAGTGTCTTATCTGGGCTGTAGCTTCCTTGTTGCGTGTCCTTACTGTCCATGCTGTTATTGTGCTACTACCTTAACCCTCACATTTCAGCTCGGAGGACACGATCGGAGATTTGAAGAAGCTGATCGCCGCTCAGACAGGAACCCGATGGGATAAGATAGTATTGAAGAAATGGTGAGCTGGGCTGGACTAAACTGTCCAATGTCTAAGTGGTGGACACTAAACTATGTAATAAATAGACAGACATACTGTATATTTGTATGACGGCCGTTGTACCAAATAAGACAAAATGTGTTGTGATGGGAGTTTCTCTTTTAAGAACCGCTTGCTCCATCGGTCATTAGTTTGTGAATCACACAATTCAAACCATCAGTTGGTCAACAAGTGTGTACGATTGAAAACAAAAGCTAGCGATGCTTGTGTTCAGGTGAATGTGTTCCGTTGGCTGCTCCATGTTGAAAGCTCTCTCGGCTGAGCCCGACCGTTCGTTCGTTACGCTGGCATTCGGATTTTAATGAATGGGTTCGAACGTTCGCAAAAAAAGAAAATTCCGTTTTTGGGTGTAACGTTTGGTGCACACGCAACGCGACCGGGGAGGTGGGGACGCTAGAGCGGGTTACACACAACACAGCAGTGCTCAAGCACCATGCCCATTTACACCATGCCCAAAATATCCACCGTTTCCAACAACCTAACTCTGAAGTACGATTTCAAACGAGTGGGAACTACTGGGATATGTCTTAGAAACAAAAGAACTGGAGATAAAACATTGTGGAGTAAACATCGCGCAACGCCTGGGTGAAGTGGCTGGCGCGTATATGGCATACCCAACTAAAAGTGAGTGCGTCATATGATATTACCGGTATGTTTGACTGCTGTCTTTTCCTTTTATTTTCTTCTGAGTGCTTTGTTTACATGAACAGCCACCACTGTAAACAAAAACATGTTCACCGATAGACTATGCAATGCCGCCCCCCGTAAAATCTATAATAATAAAATTAATTAATAAAAAAAAAAACGAATGTTCGAACATCCGTTCGAAAAACCCTGGCGAACGTTCAAACCCTAAAAACAGGGTTCGGGGACAGCCGTGTGTTCAGGTGAATGTGTTCCGTTAGCTGCTCCATGTTAAACGCTCTCTCTCTGTGTTCAGGTGAATGTGTTCCGTTAGCTGCTCCATGTTAAACGCTCTCTGTGTTCAGGTGAATGTGTTCCGTTAGCTGCTCCATGTTAAACGCTCTCTCTCTGTCTCCCTCCTCAGGTACACCATCTTCAAGGACCACGTGTCTCTGGGTGACTGTATCCTTTCAGACGGCTTCTCTGTAGGCTCTTTCACTCATATGTCAGTGAATAATAGACACTCTGGAGCCTCTATGCTGTCGGCTTGGAAGTTGCCTCTGTACTATTAAAGGGGTAATCTGCAACATTCAAAATGTTTTAAATTTTGGAGACATCTTTTGGTGATGAGAGATCAAATTCATGTTAACGACTGAGTTAATCTTCTATTCATTACAAACAAACCGCTGTTGCCGCTGGTGACGTAAAACACAATCACTTCCTGTGCGCCGGATGGTTTTCCTGGGAATGTCCTACCAGACAGACACCAGTGTTTAGAACACTGTCTCCCACAGGATTTTCAGAGACTATGGGGGGTGAACGTCCGACCCTCTTGGGGGGGTCCGGGGGCATGCCCCCCCGTAACTATTTTTTTGGGGTACATTTTAAAGTTAAATGCATCAATCTGGTGCACTTTGAGAGCAAAATAAAGAGGCTAGATCTATGATGAACTTTGTGCTCAAAACACAAAATCGACTAGACTGGTGCTTCCCAATCCTCTCCTCGAAGCACCCCAGCCGTTCAATGTATTTGTTAAATTCCACCACCAGCACACCTGATTCAACTTAACTAGCCCTTTATTAGTTGAATCAAGGTGTGCTGGTGGTGGAATTTAACAAATACATGGAACGGCTGGGGTGTCTCGAGGAGAGGTTTGAGAACCACTGGACTAGAGCATACATTTGAGCCATCAAAGAAATGAAGCAAAAGTGGTTACCTGTGTTGAACTGGTTTATTTTTTAGAAAATAAAATAATATAGTGGATTACTATTACGACTACTACCACTGCCAATACTACTGATACATCCCTATTGGCAAACTTTATATTTGAAAAAAAAAAAGTAAAAAAAAAAAAAAAAAACATTTATTAAAAATGTTTTGGTCATTATACAACTGTGGCGGGCCGCCACAGTCTAGGTAATTAATGGGAAACCCTGGAACAGTCTTGGATAGTCTCCCTTTGAAATGTCTCTGGTGACTAATTAATCTGTCTGTCCCAGAGTGAGTCGACGTCGGTTCAATTCCTGCTCCTCCTGGGCAGCATGTCGAATTGTCCTTGAGCAAGACACTTAACCCCTAACCGCTCCCGATGAGCAGGTCGGCACCTTGCAAGATTGTAGAGCGCTAAAACGCTATATAAATGCACCATTTACCATTTCTGAGTGAATCCATTCCATTTTGTCATATTGTCCTTAACCTTAGTATCTGCAGATGAGATCCACGACGGGATGAACCTGGAGCTGTACTACCAGTAGATCACAACAGGACCACGAGACGATGCTGCACAGACACTGAGACCCTGTGAATACCACCATTAAACTATGATCCTACACAGAAAGGAGGATCGGATCCTCGTGACATAATCTGAACAGAAGCGCATGCACACACACATGCACGCACACACACACATACATACATAATTATACACACACACAGTGTATAGGTCTACATACTAGATAGTGATGGCTTTTAATTTGGTCATGTTGTTGATGTTATGCGGAAATGTGTTTTGATATTGTTTTGGAAGTAAATGGAGATATTTATATACCTTCAAGTTTTGAGTGCTTCTCTTTGTTGCTTGTCTCAGTGTTGAAGTATGACGCATTAATACTTCATTATTATGAATGTTGATCTTTGTATTATTGATAAATTCAATGACGATCCTCAACACGTCTGAGTGACCCTGAGTTAGATTGTTGGGAAGCAGTTGACTGACTACATGTAGTTCAATTAGTAGTTTAACTACATTAACATCTCTTAGCTTCTTCAGTAGTTTACTTACTACTTTGTGTCATTTCAAAGTAGTTTTAGTTTGACAAGCTACAATTCTTTGAGAGTAGTTAAAGGAGCAATAGGCGGCTGTTTATTTTGGGCAGAACTTATATTTTAAAATCCTTAAACCGAATTCGACAAAACCCTTCCCAACCAGAACGCATCAGGATGCCTCCAAAGCCACGCTAGCTAAGGCAGCTATGTGTTAGCCGCAGGCCTTTGTGTACGCGCGCAACTGTTAAGGCCTGAATATACTTCCCGCGTCCGTGGATGCGCATTGGTACGCGTGACGTAAATTGCGTAAATTTCGTCAACGCTCTTGTCCGCACCGTATACGCGTGCCTGTTAGATTTTGTGACCTCGCGGATATGCGCGCCAACTTCTCGAGTATATTCTGGGCTTTAAAGGCCAACTTGCAGGTTAAACCCTACTCTTCAGTTATGGGTAGTTTACATCATTGGTGTCTAATCTCATTATTTATTTTTTTCCATTTGACGCCGGAAATGCCACTCAGAAAGGGTTAAAAAGGTCCATGCACGAATAACATGCACGGAGCAAATCTAAAACCTTATCAGACGCTAGCAGGGCCGTGACATCACTCCAGGTAACTTTCCCTACTTCTGATCCACTACAATGGAGTTTGACGAGTGCAGAAAGCTATTTCCTTGATCCAAATGGACGCCTTACAAGACAAGACGCAAATGGGTTTAATCGTCAGAGACTTTGATGGACCAGCTACAACTGGTTGAAACAAGGTAGTTATAAAGTTTTTAATGTCGTAAAAAAAACTACATGTACCACTAGGCAGCCTGTTTAGTACAGCAGCGCTACTGGTCTGTGGGCTGTCGCCTTATCCCCGGGTCATAGTATCAAGCTGGCTATATGGCTCTGGCTAACGTTACCCCGCTAACGTTAGCATTATGTCTACTGTCGTGCATGTAAAAGAGTTTTGGGAACGAGTAAAATGTGCAGGTCCTCTTCTCAGACCTGTGGGGGAGGTGAGGATGATTCCAAGGGCCCAGCCCCTCGCTGCCCTGTACCGGGTGTGACGTCATCATTAAGATGACACACGCACGCTATGAAACATTGATTAAAATATGCATGTGCGTTGTGGTTTGGTCGACAAAATGTTTGATAAAAACGCTAAAACTGGGTCAATTTCGATACTTTTTCCCCCCCTCTTCATGAAAGTCAGCGTTGGCCTAGTCACATTGTTTATTGAACAAAAATACAACCTGCAAGTTGGCCTTTAAGGCCTGAATATACTTCCTGCATCCGTGGATGCGCGTTGGTACACAGTATATTGAGGGCTTTATGGGCATAACAAGCACGTGTGTCACTAGAGGGTTTGATAGACGGCTCACTCGTTCCAATCATTTGACTTGGTCGTTCGTTTGATTGGATGTAATTGTTTTAGTTCTTGCCCCTTACCGGAGCGAGTAGCGACCGATTATTTTAGTTTTGGTGTCAAACGTCTTATTTTGTTGAATACTATCCTCACTGTCCAGATATAATAAGAAATCTATAATGTTGCCAAACATCTGCAGCAGCTTATTGATCCTTTAAGATGTAAAGAAGTTGAACTTCTCTTCATTGAAGCCAGTCGTTTGGTAAACTATGGTTTCAGAGTAATTCCCACTGGTTGTATGAACACCGAGGCTACAGTTATCCAGGGTTTCCTGTAGGCTATGCTCTCCCACCAAACTAGATAATAACGGATTACATGTATGATACTGATTACATGTATATGTGGCGACAGTGGCTCAGGAGGTACAGCTGGACGTCTGGTAATCGGAAGGTTCCTGGATCAATTCCGGCTCCTCCCGGAAGCACGTCGAAGTGTCCTTGAGCGGGTTGGCACCTTGCGTGTGTGAACGTACGGGTGATGTGAGGCATAAGTTGTAAAGCGATTTGGATAAAATCACTATATAAATGTAGTCCATTCACCATGTAATTGGATTACAAATTAATTGAAGAGAAACGTGTTCAATATCCATTATTGATCATGTAATTTTACACAATTTAAAGTAATGGTTGGTCATGGTTGTAAATTACGAAAATGTTATTTAAATTACAGACTGTGTAAGCAAAGTAATGGAAATCATTATATCCCAGTGGATTACATCATTGATATTATATAAAAGGTATTTTATATTATAATATATATATATATATTTATGTAATATATTTGAATCTTTGGCGCCAATAAAGGAATCTTCCAAGTAGCCTGTGGTCTACCTGACCCTGTACTGTATTTATGACATACCAGATCTACAAATATACAGTACTGTATACTGTATTGTGGTATTCACTGACCTTTGGGAAGTATTTTGACATGTACATGGGTACCTTAGTGGTGTAGTGTATCTTGTAGACCAGGCCCATTGCAAGTTGCTGTACTCTGTCGTCTACTCTAAGCCATCCTAGGTTGTCAAAGTGGGCAGGGGTGAGGTGGGTTCTAGAGTAGTAAGGTCAAGCAGTAGTCTGACCAGTTTGTTTTGTGATGTTTGTAATCTTGTTTTTAGCGCCTTTGAGGTGCAAGCATAGTCGTAGTACCCTTGAATGAGTGTTCCTGCCAGAGTCTTCAGGGTATTCTTTACCAGAGAGGAGATCCGGTACAAGAATCTAGTTTGTTGGTTGACTTTTTTTATTACATTGGATGCCATTTTGTCACAGGAAAGATTTGCCTCTAGTATGGAACCTAGGTATGTAATTTCATCTTTCCTTGTGACAATATTGTCACCCACTGTAACTGAGAACCCGGTACAGCTCTCTGGTGCCACCTGGTGGACTAGAAATGAATAGAACACCTAACCCGATACAGCCCTCTGGTGGACTATAAATGTATAGACCATGTGAATCTGTACTGTACTGCTCTGTCTGGTGCCGCCTGGTGGACTAGAAATGTATAGACCATGTGAATCTGTACTGCTCTCTCTGGTGCTGTCTGGTGGACTAGAAATGAATAGACCACCTGAACCTGTACTGCTCTCTGGTGCCACCTAGTGGACTAGAAATTATTAATACTAGCAGTAGAAAGAAGAGCTAATTTTTACTTATTTAAGGCGAGACACCCCAGGTGAATAGTCAAATATACTTTTTTTGTTGATTTTGAGATTTTGTTATATTTTGCTTCCTAAACATGTCTTCTATGAAACTAGTGACAATAAAACGTCAATAACACACATTTAGTTGTTTATTTTACTTCATTTTGCCTTATTGCATCCATAAATGTGCACATATTTAATGGGGAAGTGCCTCATTTGCATATATAAACATACATTTCAGAAAACTTGCAATATATTTTTTCTTAGTTTATATGTACATAACAAATTGGGAAAGTTTCATAGTGATATCTATTCAAATATTTTTTGCCTATTAGGGGGTACTACACTGTACTACACTGTTTGTAGCCTGTGTGTAGTTCTGTTCAGTTCAATAACATCATTATTATTATTATTCAGTTATCAGGCATGTGTTTAGGTTGTCTATTACTAATGGTTTCATTAGGTATTGTGTTTGTAAATATCTGTTTAAAAAAAAAAGCATGGCATTTTACAATACAGAACTTTGAAGGCGTTTTCCCAAAAATGAGTTTTAAGAGTTTTTCCTCATACTCTGAGCCAGAAATCTCCACTTCAGTAGCACTCACATACACCAAACATTCCAGTTCTATTCATATCTATGTTTTGAAGGTATTTACAGAAGGGTTTGTTGATATGGAATTCATACCCTGATTTATATCACATTTTATTCCTAAAAACATGGCGAAATATGGAATTTTACCATAAAAATGGACTGAATGGAGTATTTTCTGATTTATGGAGTGATAAAAATAGATATCCAAAATCCGCTCTGTAATAACCCTTGGCTCTAATATGTCAACAAAATGAAACTATAATTTTGAAAATGGCTTTATCCAATGTTCAGATTTCTGTCCTGGAATTATATGCAAATTAGTGCATATTTAAGTAGATCATGCCTCATTTGCATATTTAAACATACAATTTCAGAAAACTTGTAATACAAAAAAGTCTTGTCTTAATATAAGTAATCAACTGGGGAAGTTTCATTGTGATATCTATTAGTTAATTTTTTTACCCTATTCACCTGCAGTGTCTCCCCTTAATAATACATCCACAGAGCTTTTAAAAACTTCAACTTTCCCTGAGTTGGGCCTAGGCCTGGAGACAATTTTATTTTCAATTAAGATTTTGGCTTACAGTGATTATGAAAACAAGAAACTACTTAGTTTTAGCCAAGGTGATGTTTTTGAGCCTGGTCAAGTTTTAGTTTTTCAGTTGAATCGTATTTATATATTTACAAGTTCAAGGAAATCCACATGTTTTTTCATTTGATCAAGCAGCCCTAGTTCACGAGTCACGACAGTTGATAATAGTTGAGGAAATGGTGTCTTGGTCAGCCGGGCTGTCACTCTGCTCTCTGGTCGCGTGAGCCTGGGGTTGGTGGAGGGGAGGGGTCAAGGGCTGAGTTGGGTTTGGAGTTCAGTCTATGAATGTACTGCAGAGGTGTTGCACCCAGTCAATGTTCTAAGACCAAAGTAAGATGTTGAATAAACCAACCAAGTGAGAAACAACAACCGAGTTGGTGAGTTTAATAGCCGACGCTACAATATATATATAATATTTATGTAATATATTTGAAGATATGGTGCCAATAAAGTAATCTTCCAATTCGCCTGTGTTCTACCTGACCCTGTACTGCTCTTTGGTGCCACCTGGTGGACTATAAATGAATAGGCCACCTGACCCTGTACTGCTCTTTGGTGCCACCTGGTGGACTATAAATGAACAGACCACCTAAACCGGTTAAGCTCTCTGGTGCCACCTGGTGGACTATAAATGAATAGACCACCTAACCCGGTTAAGCTCTCTGGTGCCACCTGGTGGACTAGAAATGAATACTAGCAGTGGAAAGAAGTGGTAATTTTATTTGAGTTATTTTTAATAATACATCCACAGAGCTTTTAACTTCAACTTTCCCTGAGCCTAGGCCTGGAGACAATTTTATTTTCAATTAAGATTTTGGCTTACAGTGATTATGAAAACAAGAAACTACTTAGTTTTAGCCAAGGTGATGTTTTTGAGCCTGGTCAAGTTTTAGTTTTTCAGTTGAATCGTATTTATATATTTACAAGTTCAAGGAAATCCACATGTTTTTTCATTTGATCAAGCAGCCCTAGTTCACGAGTCACGACAGTTGATAATAGTTGAGGAAATGGTGTCTTGGTCAGCCGGGCTGTCACTCTGCTCTCTGGTCGCGCGAGCCTGGGGTTGGTGGAGGGGAGGGGTCAAGGGCTGAGTTGGGTTTGGAGTTCAGTCTATGAATGTACTGCAGAGGTGTTGCACCCAGTCAATGTTCTAAGACCAAAGTAAGATGTTGAATAAACCAACCAAGTGAGAAACAACAACCGAGTTGGTGAGTTTAATAGCCGACGCTACAATATATATATAATATTTATGTAATATATTTGAAGATATGGTGCCAATAAAGTAATCTTCCAATTCGCCTGTGTTCTACCTGACCCTGTACTGCTCTTTGGTGCCACCTGGTGGACTATAAATGAATAGGCCACCTGACCCTGTACTGCTCTTTGGTGCCACCTGGTGGACTATAAATGAACAGACCACCTAAACCGGTTAAGCTCTCTGGTGCCACCTGGTGGACTATAAATGAATAGACCACCTAACCCGGTTAAGCTCTCTGGTGCCACCTGGTGGACTAGAAATGAATACTAGCAGTGGAAAGAAGTGGTAATTTTATTTGAGTTATTTTTAATAATACATCCACAGAGCTTTTAACTTCAACTTTCCCTGAGCCTAGGCCTGGAGACAATTTTATTTTCAATTAAGATTTTGGCTTACAGTGATTATGAAAACAAGAAACTACTTAGTTTTAGCCAAGGTGATGTTTTTGAGCCTGGTCAAGTTTTAGTTTTTCAGTTGAATCGTATTTATATATTTACAAGTTCAAGGAAATCCACATGTTTTTTCATTTGATCAAGCAGCCCTAGTTCACGAGTCACGACAGTTGATAATAGTTGAGGAAATGGTGTCTTGGTCAGCCGGACTGTCACTCTGCTCTCTGGTCGCGCGAGCCTGGGGTTGGTGGAGGGGAGGGGTCAAGGGCTGAGTTGGGTTTGGAGTTCAGTCTATGAATGTACTGCAGAGGTGTTGCACCCAGTCAATGTTCTAAGACCAAAGTAAGATGTTGAATAAACCAACCAAGTGAGAAACAACAACCGAGTTGGTGAGTTTAATAGCCGACGCTACAATATATATATAATATTTATGTAATATATTTGAAGATATGGTGCCAATAAAGTAATCTTCCAATTCGCCTGTGTTCTACCTGACCCTGTACTGCTCTTTGGTGCCACCTGGTGGACTATAAATGAATAGGCCACCTGACCCTGTACTGCTCTTTGGTGCCACCTGGTGGACTATAAATGAATAGACCACCTAAACCGGTTAAGCTCTCTGGTGCCACCTGGTGGACTAGAAATGAATAGACCACCTAACCCGGTTAAGCTCTCTGGTGCCACCTGGTGGACTATAAATGAATACTAGCAGTGGAAAGAAGTGCTAATTTTATTTGAGTTATCTTTAATAATACATCCACAGAGCTTTTAACTTCAACTTTCCCTGAGCCTAGGCCTGGAGACAATGTTATTTTCAATTAAGATTTTGGCTTACAATGATTAGGAAAACAAGAAACTACTTTTAGCCAAGGTGATGTTTTTGAGCCGGTCAAGTTTTAGTTCTTCAGTTGAATCATATTTATATATTTACAAGTTCAAGGAAATCCACTACGACCATTGAGGAAATGGTGTCTGCAGTCCACTGGAGGTCTACTCTCCTCCGGGTGACATCATCCAGAGGAGTCTCTCGTGGTTCTGATGCAGCCGGGCTCTTGAGACACAGAACACGTCGGTTCTATGTCCGATTATCACACATCCTCCTCACAACAGAACCATAGGATTCTGTTCAAAACCGGCGAAATAGCCTCTTAAACCTTTAATGCATAGAGAGTTAAAAGACAACTACAGTCCAGTTCAGTTGAACAAACTAATTTAATTCACAGCACAAGACAGTCAACGGTCACTGAGTAACAGTATCTCTCTCTCTCTCTCTCACACACACACACACAAGAAGAACAGTGCAGACCCCACCCCCCTCTGCATCAACGGCGAGGATGTGGAGTCAGCTCCTTCAAGTTCCTCGGAACCCTCATATCTGCTGACCTCTCCTGGACCGCGAACACAACCGCGGTCATCAAGAAGGCCCAGCAGAGACTTCACTTCCTGAGGGTGTTGAGGAAGAACAGACTGGAGGAGCAGCTGATGGTGACCTTCTATCGCTCTGCTGTAGAGAGCCTGCTGATGTACTGCATAACAGTGTGGTATAGGCCAGCTGCACTGAAGCCGACAGAAAGGCGATTCAGAGGGTCATAAACTCGACAGAGAATCATCGGCTGCCCCCTCTCCTCCCTGAAGGACTTGCACAACTCCCGCTGCCTCAACAGAGCAAAAAACATTACCAAGGCAAGGACAGCTCACATCCTGGCTTCCACCTGTTCGACCTGTGGCCATCGGGCAGGCGTTACAGTTGCATCAGAGCCAAAACAAACAGGCTCAGAGACAGTTTCGTCTAGGGGTGGGGGAAAAAATCGATACGTAGTAGTATCGCGATACTTTGCGTGGCGATACTGTATCGATACAGGGAGGCCAAGTATCGATATTTAATTATTCATAATTTTTATAAGGAAGTTGCATTGTTCATTTCAATACCTGTAATAGTACAGTAGTCCACACACACACACATGGAATATGACTGTAATACAAACAGTTCAGTTTGTCAGGTACATGCAACAGTGTTTACATCTGTCTGCTTGAGAAAATACCATGTTCTGCAATGAAAATTATTGAAGTGAGATGAACAGACTGAACTTTATTTATTAGATAAAACATGTTGACAAAGTTTTACTTTGCAGTTGAAAAAAGGTAATAAATTAAATTGGAGCAAAAAAATAAAGAAATCGCAATATTTTCAGCGTATCGCAATATATTTAGTATTGCGATAGTATCGTATCGTGAGGTCTCTGGCGATTCCCACCCCTAGTTTCTTCCCTAGAGCCATACCTTGAACTCTAATATGCACCAATAACTCAACCCGTCCCCCTCCTCCCACACTGTGCAACATCTTACCCCCCAAGTGCAATATACACAGTGCAATACCCACCCACTACCGTCTGACACTGATTGTTATTTTGTATATTGTTGTTATTTTGTATTGTAATAACATTGTTCATTGTATAGTATCTTATGTTTCTGTACAGTATTTTATGGTTCTTATATAGTATTTTATGTTTCTCTTTTATTACCTGTGTGATTTTATATTCCACTACTGCATCTTACTTTTGAGTCCCAAATCTCGTTGTATGCAAATATAATGATAACAAAGTACAATCTATTTATCTACACACACACACACACACGCACGCACACACACACACACACACACGCACGCACGCACGCACGCACGCACACACACACACGCACTCACGCACAGTCACACTCACACATACATTCAGGTTATATGCATATGACTGAAACACAGATTAGAACCATATACATGTATATTATACACAAACATGTTATATGCATATGACTGAAACAGATTGGAACCATATACATGTATATTATACACAAACATCTTCTCTGGTCCGGTCAGCTGTAGTAGTCCTCCTCAACGTAGTTGGCTGGAAACAGACCGACCTGGCAACACAGGAGCAGCGTTAAGACGGCTGTACGTATCAAGGCTAATATATTGAAGGCTAATTCACCAGCATGTCACCCAATGGGAGACAGGGGTACAAGCACATGCTGCTCAGATTGTGCTGGCGGAGTGCTACCAACCCTATACCACTATCTACTATCTACTATGTAGCATGCTACTACCATCCCTATACCACTAATATCTACTATATCTACTATGTAGCATGCTACTACCATCCCTATACCACTAATATCTACTATCTACTATGTAGCATGCTACTACCATCCCTATACCACTAATATCTACTATCTACTATGTAGCATGCTACTACCATCCCTATACCACTAATATCTACTATATCTACTATGTAGCATGCTACTACCATCCCTATACCACTAATATCTACTATATCTACTATGTAGCATGCTACTACCATCCCTATACCACTAATATCTACTATATCTACCATGTAGCATGCTACTACCATCCATATACCACTAATATCTACTATATCTACTATGTAGCATGCTACTACCATCCCTATACCACTAATATCTACTATATCTACTATGTAGCATGCTACTACCATCCCTATACCACAAATATCTACTATATCTACTATGTAGCATGCTACTACTATCCATCCCTATATCTACTATGTACCGTGCTACCATCCCTATACCACTATCTACTACTGTATGTACCATGCTACTATTCCTATACCACTACCTACTTTGTTACAATGTCTATACTACTATCTATGTACTATGCTACTATCCCTATACTACTGTGTGTGTGTGTGTGTGTGTGTGTGTGTGTGTGTGTGTGTGTGTGTGTGTGACTTCCTCACCCTTCCATAGACCTCTCCCTTCCACCAGCCGTCAGCCTTCTTGGAGATGATCTTGATGGTGTCTCCCTCCCTCAGGGTCAGCTCAGTCGAGTCCCTGGCTGAGAAGGCATACCTGGCCTTCGCCATGCCTTCGCTATGCATGCTGCCCCCTGCAGGACACACGCAGAATTACAACATGGCTCAGAGCACCAATAGCATAAATCTGCAGTGCCGCAGCCCCCAATATCTGGGCGGGGCTTGTACTGTGCGTGGGTGGGGCGTCAGGGCCGAGTGAATACTTTCCCCAAGGCGGTTGTCCTTCCGCGTTCGGTTTACGCAGCCTGATTGGCCACTGACGCTTCTCTCAGCGCCCAATCGCATTGCGCCTAGCTTTCAGTTCCATAGCCCAAGTCCTCGCCCATTTCCTCGTATTGTTTTCATCTCTCTATATTATCGCGTTGCGCCTAGCTTTCAGTTCCACAGCCCAAGTCCTCGCCCATTTCCTCGTATTGTTTTCATCTCTCTATATTAACGTAACGCGCTATTCATATCAATCGACATCACATCAATATATAAATAACGTATTGTTTTCATCTCTCACATCAATAGTCACACGATTGGTGCACATGTCACATGACCAGAAACGTCAGTGGCCAATCAGATTAGCAAAACGCACAACTGCGTTGGTATTAGCATATAGGCATCCCGGACTGTGCATTAGCTAATGTTAGCTCACCACTAAAGCAAATTACAGACGGAAAATAGGCCCTAATGTCCAAAATAGCTAAGGTGCCCCGGCCTAAGGTACTTACATTTTCACTGAAAGACATATTTGGTTATTTTTCAACGAAGAAGAATGAATGTTAAACCAGAGCTAGAAACTCATATTTGCTCATTTATGCTCCACACGCATGCGCACTATGAAGCCCCGCCCAACATCGCATGGTACACGTTCCTGGGTGCAGGGGTGTGTTGCTGATTTCAAAGCTGGTTGCACAGTGTTTTAATGACGCCACGTGCACGCGCGTTCCCGGGTGCGTTCCCGGGGGGGCGCATGCGCATAGATGTTCCCTCGCATACGCACAGACTAAAGACAATGCCTAATTGCCTCTACGAATGAAATGTCACATTTCATTCACAAGTTTTGTGTGAATGTATCTGAGAACGTATTTGAACACACCTGACAGATAATAGGGACAGATGGATAGAGATAGAAAGAGAGAAAGATAGAGAAGGAAAGAGAGAAAGAGATAGATAGAGAGAGAGAAAGAGGCAGACAGATAGAGAGAGAGTTAGAGAAATAGAGATAGAGAAAGATATAGATAGAGAGAAAGTTAGAGAGAGGGAGAGGAAGAGAGTCTTACTTCTGGGAAGAGTGTTATTACTAGTTGTGTGGCTTTGTTCTGGCTGCTTGTATGGAGTCTGCAGAGTGGTGTCCACATCCTTGAAGTACTCCTTCAGCGAGTTCTGCTGGTAGAACTGAATCATCTCCTAACAGAGAACAAGATGGTCAAAATAAACATTTTATATAGAACCTTTAAAAGTGCCTCATAGGAAACCGTATACAGTGTTGTAGATGCGAAGCGCTCTCGCATATAGATTGAACTGGTCTTGCACAAAGTGCCATGCCTGTGAGCCGCCACTGGGGGCAGAGTGGCTAACAGTGAGTCAATTACTGAGTTAGTGACGTTGCCAGTCATAGAGGTGCTTCCCACTGCAGAGGGATCGTTAGACCGAGAAGAGAGAAGGAGGGAGAGAGAGGAACCCCTCGTTCAGAAGTGGCTGCTTGTAGAAATAGTAGAAATAGTAGAACCTCCTTATTGCCAAGTACATACAGTGCCAAGTACTGTATATTTGAATATCGTATATGTCACAAATGTAACAGTACTAAATACCTGTATGTCATGTATGTCCCTATGCCATAAATGTCATGTATGTTGTGTATGTCATAAATGTCACTATGAATTGAAAATGGGGGACCCTGATGTAAACAAGACAAACGTCTTTCTCTGGTCTGCATCCCCTTAACAATTGTGTGTATTGAGCCGTACTGTATTGTACCCATTCTGCAATCTGTTTTCATTCATTCATTCATTCATTCATTCATTCACATTTAGTAAAACTTACATTAATAGCCTGGGCTTCAATCACTGAACTCACTCTTTGTCTTTATTTGGGACAGGCTTCTAAATCCTTTGGCACAAAAGCCTTGCTCAGCAATGATGGGAAAATATCAAATAGTTTATTTAAACCAGTATGGTTATTACTTGTATGACACGTACAAATAAAGAACTGGGTATTCCTCTACTAATCCTATGGATTATTTAATTATGAACACTTCACTGCACCAGGTCCCCAGTGGTGCTCAGGGAAAGATGGCTTCTATCAGCTTGGATACCAAGATGGATGCTAACCTTCTAAATGAGGAGAATGTGATGAAATAAAGAAGTTGGCCACGTAGCGGTGGCTCAGAAGGTGAAGGTAATTTACATAAATGTAAATTAAAAACATAAATATAAAATAATAAAATAAAATAAAAACTGCTTTGCAGCATCAATGGCAACCAGATAAACAACGAATGTAGACAAGCTTCTAATTGAGACCTTTATTAAATGTGTAAAAAAACATTTGATTTGGGACATGCATCTATTTGGGACTCTAACCCATCTTACCTATTTAGGAGCAGTGGGTGGCCTCAGCTTTAATGGTGGGTTTAGTGGGTGACTCTCAGCTTTAATGCCAGTGCCTTGCTCAAGGGCATGTCGTGTTTCAGTAAATATGGAGTTATAAGACATGCTAGACTTCTCCCACCAGGTTGAGAGGTTTGATTCCACTGTGAATCTCTTTGTGTCGTCTCTCTACAGAGTCATTCATCTTGTGTCTGGATGGAGGTGTGTGACTTACGATTAAACCCCTGAAGGCCTTCTTCTCATTGATGCGGTAAAGTCCATCAGTAGCGGTGATCTTAATGTGTCTGACGTCCATGTTGAACCTGAGAGAGAGAGAGAGAGAGAGATGGGGGGAGGGGGAGAGCGAGGGGGAGAGAGAGGGGGGGAGTGAGAAAGAGGAGAGAGAGGGGGGGAGAGGGAGAAAGAGAGGGGGAGAGGGAGAGCGAGGGGGAGAGAGAGAGGAGAGAGATTGAAAGAGAGGGAGAGAGAGAGAGCGAGGGGGAGAGAGATGGGGGGGAGAGTGAGAAAGAGAGAGATAGAGATTGAAAGACAGAGGGAGAGAGAGCGAGGGGGAGAGAGTGAGAAAGAGAGAGAGAGGGAGAGAGAGCATGTCTTTGAATAAGAGACAACTCACAACAAACACAAGTGTGTTTGTGTTTCTATCTCCTTCATCCCTTTTATTTAATCATATTCTATTGTTTATTTAATGTTCTTATTTCTCTTGGTGTGTTCTCTTCTGACCATTGACGTGTAGCTGCAGATGAGAACAAGGCAGCTTCAGGGATAACAGTTCAGATGAGAACAAGGCAGCTTCAGGGATAACAGTTCAGATGAGAACAAGGCAGCTTCAGGGATAACAGTTCAGATGAGAACAAGGCAGCTTCAGGGATAACAGTTCAGATGAGAACAAGGCAGTTGGTTATAGTGATAACACAGTTCAGATGAGAACAAGGCAGCTTCAGAGATAACAGTTCAGATGAGAACAAGGCAGCTTCAGGGATAACAGTTCAGATGAAAACAAGGCAGTTGGTTATAGTGATAACACAGTTCAGATGAGAACAAGGCAGCTTCACTCCAGAGATAACAGTTCAGATGAGAACAAGGCAGCTTCACTCCAGAGATAACAGTTCAGATGAGAACAAGGCAGCTTCACTCCAGAGATAACAGTTCAGATGAGAACAAGGCAGCTTCAGGGATAACAGTTCAGATGAAAACAAGGCAGTTGGTTATAGTGATAACACAGTTCAGATGAGAACAAGGCAGCTTCACTCCAGAGATAACAGTTCAGATGAGAACAAGGCAGCTTCACTCCAGAGATAACAGTTCAGATGAGAACAAGGCAGCTTCACTCCAGAGATAACAGTTCAGATGAGAACAAGGCAGCTTCAGGGATAACAGTTCAGATGAGAACAAGGCAGCTTCACTCCAGAGATAACAGTTCAGATGAGAACAAGGCAGTTGGTTATAGTGATAAGACAGTTCAGATGGTTATAGTGTGCGTCTGTCCTTTGCACATCTCCAGAACCGCTCACCCACCCGACCTCACGCTCAGCGGGTGTATTGAGGAACCAGGGGAGTGCAGTTTGGGATGAGGTGCCAGACGGTGGCGCTATAGTGTACAGTAGCCAGTCAACCCTACTCTGTACGCACCTTAGCCCTTTCACTACCACACTACCAAAGGGTTAACCCTTTCACTGCGACAATACAGAAGGTTAACCCTTTCACAACCAAGTCTGTAGTGAAAGGTTAACCTTCTGTAGTGTGGTAGTGAAAGGGTTAACATTATGTAGTGTGGTAGTGAAAAGGTTAACCTTCTGTAGTGTGGTAGTGAAAGGTTAACCTTCTGTAGTGTGGTAGTGAAAGGGTTAACATTATGTAGTGTGGTAGTGAAAAGGTTAACCTTCTGTAGTGTGGTAGTGAAAGGTTAACCTTCTGTAGTGTGGTAGTGAAAGGTTAACCGTCTGTAGTGTGGTAGTGAAAGGTTAACCGTCTGTAGTGTGGTAGTGAAAGGGTTAACCGTCTGTAGTGTGGTAGTGAAAGGTTAACCGCCTGTAGTGTGGTAGTGAAAGGGTTAACGTAGCTCCCTCCGCCCATGACTGATTCCCCTTCTGAAAGATCTCTCTTCCTGTTGAACCTGTTTTGTAACCCATGCTTGTTTTTGAACGGTTCATCGCCAACAGCTGATATAGCTGCAGTAGCGCACCAGCACTGAGGGCGTCTGTCTGCATGTCTCCTGAAGCGCTCATCCAGGTGACTTCGCGCTCCGTGGGCGCGTGGCCGAGGACCCAGGGGAGTGCAGTGTCAAATCTGGCGCCATTTGGCCAGACGGTGGCGCTATAACAACAAACCCGAGAACCGGTCATCCCATCAACTTCACACTTGGCGGGCAGTGGTAACTAAGTATTTTCTTTTTTACTCAAGTACTGTACTCGAGCTACTTACTTTTACTCCACTACATTTCAAAGGAAATATTGTACTTTTTACTCCACTGCATTTATTTTGAACCCATCAGTTACTAGTTACTTTGAAGAAAAAGATTTTGCATAGAAAACATGGCAAACATTTATGAAGATTATATACTTTCACAGAGGACATAATCAGAGCAGCATAACTGGACCACATACCACTTTAACATGACCCATAGAGGTCAATGGATCAAGGATTTAACGCTGTTCCTGTGTGTGTCGCCCATCACATGTGTGTGTTTCCTGTGTGTGTCGGCCATCACATGTGTGTGTTCCTGTGTGTGTCGCCCATCACATGTGTGTGTTCCTGTGTGTGTCGGCCATCACATGTGTGTGTTCCTGTGTGTGTCGGCCATCACATGTGTGTGTTCCTGTGTGTGTCGGCCATCACATGTGTGTGTTCCTGTGTGTGTCGGCCATCACATGTGTGTGTTCCTGTGTGTGTCGCCCATCACATGTGTGTTTTCCTGTGTGTGTCGGCCATCACATGTGTGTGTTCCTGTGTGTGTCGCTCATCACATGTGTGTGTTCCTGTGTGTGTCGCTCATCACATGTGTGTGTTCCTGTGTGTGTCGCTCGTCACATGTGTGTGTTCCTGTGTGTGTCGACCATCACATGTGTGTGTTCCTGTGTGTGTCGCTCGTCACATGTGTGTGTTCCTGTGTGTGTCGGCCATCACATGTGTGTGTTCCTGTGTGTGTCGCTCGTCACGTGTGTGTGTTCCTGTGTGTGTCGGACATCACATGTGTGTGTTCCTGTGTGTGTCGCTCATCACATGTGTGTGTTCCTGTGTGTGTCGACCATCACATGTGTGTGTTCCTGTGTGTGTCGGCCATCACATGTGTGTGTTCCTGTGTGTGTCGGCCATCACATGTGTGTGTTCCTGTGTGTGTCGGACATCACATGTGTGTGTTCCTGTGTGTGTCGGCCATCACATGTGTGACTACATTGTCAATGTGTGCAATGAATAAAGACTTCTTCAAAGTCCAGTTTAATCTTAATCCCTAATCAATGACATCAGCGTGTCTGCTGACTGGCTGGAGGCTCACTTGATGCTGACAGCAAACTCTCCGCCGCCTTTCTGTCGGACCAGGAAGGTTCCGTCCGACCGGGACATCAGGAGGTTCTTGGCCGCAGTGCGGTCCATGTTCCCTGCGTACCTAGAACCACAATGTAGAATCAGACACGTAAAATCCCCATAACCCTTTCAGGTGCTGTGTTTTCTCATTATTAGAAATCTAAAGCTTTCGATTGGCCAGTAGCCACTGTGACATCATCAACAGAGTTGTTCAGGTCTCATCATTTTTTTTATTTTTTTTTTTATATTGTTTCCCCTCCATTTTCCTCCGATTTTCTCCCATCCCAATGTTAGTCATTATGCCAATTCCCAATCCCCTTCCTGGTCGCTGCGCACTTACCCCCCACAGTCAGATCATCTGGGAGAGTGGAGGCTATCACGTGCTTCCTCCGACACGCGTCCAGCCAATCAACCGCTTCTTTTCACCTGGCAGCGCGGATCCTCCCTGAGAGGGCGTAGCGTGTGGAAGGATCACACTATCCCACTCAGGTCCTATCCGCGCTTAGCAGGCGCCCCGACCGAACTGTAGGAGTCGCTGTTTACAACGACCCGGACCCACCCCGCCAGCTTCTCCCACCCTCTAATACAGCCAATTGCATTAGTGTGAACGGCCAGCCAAGCTGGTGACAATCCCGGAGCTGTGAGCTGGATTCGAACAGGCGAATCCAGCTCCGGGGTTGGTGACGAACGCAATCTCCGCTACGCCACCTAACCGCCCTAGGTCTCATCATTCTAATCCCACAGGTGAGATACCCGGAAGGGGGCAAAGACAGTGCCAGCATGTCTGACATGGGGGTCCTGTGTCGTTCTTGCGTTGATAGTTCTTGCAAGAAGGTCAAGTCGTGTGATGAACAGTTAACGAACAGTGTTTGTACCTACCAATGGAAGCCGGAAAGGTCAGGGGTCGGCCTCTGGAGAGGGTGAGGTGACAGGGAGGTCAGAGGTTAAATGTTTAAATGAGCAGATTACAGTCTGAGAGATTACAGTGTTATCTAAGACGATTGCTTTGTATGTGATGAAGTGGGTGGTTAATTATGGTTAGTATATTTGAGTTTCATTCCAAAATGCTAAATGATTGCTGACATGGTGTTAGAACAAAGCTCACTGGATTATTATAGAGGTTTCTAAGACGTTTAGCCAAATCAGTATCATCTTCAAAATCCCCTCCTTAAATCACACACGTTCAGAAGGTGATTATTATTAGCTAGTTCAGAATGTCAGAAGGTGATTATATCTACTAGGTCAGGAGGTGATTATATCTACTAGTTCAGAAGGTCAGGAGGTGATTAAATCTACTAGTTCAGAAGGTCAGGAGGTGAACTAGTTCAGAGGTTCATGGTAGTGAGCAGGGTGAACTGATCCTGGATCAGGGGTGTACTTACAGAGATGAAAGGTTGAACCTTGTTGCAGGGGAACCAGCCCATCTGACCAATCGTCAAATTCCTTCCCTGAGTGACATACACAATAACCAATCACACAGCTGTCCTGGGTCGACTCCCACATGAACATGAAACATGTAATATGAATGAATATAATAATAATAATAGCAGTGATATAGACACAAAATAGACATAGGCATAACAATTGCAGAGAATGGATAGTAAAACCTCCCAGAATCCTTTCAACAGATTTGTCATTAAGATTGTAATAGATTTCTTATTTATTTTCCGACATTAAAATCTATAAAAGACTAATTAGAAGGTTTCTGACAAAAGGTTTCTATATAGATAATAAAGGGGAATACCAGCCGAGAGAGAGAGAGAGAAAGCGAAGGTAAGACATTGAACAAGACGACAGCGCTAACCACAGGAAACACGCTTCCAATGCACAGAGACACGCAGAGACACTTGCTTCACAGCAATGATGTACAGTAGTATATGTCTGTCACTAGTAACTTTTGTTTATGATCACTACTAGTATAAGTCTGTTATTCGCTACTGTGGCATGTAGCCAGCTTCTATTAAATTCGTTTTTTCTATTCCAAAAGTATTTTGGAAGCTGAGAAATCACACTGGCTGGTGAAATTCTGAATCAAAAAGTTAGTTTCTCCTCTCCTCTTCTCTGGGTAATTTCTGTCTCAGACCATATCTTGTGTTTCTATTTGTGCATTTAATTTGTATATATAATTTTATATAGTCAGAGACACGCCCTTATGACCATATTAGGGCTAGCGTGCCAACACTGAAGTCAATGGGAGGACGGGGAAATTTGCCAACGCTTAAAACTATATCTTAAATTATGGCTATGGGTCTAATACACCCGTCGCTTATCAATGACTTGCTTGCAGTCAACATGTACGAAACGGATAGTTTTTTCATTGGTACATTTCCATTTTATACCATTTTGAATACGAGTATAGTTTTGGAGATGTCTAGTAATTCCAGAGAAATTCCGCGATAATAGCTCTTTAGTGGAATACA
>NC_140171.1:13128616-13146116 GCF_963971535.1 Notolepis coatsorum
ACATATTTGAATCACATGCACACACACACATACCAATGTCATGTCACACATTTAAATAACACACGCACACACGGCTGATAGACTTACCTTCATGGCGTCCAGGGCAGTGCGTAGATTGTCCCTCTCTGCAGGGTTAGTGGTGTGTTTCACTAGCTCCTGCACACACACACACACACACACACGCACACACACACACACACACACACACACACACACACACACACACACACACACACACACACACACACACACACACACACACACACACACACACACAATGTTAACAGATATAACTTTACCAGCATACAAGTAAGTGGTTCAATGGTCATTCTTAGCCTTGGCTGATGCAACATTGTCCTGAAACCATGCATGCATGCACGCACACACACACACACACACACACACACACACACACACACACACACACACACACACACACACACACACACACACACACACACACACACACACACACACACACACACACACACACACACACACACACACACACACACACACACACACACACACACACACACACACGTACCTGTAGCAACAGGTGATATTTGAGGACTCTCTGCATGGGAACCATGAGGAGATCTCTGAGAGTAAACCTCCCGTTGTTAGCTCTCTTAGAACACTCCTGAGAGAGAGAGACATAGAGAGAGAGAGAGACACACACACCACACACACAGAGAGAGAGAGAAACAGAGTAGAGGGAGAGAGAGAGATGCACACAGACAGAGAGAGAGACAGAGAGAGATAGACAGAGAGGAAGGGAGAGAGAGAGAGAGAGCGAGAGAGAGACACGCCACACACAGAGAGAGAGAAACAGAGTAGAGGGAGAGAGAGAGAGAGAGACACACACACCACACACACAGAGAGAGAGAGAAACAGAGTAGAGGGAGAGAGAGATGCACACAGACAGAGAGAGAGAGAGCTTTAATTTAAGCCATGGTCTGATTTTGCTGCTTCTTTTTCTTAATCAAACTCTAGAAACACATACTGATTCAGAGTCCTAAACTGGACTAACACCATTTGTTTTACCATTCTCTAACCCCCGACGTCAATCCCTAACCCCTCCTCCCTCCCCCTTACCTGCAGCTTCATCCTCACGTCCTCCTTCGTGGCAGACATCTTGTCCAGGTGTTTAGTCGCTGCCTCCACCTGACTACAGTAACGCCCATATAGTAATAACCTGAGAGAGATGGGGGGGGAGGGAGGGAGAGAGGGAGAGAGATACAGATAGAGCATTTGTATTTGCTATGTCGTGTTAGTCAACTATTCAGCAATAAAAAACAGACTAATTTCAGCGCAATAAGGAAACTCATTCAACACTATAGGTTCATACACCTTACAGCTGAGCTTACATCATACATTATGTTCATATTTTTACATGCTTCTCTCTCTCTCTCTCTGTTCTCGCAGTGTGTGTGTACTGTATGTGTGTCTACATGTGTGACTTTTCTTTAGAGATAGGCTGTACTTTTTATTACAACAGCTGGAGTGGAGCATTTCACAGCTAGTGTGCAGGTGTGAGACGCTTCAGATGGCTGGTCTCACTAGGAGGATAGTTCAGTATCTGGTCTCTCTAAGAGGATAGTTCAGTATCTGGTCTCTCTAGGAGGATAGTTCAGTATCTGGTCTCTCTAAGAGGATAGTTCAGTATCTGGTCTCTCTAGGAGGATAGTTCAGTATCTGGTCTCACTAGGAGGATAGTTCAGTATCTGGTCTCTAGGAGGATAGTTCAGTATCTGGTCTCTCTAAGAGGATAGTTCAGTATCTGGTCTCTCTAGGAGGATAGTTCAGTATCTGGTCTCTCTAAGAGGATAGTTCAGTATCTGGTCTCTCTAGGAGGATAGTTCAGTATCTGGTCTCTCTAAGAGGATAGTTCAGTATCTGGTCTCTCTAGGAGGATAGTTCAGTATCTGGTCTCTCTAAGAGGATAGTTCAGTATCTGGTCTCTCTAGGAGGATAGTTCAGTATCTGGTCTCTCTAGGAGGATAGTTCAGTATCTGGTCTCTCTAGGAGGATAGTTCAGTATCTGGTCTCTCTAAGAGGATAGTTCAGTATCTGGTCTCTCTAAGAGGATAGTTCAGTATCTGGTCTCTCTAGGAGGATAGTTCAGTATCTGGTCTCTCTAGGAGGATAGTTCAGTATCTGGTCTCTCTAAGAGGATAGTTCAGTATCTGGTCTCTCTAGGAGGATAGTTCAGTATCTGGTCTCTCTAAGAGGATAGTTCAGTATCTGGTCTCTCTAAGAGGATAGTTCAGTATTTCAAGTTCAAGTTTTGTTTTATTATTTGTCACATATAAGCTACATGCACATTTGAGTGAAATGCTTGGTTCTGTAAGATCCTCCTGAAATTGTGCTTCATACAGTAAAAAGTAAAAGAATAAAGACCAAACACTATACAAAATATACAATATACAAACCCCACCACCTCATACATCATAATACTGATGTGGTTAGGACAGCCGAAACCATACATCATAATACTGATGTGGTTAGGACAGCCGAAACCATACATCATAATACTGATGTGGTTAGGACAGCCGAAACCATACGTCATAATACTGACGTGGTTAGGACAGCCGAAATCATACATCATAATACTGATGTGGTTAGGACAACCAAAATCATACATCATAATACTGATGTGGTTAGAACAGCCGAAACCCCACCAATCTCTCGCCGTCCACCTCATACATCATAATACTGACGTGGTTAGGACAGCCAAAACCCCACCAATCTCTCGCCATCCACTAAAAACACACTTCTTCAATCATATCTGAAATGAAGGAGAATAAAAAAAACTTCTTTGCCTATATTATAAACTAATATACTAATAATATTATGTCTTTTACTACTATGCACTCAACACTGCAGCACCCACGTTTCAGCACTGTTTGATGAACATTGTCACTCAGCTGATAAGAGTTGTACCCTTCCTGCTGATTGTCGTACAGAACTTGTAAGTCGCATCAGCTAAATGACTAAATGTAAATGTAGTATAGTGTTACCTCTCTTTATAGTTGATGAAGACCTGGTACAGATTCTCCGCTCCGTAGTTCATGATGGAGATCCGCACTTCTGACAATAAACTTTGATGGGTCGTTGCCAATTCCTACAAGCGCACGCACGCACGCACACACACACACACACCACACACACACACACACACACACACACACACACACACACACACACACACACACAAGATGACCTCACTTAGTTTAAATGTCTCCATACCTCATCTATACTGTAGTTTAAATGTCTCCATACCTCACCTATACTGTAGTTTAAATGTCTCCATACCTCACATATACTGTAGTTTAAATGTCTCCATACCTCACCTATACTGTAGTTTAAATGTCTCCATACCTCACCTATACTGTAGTTTAAATGTCTCCATACCTCACCTATACTGTAGTTTAGATGTCTCCATACCTCACATATACTGTAGTTTAAATGTCTCCATACATCATATATACTGTAGTTTAAATGTCTCCATACATCATATATACTGTAGTTTAAATGTCTCCATACATCATATATACTGTAGTTTAAATGTCTCCATACTGTAGTTTAAATGTCTCCATACCTCAATGTTGATGAAGATACTTTCTATATCTTGAGGCTCAAGGAACTTCTGAAGGGGCTTCATAAAGTGCTGCACACAAGAGAAAGCATTGTAGTTATTGTGTGTGTGTGTGTTTGTGTGTGTGTGTGTGTGTGTGTGTGTGTGTGTGTGTGTGTGTGTGTGTGTGTGTGTTTGTGTGTGTGTGTGTGTCTCTACCAGTAGTATTGACTGCAGTGTATCAGAGTACTTCTCCTCTGTCTGTCTGATCTCCTGTAAACAACACTCTCTCTTGTCCACCACGACTTTCCGCTGCTGTAAACACAGTGATATGAACATTAACACTGTATATCATCTAGTTCATCAGCATCAATATCATCATTAATATAACATCTAGTACAGCAGCATCGATATCATCATTAATATAACATCTCTAGTATATGAGCATCCATATAAGCATCAATTAAAATTCTTTATAGGCAAATAAAAAAAAAAAAAAAAAAAACAATAAAAAAATCTAACCCTAACTAACCGTACTGTCATGCACTTGTCCTAATAAACTAACCTACACTGTAGCACTCAACACTTTGATGAACATTGTTGCTCAGCTGATAGAGTTGTGCCCTTCCTTCCTGATGGCTTGTCGTACAGAACTTGTAAGTCGCTTTGGATAAAAGCATCAGCTAAATGACTAAATGTAAATGTAAATGTATAAGTATCAACATCAATTCAACATATTTATCAGCATCAACATCAACATACATTTAACAAAAGAACATCTGTCCTCATGATATAATGATAGTGATAATGATAGTGATAATGATAGTGGTAGTGATAGTGATAGTGATGATGATAATGATAGTGATAGTGATAGTGATAATGATAGTGATAATGATAGGATAATGATAGTGATAATGATAGTGATAATGATAGTGGTCGTGATACGATAGTGATAGTGATAATGGTAGTGAGATGATAGTGATAATGATAATGATAGTGATAATGATAGTGGTAGTGATAGTGATGATGATAGTGATAATGATAGTGATAATGATAGTGGTAGTGATAATGATAGTGATAATGATAGTGATAATGATAGTGATAGTGGTAGTGATAATGATAGTGGTAGTGATAATGATAGTGATGGAAAGCCAAACTTTCCCCCACTGTACCGAAAACCCGTACCGAACCGTGACTTCAAAACCGAGGTACGTACCGAACCGTGGTTTTTGTGTACCGTTACACCCCTAAGTGATAGTGATAGTGATAGTGATATGATAGTGATAATGATAGTGGTAATGATAATGATAGTGGTAGCGATATGATAATGATAGTGGTAGTGATAATGATATGATATGATAGTGGTAATGATAATGATAGTGGTAATGATAATGATAGTGGTAATGATAATGATAATGATAGTGATAATGATAATGATAGAGGTAGCGATATGATAGTGGTAGTGATAATGATATGATATGATAGTGATAGTGATAATGATAGTGATAATGATAGTGGTAGCGATATGATAGTGATAATGATAGTGATAATAATAGTGATAGTGATAATGACAGTTATGGAGACGGAGTGCGCCAAGGTTGGCCTTAGGCTAAATGCCAAGAAAACCAAGGTCATAACCTATAACATCCTCCCGGATCATCCACCTCTAACGACAACAGGAGGCACTGCTCTAAAGGAAGTCGGTGATTTCAAATACCTGGGCTCGTGGGTCAACTCGTCCGAGCAAGACCTTAAAGTGAGGAAGGCGCTTGCGTGGAGGGCTCTGAACGGCACGACCAGTGTGTGGAAATCCAACCTCCCCCGTCAAATCAAGCTCAACTTCTTTCATGCAACAGTTGAGTCTGTCCTTTTGTATGGCAGTGAATGCTGGACCCTGAAGCCCACCCTGCAGAAGTCCCTGGATGGGTGCTACACCAGAATGATGCGTGTGGTGCTCAACATCAACAGGGATGAGCATGTCACTAATGCAAACTTGTATGGGGGGGTGTTAAGGGTGAGCGAGAAAGTGGCAGTCAGGAGAATGAGGCTGGCAGGTCACTGCCAGAGACACCAACATGAGCTGCCAACCAGCAAAATTGTGCTGTGGGAACCAACACACACGGGCATCGATCACGAGGACGTCCCACATTAACCTACGTGGACGTACTCAGGAGAGATGCGGGAACAGAATGCACCGGCGAGCTAGCCAGATGCATGGAGGATCGGAATGACTGGAAGCACCGATGGAGGGCCCGTCCGAGGACGACCTAGATAGATAGTGGTAGTGATATGATAGTGATAGGTGTGGACCACTTACAGTCTCCGGTAGCTCATCTGTCCTCATCAGGTCCTCATAGATATCATCCCCCTCATCTGCTTCATCCTCCACACAGTCATACAGGTCATCATCCTCATCCACTGCGTCACTGAAAGACACACACAAATGATTATTTATTTAATCAAATAAGAACTTTTTGAAACAACAGAATGTGTTTTGGACGTGTTCCAGGGGCTCTGGGCGCTGTGATGTAAGTTAACATGTCAAACGTTGGATTCAAGTACAAACAGAAAAACACCCAATTTGCCACAATAGAGTTTTTCACACAAGAGCATCGCTCCGCTTCGCCAGACGGCTCCATTTGCATTCCCGTCTCCGCTTCACCGGAGTCTCAATAGATGAAGGTGAGATAATAACAATTGTAAAAATCAGATAAATGATTAAAAAAAAACATCTTGTCCTGCTCTGCGTCCGTCACGTTGGGCTCTTTCATTACATTTTACATTTACATTTAGTCATTTAGCTGACGCTTTTATCCAAAGCGACTTACAAGTTCTGTACGACAAGCCATCAGGAAGGGCACAACTCTATCAGCTGAGCAACAATGTTCATCAAAGTGTTGAGTGCTACAGTGTAGGTTAGTTTATTAGGACAAGTGCATGACAGTACGGTTAGTTACTGTCATTCCCCACGAGCTCAGCATGTTACAGTAGCTTCACGAGGGGGGAAATGTTGACGAGAAAAATAGAGAACAGATTGCAGCTGGAAGCGGAACAGGGAGTTTTACATGTCGATCCTATCTGGTATGAAATCACGCGCCACTAAAAACACCAACAACCCACACTTACTCAATCTGGTCGGAGAGGCCGGTGTAGATGTCATCATCAGGCATACAAGCCTCCAATGGGAACGACCTAGAGGCGGGAACGTTTGTGTGTGTGTGTGTGTGTGTGTGTGTGTGTGTGTGTGTGTGTGTGTGTGTGTGTGTGTGTGTGTGTGTGTGTGTGTGTGTGTGTGTGATAAAAGAAGAATGAGAGAGGTAGGGAGAGTAACAACAACAGTCATTGACCACATTCACACTGGCATGAATCAACATTGACTTACTGCTGCAGGTGCTACAAGCTACATGACTTACTGGTGCAGGTGCTACAAGCTACATGACTTACTGGTGCAGGTGCTACAAGCTACATGACTTACTGGAGCAGGTGCTACAAGCTACATGACTTACTACTGCAGGTGCTACAAGCTACATGACTTACTGGAGCAGGTGCTACAAGCTACATGACTTACTGGAGCAGGTGCTACAAGCTACATGACTTACTGCTGGTGCAGGTGCTACAAGCTACATGACTTACTGGAGCAGGTGCTACAAGCTACATGACTTACTGGAGCAGGTGCTACAAGCTACATGACTTACTGGAGCAGGTGCTACAAGCTACATGACTTACTGGAGCAGGTGCTACAAGCTACATGACTTACTGGAGCAGGTGCTACAAGCTACATGACTTACTACTGCAGGTGCTACAAGCTACATGACTTACTGGAGCAGGTGCTACAAGCTACATGACTTACTGGAGCAGGTGCTACAAGCTACATGACTTACTGCTGGTGCAGGTGCTACAAGCTACATGACTTACTGGAGCAGGTGCTACAAGCTACATGACTTACTGGAGCAGGTGCTACAAGCTACATGACTTACTGGAGCAGGTGCTACAAGCTACATGACTTACTGGAGCAGGTGCTACAAGCTACATGACTTACTGGAGCAGGTGCTACAAGCTACATGACTTACTGCTGCAGGTGCTACAAGCTACATGACTTACTGGTGCAGGTGCTACAAGCTACATGACTTACTAGTGCAGGTGCTACACGCTACATGACTTACTGGTGAAGGTGCTACAACAAGCTACATGACTTACTGGTGCAGGTGCTACAAGCTACATGACTTACTGGAGCAGGTGCTACAAGCTACATGACTTACTGGAGCAGGTGGTACAAGCTACATGACTTACTGGAGCAGGTGCTACAAGCTACATGACTTACTGGAGCAGGTGGTACAAGCTACATGACTTACTGGTGAAGGTGCTACAAGCTACATGACTTACTGGAGCAGGTGCTACAAGCTACATGACTTACTGGAGCTGGTGCTACAAGCTACGTGACTTACTGGTGCAGGTGCTACAAGCTACATGACTTACTGGAGCAGGTGCTACAAGCTATATGACTTACTGCTGCAGGTGCTACAAGCTACATGACTTACTGGTACAGGTGCTACAAGCTACATGACTTACTAGTGCAGGTGCTACAAGCTACATGACTTACTGGTGAAGGTGCTACAACAAGCTACATGACTTACTGGTGCAGGTGCTACACGCTACATGACTTACTGGTGAAGGTGCTACAACAAGCTACATGACTTACTGGTGCAGGTGCTACAAGCTACATGACTTACTGGAGCAGGTGCTACAAGCTACATGACTTACTGGAGCAGGTGCTACAAGCTACATGACTTACTGGAGCAGGTGCTACAAGCTACATGACTTACTGCTGCAGGTGCTACAAGCTACATGACTTACTGGTGCAGGTGCTACAAGCTACATGACTTACTAGTGCAGGTGCTACACGCTACATGACTTACTGCTGGTGCAGGTGCTACAAGCTACATGACTTACTGGAGCAGGTGCTACAAGCTACATTACTTACTGGAGCAGGTGCTACAAGCTACATGACTTACTGGAGCAGGTGCTACAAGCTACATGACTTACTGGAGCAGGTGCTACAAGCTACATGACTTACTGGAGCAGGTGCTACAAGCTACATGACTTACTGCTGCAGGTGCTACAAGCTACATGACTTACTGGTGCAGGTGCTACAAGCTACATGACTTACTAGTGCAGGTGCTACACGCTACATGACTTACTGGTGAAGGTGCTACAACAAGCTACATGACTTACTGGTGCAGGTGCTACAAGCTACATGACTTACTGGAGCAGGTGCTACAAGCTACATGACTTACTGGAGCAGGTGGTACAAGCTACATGACTTACTGGAGCAGGTGCTACAAGCTACATGACTTACTGGAGCAGGTGGTACAAGCTACATGACTTACTGGTGAAGGTGCTACAAGCTACATGACTTACTGGAGCAGGTGCTACAAGCTACATGACTTACTGGAGCTGGTGCTACAAGCTACGTGACTTACTGGTGCAGGTGCTACAAGCTACATGACTTACTGGAGCAGGTGCTACAAGCTATATGACTTACTGCTGCAGGTGCTACAAGCTACATGACTTACTGGTGCAGGTGCTACAAGCTACATGACTTACTAGTGCAGGTGCTACAAGCTACATGACTTACTGGTGAAGGTGCTACAACAAGCTACATGACTTACTGGTGCAGGTGCTACACGCTACATGACTTACTGGTGAAGGTGCTACAACAAGCTACATGACTTACTGGTGCAGGTGCTACAAGCTACATGACTTACTGGAGCAGGTGCTACAAGCTACATGACTTACTGGTGCAGGTGCTACAAGCTACATGACTTACTGGTGCAGGTGCTACAAGCTACATGACTTACTGGAGCAGGTGCTACAAGCTACATGACTTACTGGAGCAGGTGCTACAAGCTACATGACTTACTGGAGCAGGTGCTACAAGCTACATGACTCACTGGAGCAGGTGCTACAAGCTACATGACTTACTGGAGCAGGTGCTACAAGCTACATGACTCACTGGAGCAGGTGCTACAAGCTACATGACTTACTGGTGCAGGTGCTACAAGCTACATGACTTACTGGAGCAGGTGCTACAAGCTACATGACTTACTGGAGCAGGTGCTACAAGCTACATGACTCACTGGAGCAGGTGCTACAAGCTACATGACTTACTGGTGCAGGTGCTACAAGCTACATGACTTACTGGTGCAGGTGCTACAAGCTACATGACTTACTGGTGCAGGTGCTACAAGCTACATGACTTACTGGTGCAGGTGCTACAAGCTACATGACTTACTGCTGCAGGTGCTACAAGCTACATGACTTACTGGTGAAGGTGCTACAAGCTACATGACTTACTGCTGCAGGTGCTACAAGCTACATGACTTACTGGTGCAGGTGCTACAAGCTACATGACTTACTGCTGCAGGTGCTACAAGCTACATGACTTACTGGTGCAGGTGCTACAAGCTACATGACTTACTGCTGCAGGTGCTACAAGCTACATGACTTACTGGTGCAGGTGCTACAAGCTACATGACTTACTGGTGCAGGTGCTACAAGCTACATGACTTACTGGAGCAGGTGCTACAAGCTACATGACTTACTGGAGCAGGTGCTACAAGCTACGTGACTTACTGGAGCAGGTGCTACAAGCTACATGACTTACTACTAGTGCAGGTGCTACAAGCTACATGCCTTACTGGAGCAGGTGCTACAAGCTACATGACTTACTGGAGCAGGTGCTACAAGCTACATGACTTACTGGAGCTGGTGCTACAAGCTACATGACTTACTGGAGCAGGTGCTACAAGCTACATGACTTACTGGTGCAGGTGCTACAAGCTACATGACTTACTGGTGCAGGTGCTACAAGCTACATGACTTACTGCTGCAGGTGCTACAAGCTACATGACTTACTGCTGCAGGTGCTACAAGCTACATGACTTACTGGTGCAGGTGCTACAAGCTACATGACTTACTGGAGCAGGTGCTACAAGCTACATGACTTACTGGAGCAGGTGCTACAAGCTACATGACTTACTGGAGCAGGTGCTACAAGCTACATGACTTACTGCTGCAGGTGCTACAAGCTACATGACTTACTGCTGCAGGTGCTACAAGCTACATGACTTACTGCTGCAGGTGCTACAAGCTACATGACTTACTGCTGCAGGTGCTACAAGCTACATGACTTACTGGTGCAGGTGCTACAAGCTACATGACTTACTGGAGGCCTTTCTGGACAGCGACGGCAGAGTGGGACAGGATGGACAAGGTGTCTATTACCTGTAACACAGAGACAGACACAGTCAGAGAGACACACAGGGCGGACAGTGCAAACCAATGCAAAGTCAATGGGGTCAGGCTCCCATCTATATACAAGCTGACTGAGGCTCACTGAAATCAACTCCACAATAGCACACAAAGTAGATTCCAGTGAGCGTCAGTCAGCTTGTATGGACAGGAGCTTGACCCCATTGATGTTGCATTGGTTTGTGGCTAACTGCAGAACTAGCGTGAGGAACAGCATGGGTTGTGCTGAGAAAGGACTCTACCGATCAACAACATCACTGGTAAATAGAAATAGGACTAGGGTTCGAAAAATCTGAACTATCCCTTTAACTTTCTTTTTAACCCCAGTGGCCACAGTAGTTTCTGCACTGCACTGCAGAGGTATATTATACAAACTCTTTTGTGATGCATGTATTGTATATTTATTGTATTTATCATGTATTTATTATGTATGATTGCATGTATTGTATATTTATTGTATTTATTATGTATGATTGCTAGATGTCATTGAAAATGAGAGCTTGCCCCGAATTAATTTACCAGTTGAAATAAAGATTGAATGAATGAATGAATGAATGAATGAATGAATGAGTGACAGTTTATTTATAGCATTGTGAGGCATCATACTGATATTATAAGTATACTGTATATGCATGATTCTCACATTATAATTGCATACTTAAAAAAAAACACATGCATTGTAATTACTGCATTGCATTACATTACAATCATAATACTTTATAAACCTGGTGTGACTGTTTGTTATACAAGATAGTTAATCGTTATCCCGTTTGCGCACGCTGTGTGTACTATATAGCACATCATATAGTCATTCTAATGAACTCAAGGTGCTCATAAGATGCCTTATGATCAACAGTTTGCAAGGAGTGTTGCAATGTTTTTTTTTACAGCTAATGAACAGCGACTCTGCGATGGAGTTTCAGGTTTCACTTTAGATGAAGCAGATATGATATCTCTTCCTGCTCCAGGCTCTCTGCTCGGTCCGCTTTCATTCACGAGAGAGAAAGAACAAGAGAAGAGACGGCAAACGAAAGCCTCTCGGAGAAGTTAAGAGAAAAAGAAAATAAGACAAGCTTAACCCTATAACTCCCTCCTCCCCTCACAAAAGGTATTCACTACTAATTAGGGATGTTCGATATTGGATTTTTTACCGATACCGATATTGTCCAACTCTTAATTTCCGATACCGATATCAACCGATACATAAACCGATATATAAACTGAATAATTTCAAGTAATTAACATTACATATCTCTTGTTGTGGAATTAACACAACATTATGCATACTTTTGACAATAAATAAAATCAGAATTTGTTCTTACTTGCTTGCCTGGGTAAATAAAGGTTAAATAAATGTAAAAAAAAAAAAAAAAAAATTTTTAACCGATACCGATATTTTCCGATATCACATTTTAATGCCAATATCGGTAGGCCGATAATATCGGACATCCCTACTACTAATACATATCATATCAGAAAACGGTCAGACTCCTTTCAGTCCAGTTCCGTATTACTATGGCATACATGTTTGTAAGTGTTCGTAAGCTCTAAATGTCACGGCTGGAAGAGGAAGGACCCCCTCACAGGTAATTCCAGGTGACATAGCTGGCTTAGTTTAGGTGAGAAGAAAAAGCCATTTCTGAAAACGCTTGATATTTACCATTACACAGGACATCCCTTGTGCCATACAGTACAAAGGCAAGTGCGTATATAGAAATCTAGGTGAAATCAGTCAATGTCGACCCCCATCTGACACAATGTTGTCTCAAGATTTTAGTTAATATCTGAAATGAAAGAATAAAAAAAAAGAAATACTAACCTTCTTACTGTCTTCTACTATTATGCACTCTTCCACTAATTAATCTTCCTTGTCTATATTACTACCTACTATACTAATATGTCTCTAATACTATGCACTCAACACTGCAGCACCCAAGTTTGATGAACATTGTTATTCAGCTGATAGAGTTGTACCCTCTAGACATTAGAGTCTCTAAGCCTCAAGACTCATCTCTCCTCTTAGCCTCCATCCATCCATGTGTTAGTGTTATGACTGTTGTTTGTCTCACTACCACCACTCATTAGTGTAAAGCAGCTTTGTGCTATAAACATTTAATTTATTATAATTATTATCATTATTATTATCATTATCATTATCATTATCATTATCATTATTATTCAAAGTTGTAGACTGTGCATCTATACATGAAAGAGCTCTCCATTCATCCCTGTTTATTGTGTTTTATTGTGTTTTATTGCAGTTTATCGTGGTTTATTGTAGTCCAGTCATTGTGGTTAGAGACCATTCTGACATGTTTTTCCTCCATCTTTGTTTGGGGTGTGCCGTGATTTCTTCGACCCTCAAGCAGGTCTTCTAAACACACCTTAGACGGACCTTTGGTTGTTCTTGTGATGAGCCCAGAGAGTCTGAGGGTTTTAGATCGTAGCTTATTGTCAGTACAACCCTAACCCAACCTCAGAGCAACTCTCATCACAGCCTCCAGAAGGCTCATCACAGGTGTCCCAGATCGACCCCCCCCCCCCTGACTCTGTACACGCTCTCGTGCTAATAGAGGTTGTGGTTATGACTCGCGGCTGAGCTCTCGTTCCGACATTGCGATCGAGGCGAGGGGTGGCATCGAGAAACGGGAAGCAAGCCTCTTGTCTCCTCTAAAGTGGTCGGCTCACACAGAGATAATAAATAGATGCTCAGAAGAGACGGGTCAATGACTGAGAATCAGACGGAGGACGTCGTGCCGCCACGTAGGGGTACGCTAGGGTCAACAGGTGTGACTTCCACTTCCTCTCCCGGGCTCAAACCTGTACCTCGATCCGGATTTCGAACGGTGAATCCTGCGCTTGCTAGTGTGAAAGTCTGCGGTGCTTCCGATCGAGCAGGCTTGGATTACGGTGAAAAATATCACGCTACTGGGCATCACGCATCGATACAATACATCACATTTACATTTAGTCATTTAGCTGACGCTTTTATCCAAAGCGACTTACAAGTTCTGTAACAATACCGCAGACTGTTTCAGTAGATATGTACACATGTTACACACCCCTACCGTCAAGGCTTCTTGGTTTACCCCCCGAAACTACACTGCTGCTGCCATGTTAGTGAATAGAACAAGCTATAGCGTGAGGTTAAGTGTCTCGGAAGCGAGAAGCCGTGCGCTCACGTGACCTCCGACCTTATTTTTTGGGTCACGGCGCATAGAGGAGCGGTTCTCAAACTTTTGTCAAGTCAAAGACCCAAGAAAATGGGATCTCATTGGGCTAACATCTAGTGAAACAGTGAATTCTCCATGTTTCTGGGGTCCCCCTGGGACCTCCTCAAGGACCCCTGGGGGTTCCTGGACACGGATGACAGCAGGGAGTGACCGCTGCCTCTCTTCAAACCCGGAGCAGCATCTCCCGCCAAACTCTGACAGAACTGATACGATGGTGTTTACATTACATCTCTAGGCTCGTTTCACGGTGGTGCAAACTGTGACAAGTTTCAGGAATGGGTGAAACCAAGAGGGCAGGTGCTGCTAACCACACGGCAGCTCCCCTTCAGCACGGGTTCAAGCTCCACTTCCTGCTGACTCATCTGGTTTGTTTGTTGTCAATGCTTCCTCTTACTTTGTACACTATTATATAAGGATGCACCGAATGGGAAATTCTTGGCCGAAACCGAATACCGAAAATAGGAAACAGTTGGCCGGAAACCGAATGCCGAAAGGCAGAATATGATTAAAGGGGAACTATTTTACAATTTCTTTCACTATTTGGGCACTTTTACACAATTCCTGTGAGTCTATGGAACACCTCTGTAAGTTTTTTTTTCAAAAAAAATTCATTGTTTTGTATTTCTAATCAAGTACTCAAAAACAGCATTTTTCTACCTCAAGATCTTAAGCCGCTGTGTGGCCTGGTGCCAACTGCCACACCAACTGCCACATTATTATGCAGCTGAGAAACCTCTGACATCACAGATATGCACATTTTCAGATGACTCAGTTCAGTGAGGGTGAATATTGTGAGAGGAGAATTGGAAGAATGCGCCAATATGAGAATTAGAGACATAGATCCTATTAATATAAGTCCACATAGCCAGGAAACAATGTTAAACACTGAAAAAGGCCATTTATAAGATAGTTCCCCTATAAATATATATATATAATGTATTTTTTTTCAGCTACCTAATTATGGCAAAAGACATGATTATGGCAAAACTTAAATTAAATAATATTAATAATCACTATTATGGGTCCATAAAACATTTATTCAGCACTTTTGAATGCATACATTAATTGAAAGATTGTACAATTTAAACATTTTCTCTTTGCATACAACCAAATGTGCATTAAAGTCAAGTGCATTTTATTTTCTCTGTAGGATAACTACAACAAAGTGCGTTCAGAACAAAGCCAAGGTGCTTTAAAACTGCATAAAGATCTGCATAAAGACACACACACACACACACGAGAGGGAGAATAGCAATAGCAGACTGATGTTACTGTCGTGGCTACTCAGTCATAATTCACAGCGTTCTAGCCTACATGGAAGGACTGTTGTATTTACTACATCTCCCATGACTCTTAGCGGGGGATGACGTAGCTTACGAAAGACGAGTGAAAGAGGAATGAAAGCGTTGTTAGCTAGCTTAACTTAGTTAGCAGCTAACGTTAGTTAAAAAGGTTTTTAAACCGCTACAGGCATATAGTAATGGTGAGGATATAAAGCATGTTAAAGACGCATTTATTGGACGCGTTGCTTGCAGAGTTTACATAGAACAGCACGACTCCCAAGAGGAGTTTATCACAGGCTGTAGAACGCAGGGCTGCGTGAATATCTTAAAGGGGAACTATTTTACTATTTTTTTCACTGTTTGGGCACTTTTACACAATTCCTGTGAGTTTATGGAACACCTCTGTAATTTTTAAAATTTTTTAATTCATTGTTTTGTATTTCTAATCAAGTGCTCAAAAACAGCATTTTTCTACCTCAAGATCTTAAGCCGTTTTGAGCTGACTGTGTGGAGTGGGTGTGAGTCTCAGCACATGGGGCCACATTATCATGCAGCTGAGTCTCTCTGACATCACAAATCAGCATATTTTCAGATGACTCAGTTCAGTGAGGGTGAATATTGTGAGAGGAGAATTGGAAGAATGCGCCAATATGAGAATTAGAGACATAGATCATATTAATATAAGTCCACATAGCTAGGAAACTATGCTAAACACTGAAAAAGGCCATTTATAAGATAGTTCCCCTTTAAACTAAAGTGTGGGTACTGCTCAGCCCCTCCCTGCAGCTGGAGCGTTATGTGACTGTAGCCGCGTTTTGAATACGTCATCACAACAACACGTTAGGTTACGAACGTAACCCTGTTCTTTGACATTCGGTGATATTTTTTCGGCGAAAGCCGGAAGGGCCTTTTTAACCATTTTCAGCCGATAATTTTCGGTGGCCGAATATTCGGTGCATCCCTACTATTATACATTATCACCATCATCTGCTGAACCCAAGCTGTCCTCTGTGGAGAGGGGGGGAGGGGGAGAGAGAGAGAGAGAGAGAGAGAGAGAGAGAGGAGAGAGACGAGAGAGAGAGATGAGAGAGAGAGAGAGAAGAGAGAGAGAGAGACGAGAGAGGGACATGTGAGAGAGGACAGGGAAAGAGAGGGAAGTGGACAGAGAGGGATAAAGACAAAGAAAGAGAGAGAGAGGGGGGGAGGAGATAAGAGCTAGGGAGATGAGATAGTGAGAGAGACAGAGAGAGAGAGAGAAATAAGAGCGAGAGAGATGAGATAGTGAGAGAGACAGAGAGAGAGAGATAAGAGCGAGAGAGATGAGATAGTGAGAGAGACAGAGAGAGATGAGAGAGACAGAGACAGAGATAAGAGCGAGAGAGATGAGAGAGAGAGAGAGAGAGAGAGAGAGAGAGAGAGAGAGAGAGAGAGAGAGAGAGAGAGAGGGACATGTGAGAGAGGACAGGGAAAGAGAGGGAAGTGGACAGAGAGGGAGAAAGACAAAGAAAGAGAGAGCGAGGGGGGGGGGAGAGAGATAAGAGCTAGGGAGATGAGATAGTGAGAGAGACAGAGAGAGAGAGAGAAATAAGAGCGAGAGAGATGAGATAGTGAGAGAGACAGAGAGAGAGAGAGATAAGAGCGAGAGAGATGAGATAGTGAGAGAGACAGAGAGAGATGAGAGAGACAGAGACAGAGATAAGAGCGAGAGAGATGAGAGAGAAAGAGAGAGAGAGAGAGGGACATGTGAGAGAGGACAGGGAAAGAGAGGGAATTGGACAGAGAGGGAGAAAGACAAAGAAAGAGAGAGAGGGAGAGGGGGGGAGAGAGGAGAGAGAGATAAGAGCTAGAGAGATGAGATAGTGAGAGAGACATAGAGATGAGAGAGACAGAGAGATAGGAGCGAGAGAGATGAGAGAGTGAGAGAGACAGAGAGAGAGAGAGAGAGAGAGATAAGAGCGAGAGAGAGAGAGATAAGAGCTAGAGAGATGAGATAGTGAGAGAGACAGAGAGAGATGAGAGAGACAGAGACGGAGATAAGAGCGAGAGAGATGAGATAGAGAGAGAGAGAGAGAGAGAGAGAGAGAGAGAGAGAG
>NC_140171.1:13153616-13158616 GCF_963971535.1 Notolepis coatsorum
AGGCCTCCACTAATGATTTATTTTCTTTGGTTGATGAGTGACAGCGCAGATTGAAGTCAAAGCTTTAGCTGTTAGTTATCGATGGTTTCAGTGGAATTGTGTTGCCACTTGCCAGGCAACTTGGCCCCCGAGTTTATTCCCTTTCATCTATTGCAACAGGAAGTAAACCTTTCATCCATGTTGTCAAGTTGAAACCGTCATTTTAACCATTTCCTCCTGCACCCTACACCCCTTACCCTAAACCAGGTTTGTATCCTATTCCCTACCCCTACATACCTTACAATAAACCGGGTTTGCATCCTATTCCCTACACCCTACAGGTATGGGCGGGGTAATAGGAAGACAATAAATATAGGCAATAAAATAAATAAATATAAGCAATCCACATTTGATTTTTCAAATGTGTGTTTTGCTGTGCTGTCTGTCACTGTACCTCTTAATCAGCCTCTCTCTCTCTCCCTTACTCTCCTCTGCAACTTTGCATAAATTCCTTTGCATGAAGTCATATAAAAAGACTATATCCACAATGAAAATGTATTTAGAGAACATAGATAATAAAGCCACAGAGGAAAGTAACCTGCCAACATGGTAATAACACAGTGTATAGAAAGCTTTTAGGTTTTCCGCACCTACTGCATGGAACAATCTCCAGTCCGATCTGAAGATTCAAAGCTTGGTAACACTGAATGTATTTAAGGCTATGGTGAGCCAGAGCCATAGCCTTAAATGGTTAACGTCAACGTGAAGCCTATCATGGTTGTGGCCCCCAAGGCACTGCTCCGGAAGGTTGGAGATCTCCTCCTCCACGTTGACGGCTGTTCCATCTCCCCGTCTCTCGAAGTCTGTAACATGGGCGTCACCCTCGACTCCACACTTTCATTTCACTCCCACATAAAATCCGTTACCAAGTCTGCCTTCTACCACCTCAAAAACATCTCCCGTCTCCGACCCTCACTCTCAGATTCAGTGGCTGAGATCCCGATCCACTAATTTATCACCTCCCGGTTGGACTACTGCAACGGAGTCCTGTTCGGGGTACCCAGCAAAGCCCTGGACAGGCTCCAGTATGTTCAGAACTCAGCTGCCAGGGTTCTCACTCACACCAAGCCCTGGCAGCACATCACCCCCACCCTCATCCACCTCCACTGGCTTCCAGGTAAGTTCTGCATCTCTTTCAAACTCCTGCTCCTCACCTACAAGTCCCTCCATGCCCTCGCCCCCCGATACCTGTCTGATCTCCTCCACCAGCACACTCCATCCCGGAACCTACGATCCTCTGATCTGGGTCTCCTCTCCATCCCTCGCACCAGGTTGCGGACTTTCGGTGACAGAGCCTTCAGCGTGGCGTCCCCTACACCTTCAAAACTGCTCTCAAAACACACCTCTTCACCAAGGCTTTCCCCCATTAGTTAGTTTAGATTAGATTAGGTTCATTATCCCTTACCTGCCCTCATCCCCCCTTTTTACCCTACTTCCCTAGCCCTATTTTTTGTTGTGATTGTGAAGCGACCTTGGTTTCCTGAAAGGCGCTATAGAAATTTGATGTATTATTATTATTATTATTATTATTATTATTATTATTATTATTATTATTATTATTATTATTATTATTATTATTATTATTATTATTATTATTATTATTATTATTATTATTATTGTACCCACGTTTTCTGTGTGCAAATGTTTTAGCTGACCATTTTGTAACGTTACTTTCATCTGTAATGTCCATTGTGTGTATTTTGAAACGTTGTGTTGCTGCTATTCTTGGCCAGGTCTCCCTTGTAAAAGAGATCCTGGATCTCAATTGGGACAAACCTGGTTAAATAAAAAATTTAAATAAATTATTTTCAAAGATTAAAGATTAGACTACTCTTACAGGTGTCATATTGTGTACAACAGTTAGTTTTATTTTTTTTATTTTTTTTACCTCTTTGTTGTCTTTCATATTAGCTATATTTTTTTAGGGGGACAAAAATAACCTACGCTTATGCCTGTATTTAAATGTTTATGGTGTGGGGGGAAACCGGAGTACAAGGAGGAAACCCATGAGAACAGAACACAGAGAGAAACATAGGAACTCCACACAGTAAGTCAGGTTCAAACCCAGGACCTTTCTCGCTGTGAGGCAACAGTGTTAACCACGGCACCACGTCGCCCCGAGAGAGACAAGGTAGCCGAGAGAGACAAGGTACTGTAGCCGAGAGAGACAAGGTAGGTAGATAAAGAAACCGCTTCCCCACATTGTGACAAACTATGTCACACAGATGCACCGGGGAAGGTTTTGAACACAGACAACTCAACCACACCACTGACTCTATAGTCACAATACACACAAATACGAATACACACAGAGCTGTTGTTAAATCCATTAATTGTATGAATTGCCATGGTACCAATTTTTAACTCATAATAATACCATGGTGTGTAATCTAATTTAAACCATGACCACAACGGCAATATTGTGGTATTAACATAATTATATCGTTTTTTTTTGTCACTATCATCATGGTAGTGACGAAAGATATTATGGAATTACCACGATACCTCTTGGGAAACATCGTGACACTTTTACGAAAAACACAGAAAACCATGAATCATAGTTCCACACAGACGTCACAACTGGGGGGAAACTCCCTGCTACTCCGTTTAACCCTTTCGCTACCACACTACAGAAGGTTAACCCTTTACTATCACACGACAGACGACGGTTAACTGACTCGTTGTATAGAACTTGTAAGTTGCTTTGGGTAAAAGCGTCAGCAAAATGACAAAAAAATTTAGATGTAATCTACATCTTTGGTAGACAAACAACAAGTGATTTGTCGCCAAATAGAAGACAACCGTGGCCAACGGACTGTGTTGACGACATTGCGCCATATTTGTAGGAAAGGCACGCCACGTCCTTAGTATACTATGAATACTAGACGTTACAACAGCATTGAGTCAGACTCTGCTAGCATGACTAATTAGCATGAAAACTCGCTTAACAACAACATTATTATCATTATGAGGACAACAGAGAAACAACCACAATGACTGGCCCGGGTTAAAGGAACATGCCAAAATTATGGGAGATACACCTACTGTCTTCTCCAGAGTCAGACAAGAAGATGGATACCACTTTCCTCTCTAGCACTAGCACAGCCATGGAGAAAATGCCACTAATTCCCGCTAGGAACGGGTCAGATGACCCGACAGCTTATGAGAAATATGAGAAAAATAAACAGTGTAATATATATATAATAATATAATTATATTATATAATTATATTATATGCTATATAATTACCTCTGAATATAAAAATATGAGGTTTACCACAATGAAATGTAGGTTTGAGTGACAAAAAAAAATATATATATATATATATATATATATATATATATATTATAATTATAATTATAATTTTTTTTGGCCACACATTGACGGGCAAAGAGCCACATGCGGCTCGCGAGCCACGGGTTGGCCACCCCTGCGCTAGACGCTCGCAAAGTGCTGTGACTTTCGTCTGTTCCAACGGCCCATAATGTGGAATAACGTTCTAATTACATTTTCCTGAAGTCATTTTGAAATTTCAGAAACCGTGCGAAAGATAAAACGGGTACTTTTAGGAAAAGTCATTGAGTGACAGAGCTGGAGCTCGACCGAGTGACGAGGATACATTTATTGAAAATGCCTAGGGGTCATTTGACCCCTTGTCGGCTGTGCTAGTGCTAGCCTAGTTTAGCACAAGTTAATGGAAGCAGATATGGACCAGCTAGCCTAGCTGCTGGCCAAAAACTAGGATAGTGGTCTGTATCCACTTCCATACATTTGTGCTAAGCTAGCTAGGCTAGCTTGTAAACCGGATAGTTTTCTACTGAGCGCAGAGAGTAAAATGATATCTATCTTCTTTTTTTTATCTACTTTTTTCTCCCCATTTTCAATTTTTTTCTCCCATCCCAATTTCGTATTATCCAATTCTCCCCTCCCCTGTCTCGAACGTTCTTAGACCATGCCTCCCACTGGTCGGCTGCAATGTGGACCAAGCCTTGCATCACGTGTCCCCTCCGGTACACGAGGAGGCAGCCGTTGCATCTTTTCACCTGTACAGCGCGATCTCTCAGCGGCGAGGAGTAACGCGTGGGAGGCTCACGCTGCCCCCGATGCTTCCTGATTCTGCTGTACAGGCGCACCAACCGACCTGTAGGAGTCGCTGTCCACAACGTCCGATCCCCACCCACCGGCTTTCCCACCCCCTAATACTGCCAATTGTATTAGTATGAACGACCAGCCAAGCCGGAAGCAACGCCGAGAGCTGGGCTCGAACCCAGCATCTCCTGCGTTAGTGGCGAGCGCCTTGCCCACTGCGCCACTTAGCCGCCCTGATATCTATCTTCTTGTCTGATTCTGGAGAAGACAGGAAACAGCTGGACTCTCTAAAAGCAATCTGATTACAAAATAATAAATGGTGATCTGATAATCAGTAGTCTCACTATAGCTTCTCACTGTAGCTTCTCACTATAGCTTCTCACTGTAGCTTCTCACTGTAGCTTCTCACTATAGCTTCTCACTGTAGCTTCTCACTGTAGCTTCTCACTGTAGCTTCTCACTGTAGCTTCTCACTATAGCTTCTCACTGTAGCTTCTCATTATAGCTTCTCACTATAGCTTCTCACTGTAGCTTCTCATTATAGCTTCTCACTATAGCTTCTCACTGTAGCTTCTCACTGTAACTTCTCACTGTAGCTTCTCATTATAGCTTCTCACTATAGCTTCTCACTGTAGCTTCTCATTATAGCTTCTCACTGTAGCTTCTCATTATAGCTTCTCACTGTAGCTTCTCACTATAGCTTCTCACTGTAGCTTCTCATTATAGCTTCTCACTATAGCTTCTCACTGTAGCTTCTCACTGTAACTTCTCACTATAGCTTCTCACTATAGGGAGGTGTAGTCTGACGTCACTGGTTGTTCCACCCGTATAGGGATTTATCATTGGGATAATGGATTATCGGCTATTGTAAC
>NC_140171.1:13165093-13198947 GCF_963971535.1 Notolepis coatsorum
GAAGGATATAGCCTGAATTTCTGTCTGTCTGTCTCTTTCCAACTTCCTCTCTCTCTCTCTCCTTCTCTATTTAAACGACCACATCAAACAAGAGGTGGACAGGGGCAAATACTGCGGCATGGTCATACTGGAACTACAAAAGGCCTTCGACACTGTCAATCACACCATTCTGATTGACAAGCTAAAAGCAATTCAAAATCATTACACCTGGGCAAAACAGAGTCCATTCTCTCGGATCAAATAACAAACTCAGCAAGACCGACGGCTTCTCAGTTACAGTGGGTGACAATATTGTCACAAGGAAGATGAAATTACCTACCTAGGTTCCATCCTAGAGGCAAATCTTTCCTGCGACAAAATGGCATCCAATGTAATTAAAAAAGTCAACCAACGAACCAACGAACTCGATTCTTGTACCGGATCTCCTCTCTGGTAAACAAGAATACCCTGAAGACTCTGGCAGGAGCACTCATTCAAGGGTACTACGACTATGCTGCACCTCATGGTACCAAAGCACCTCAAAGGCGCTAAAACAAAATTACAAACATCTCAAAACAAACTGGTCAGAATACTGCTTGACCTTACTCCTAGAACCCACCTCACCCCTGCCCACTTTGACAACCTAGGATGGCTTAGAGTAGATGACAGAGTACAGCAACTTGCAATGGGCCTGGTCTACAAGATACACTACACGACTAAGGTACCCATGTACATGTCAAAATACTTCCCAAAGGTTAGTGAATACCACAATCACAACACCAGAGGGAGCTCCACAAATCATGTTAAACCCAGATTCAGCTGAAACAAGGGACTAGACACGTTTCGCAATTATGCCACATCAATGTGGAACACACTACCCAAGCTGTAAAGGAATGTGAATCACTTCCCACTTTCAAAACCATCTCCAAAGAACACCTACGGGAGACTGCAATCGAAACTGGCCCCTGTAAATGTCCTAACCCAACCCCCTCCAATGTACAGTAAATGACATAACCCAAGAATACACGAGACCCTCCTCTTGGAACCAAGTATGGTTTTGTCAATATTTCAATGTACAGTTTTGCTTATACAGTTGTACAGTTTTACCCACCCACCCCTCCTACCCAACCCCCCCCCCCGCACCCACCTAACCACCTCCATGTACAGTCCCACCCCACCTACCCAACCTCCTCCAATGTACAGTTTCTACGTCAAATGTATATACTCTCTTCTCTAGACTCTTTTTGTATCACAAACAGTACTGTATTTGCAAATCTGGTCATCATAATGTATAGATGTAGCAGTACTGTCTATCTGTATGTCGTGTATGTTAAGATTAATTGAAAATGGGGGACCCTGATGTAAACAAGACGAAAGTCTTCTCTGGTCTGCATCCTCTTAACAATTGTATGTATTGAGCTGTACCGTACTGTACCCATTCTGCAATCTGTTAATAAAGTTTTCAATCAATCAATCAAACTCTCTCTCTCTCTCTCTCTCCCTCTCTCTCTCGTTTCTTCCCTCTCTCTGTATTTCTGTCTCTCTCTCTCTCCCTTCTCCCTCTCTCTGTATTTTGTCTCTTCTCCTCTCTCTCTCTCTCTCTCTCTCTCTCTCTCTCTCTTCTCTCTCTCTCTCTCTCTCTCTCTCTCTCTCTGTCTCTGTGTTTATCTTTCTCTCTCTGTCTCCCCCCTCTCTCTCTCCCTCTCTGTGTTTCTGTCTCTCTCCCTCTCTCTCTCCTCTCTCTCTCTCTCTCTCTCTCTCTCTCTCTCTCTCTCTCTCTCTCTCTCTCTCTCTCTCTCTCTCTCTCTCTCTCTCTCTCTCTCTCTCTCTCTCTCTCTCTCTCTCTCTCTCTCTCTCTCTCTCTCTCTCTCTCTCTCTCTCTCTCTCTCTCTCTCTAGGGCCTGCTGTGTGTAACAGACAGGGAGCTGAGTGAAGCAGGTGTAGAGGATCCTGCACACAGAGCTACTATCCTCAGCCAGCTCCTCAGACACAGAGAGACACTGGGCCCACACTCAGGTAACACACACACACACACACACACACACACACACACACACACCACACACACACACACACACACACACACACACACACACACACACACACACACATACACGGACACCACACACACGCACACACAAAAAAATTCTGACATTTGAGAGTACAGTCGGACAGTTCAGAGTACAGTCGGACAGTTCAGAGTACAGTCGGCCCGTTCAGAGTACAGTCGGCCCGTTCAGAGTACAGTCGGACAGTTCAGAGTACAGTCGGCCCGTTCAGAGTACAGTCGGCCCGTTCAGAGTACAGTCGGCCCGTTCAGAGTACAGTCGGATCGTTCAGAGTACAGTCGGATCGTTCAGAGTACAGTCGGATCGTTCAGAGTACAGTCGGCCCGTTCAGAGTACAGTCGGCCAGTTCAGAGTACAGTCGGATCGTTCAGAGTACAGTCGGATCGTTCAGAGTACAGTCGGCCCGTTCAAAGTACAGTCGGCCCGTTCAGAGTACAGTCGGATCGTTCAGAGTACAGTCGGCCCGTTCAGAGTACAGTCGGCCCGTTCAGAGTACAGTCGGAGAGTTCAGAGTACAGTCGGCCCGTTCAGAGTACAGTCGGCCCGTTCAGAGTACAGTCGGAGAGTTCAGAGTACAGTCGGAGAGTTCCGAGTACAGTCGGCCCGTTCAGAGTACAGTCGGACAGTTCCGAGTACAGTCGGCCAGTTCAGAGTACAGTCGGATCGTTCAGAGTACAGTCGGATCGTTCAGAGTACAGTCGGCCCGTTCAGAGTACAGTCGGATCGTTCAGAGTACAGTCGGCCCGTTCAGAGTACAGTCGGATCGTTCAGAGTACAGTCGGCCGTTCAGAGTACAGTCGGATCGTTCAGAGTACAGTCGGACAGTTCAGAGTACAGTCGGATCGTTCAGAGTACAGTCGGCCCGTTCAGAGTACAGTCGGACAGTTCAGAGTACAGTCGGACAGTTCAGAGTACAGTCGGTCGTTCAGAGTACAGTCGGATCGTTCAGAGTACAGTCGGCCCGTTCAGAGTACAGTCGGCCCAGTTCAGAGTACAGTCGGATCGTTCAGAGTACAGTCGGATCGTTCAGAGTACAGTCGGCCCGTTCAAAGTACAGTCGACCCGTTCAGAGTACAGTCGGATCGTTCAGAGTACAGTCGGCCCGTTCAGAGTACAGTCGCCCGTTCAGAGTACAGTCGGAGAGTTCAGAGTACAGTCGGCCCGTTCAGAGTACGTCGGCCCGTTCAGAGTACAGTCGGAGAGTTCAGAGTACAGTCGGAGAGTTCCGAGTACAGTCGGCCCGTTCAGAGTACAGTCGGACAGTTCCGAGTACAGTCGGCCAGTTCAGAGTACAGTCGGATCGTTCAGAGTACAGTCGGATCGTTCAGAGTACAGTCGGCCCGTTCAGAGTACAGTCGGATCGTTCAGAGTACAGTCGGCCGTTCAGAGTACAGTCGGATCGTTCAGAGTACAGTCGGCCCGTTCAGAGTACAGTCGGATCGTTCAGAGTACAGTCGGACAGTTCAGAGTACAGTCGGATCGTTCAGAGTACAGTCGGCCCGTTCAGAGTACAGTCGGACAGTTCAGAGTACAGTCGGACAGTTCAGAGTACAGTCGGATCGTTCAGAGTACAGTCGGATCGTTCAGAGTACAGTCGGCCCGTTCAGAGTACAGTCGGATCGTTCAGGTACAGTCGGATCGTTCAGAGTACAGTCGGATCGTTCAGAGTACAGTCGGACAGTTCAGAGTACAGTCGGCCCGTTCAGAGTACAGTCGGATCGTTCAGAGTACAGTCGGATCGTTCAGAGTACAGTCGGATCGTTCAGAGTACAGTCGGACCGTTCAGAGTACAGTCGGCCCGTTCAGAGTACAGTCGGATCAGAGTACAGTCGGATCGTTCAGAGTACAGTCGGCCCGTTCAGAGTACAGTCGGCCCGTTCAGAGTACAGTCGGATCGTTCAGAGTACAGTCGGATCGTTCAGAGTACAGTCGGCCCGTTCAGAGTACAGTCGGATCGTTCAGAGTACAGTCGGCCAGTTCAGAGTACAGTCGGATCGTTCAGAGTACAGTCGGATCGTTCAGAGTACAGTCGGCCCGTTCAGAGTACAGTCGGCCCGTTCAGAGTACAGTCGGATCGTTCAGAGTACAGTCGGCCCGTTCAGAGTACAGTCGGAGAGTTCAGAGTACAGTCGGACAGTTCAGAGTACAGTCGGAGAGTTCAGAGTACAGTCGGACAGTTCCGAGTACAGTCGGACAGTTCAGAGTACAGTCGGACAGTTCCGAGTACAGTCGGACAGTTCCGAGTACAGTCGGACAGTTCAGAGTACAGTCGGACAGTTCCGAGTACAGTCGGACAGTTCAGAGTACAGTCGGACAGTTCAGAGTACAGTCGGATCGTTCAGAGTACAGTCGGACAGTTCAGAGTACAGTCGGAGAGTTCAGAGTACAGTCGGACAGTTCAGAGTACAGTCGGACAGTTCAGAGTACAGTCGGATCGTTCAGAGTACAGTCGGACAGTTCAGAGTACAGTCGGACAGTTCAGAGTACAGTCGGATCGTTCAGCGTACAGTCGGACAGTTCAGAGAACAGTCGGACAGTTCAGAGTACAGTCGGACAGTCTCGCTTTCCCCAGGCAGTCAGTGTATCACTAAGAGTATTTGGATGTGTGTGATCCATAGACCTGGTTGTGAACAGATTCCTTTAAGAACTAGTTTCTACCAAAGTATAACTGTATTATCTTGAATAACTGTCATGATGTCTGGACAGAGACATTGCTGTTTACGTTCTTCAAATGTAAAGCCAATGCCATTCAGCTCCATTGTAGCACATACTGTAGTATCTCCAAAACATTGTAAATCACGGATGGTTAGATAGCACTAAATGTTGTTGTTTTTCTTATTTTTGGATGAACTGCCCCTTTAATACCAAATGTGTCACTGTGTATCTGACTTTGTCCTTTTGACCTCTCAGGTGGGGTGGTGCAGCGCAGGGTGACCCGGAAGTACTCTCTGGGGTCATCTTTGGACCTGGTGAGATCACACAACCTATAGGCTTGAATACTGATTATTCTAACTCTATGACACAACCAGGGCGCGATTTGTGAAAAAGAAACAGAGGGGAGGGGGGATGATAGTAATATCCATATGAAACTCACACATCTCATAAAACGATGCAACAGAAAGTCGTTTTCCGTTTAGTTTGTTTCTAAATTGAGGGGTTTGCCATCAAGCAAAGAGATTAAATGAACGTATTCTCAACAGGTTTATCTTTCAAACGGATGCTTTCTAAAATAAAATGCAATGGTTTACTGCTCCTTTTCATCTTGTAGGGTTGTGACCAAGAATACGGTTTATATAATGTATATAAGTGTGCTTGTGTTTGTGTGTGTTTTGTGGTTTTAACCTGGTTAAAACCTACGAGGGCCATTTCATGTATGCACGACGAGATATAATAATGATAATCTAGCGTTGATTTCAGGATGATTAGATAATCAGCCGAAAAATTACAACGTGATCACTGGATTACACTAAAATGCCTTTTTCCTGGAATTACTCAAAAGCACCCAAACCATACTCTATTCAAAACGGTATAAAACGGAAATGTACGGATAATCGTTATTTCTTTTATTAGCTATATCCATAAATTTTTCATCCATCCAGCCTGATGTTATCATTGGGAATGGGTCTGAGCTCGCAAAAGGGTAAATACCGCCGCCTACACCTTCCAGCCGGTATTGCACTCTATTAGAAATGGTGTAGTTTCTTTTCAGGGCCGATCTGAGCCGTGCGGGCGGGGTTTAAATACTCAGACGAGGCAGGCCTTTACAATGATGGCATGGTACACTAACCCCGCCTGCCTGTTCATGTGTAACGCTCGGTAATGTTGGGGACATGATCGCTGTGGATAACTGGAATGGCGATCAGATAATTGGATTATTTTTTTTGCATTACATCAGAGACCAGGTAAGGACTCTACATATAATTTTTCTTTTTTTATCCACTTTTTCTCCCATTTCTATTTTTCTCCCATCCCAATTTTTCGTATCGTCCAATTCAACCCTCCCCTGTCACGAACGTTGTTTCTTGCCTCCCACAAGCCGGCTGCAATGTGGACTAAGTCATACATAGCACGAGTCCCCTCCGGTACTTGAGGTAACAGCAGTCGCATCTTTCCACCTGCGCGGCTCGATCTTTCAGCGTCAGGGGTCTGGGCTTTGGAGGGGCCCCGCCCCCGTCGCTTCCTGATTCTACTGCGCAGGCGCACCAACCGACCTGTAGGAGTCGCTGTCCACAACGCCCGATCCCCACCCATCAGTTTTCCCTCCCCCTAATACTGCCAATGTGTATTAGTACGGACGACCAGCCAAACTGAAAGCAATGTGGAGAGCTGGGCTATATATAAAATCTTGCGTTGATCTGATATTTCTTTCTACCGCGATCGAAGCTGTCTGTGTGTGTGTGGCTGTGTGCCGTCGAAGGATAATAATGATAATCTAGCGTTGATTTCAGGAAGATTCGATAATCAGGCGAAAAATTACAACGTGTTTAGTGTATTCCACTATAGGGCTATTATCGCGTCTTTTCCTGGGATTACTAAGAATCACCAAAACTATACTCAAATCCAAAGGGTATAAAACGGAAATGTACGGATGAAAAAACTATCCGTTTTGTGCATGTTGACTGGAAGCAACTCACTGACCCATAGCTATAATATAAGATATATTTTAAGCACTCGCAAATCTCACAGTCTCCCCATTGATTAAAGTGATGCCGTTCTAGCGCCCTCTGGCGCATTAAGCGATGGCGCTGAATGAGTTAATGTCCCCATGGGCCGGACATGTCTTCTAAGTCAAGAAGAAACATCACAATAAATAAAAAACAAAGACAAAAACACCAGGAAAACCAAAATAGAATGTAAAATAAATCAATTAAATTAATGCAACACACACAAAAAATATCAAAATCAAAACCTAGCAATAAGAAAAAAGCACCACAGGCAATGTGGAGGGGAGACACCTTAAAAGGGCAGTTCAAGGGGGGGATCTCCCTTCTTACAGCTTAATACTTATCACACCAGAAACATTTTCCAATTTCTAAACACATACTGTATGTAACTGCAAATGTTGACAATGTATTATACACTGAGGTTCAGGCTTCATCCATAGGGCCCTTTTCACAGTGGCCATTTTTTCGGTATGTTAATTCATATGAATTTTAACATTAATATTCTGCGTGCCAGGCCACTTAAATGGAACAGTCCATAATTAACGTTATTAATTACAACTGTGGTTACCCTGCGATGACAGCCACCAAAAATAGATTAATAGTATCGCATTACCATACCTATCTGCACACTACGTACGCTTTAGTGTTGTGCCAGCACTGGAGAGACACCTGACTGGTTATCATATATATTTTATATGTATATAAATATTTTACGAGAATATGAGTATCACTCATGTTCAAGATTCAAGATTCAAGATTTTTAAAACGGCAAAAGAACAACAAGCAGAGAGGAAGGAGAATTCCGACTGAAATAGTCGGCCAATGGGAGATCAATGTGTTGATACCATAGTAGAGATTACAAACCCAGAAGAAGTAGTTCCTATCTGCACAGTACAACAGTAGTAGTATGCAGTATGGACTTTCAGAAGGTAGTAGTATGCAGTGTTGACAATACAGAAGGTAGTAGTATGCAGTGTTGACTATTCAGAAGGTAGTAGTATGCAGTGTGGACTATTCAGAAGGTAGTAGTATGCAGTGTTGACTATTCAGAAAGGTAGTAGTATGCAGTTTTGACTATTCAGAAGGTAGTCGTATGCAGTTTTGACTATTCAGAAGGTAGTAGTATGCAGTTTTGACTATTCAGAAGGTAGTAGTATGCCGTATGGACATTCAGAAGGTAGTCGTATGCAGTGTTGACTATTCAGAAGGTAGTAGTATGCAGTGTGGACTATTCAGAAGGTAGTAGTATGCAGTGTTGACTATTCAGAAGGTAGTAGTATGCAGTGTTGACTATTCAGAAGGTAGTAGTATGCAGTTTTGACTATTCAGAAGGTAGTCGTATGCAGTGTGGACTATTCAGAAGGTAGTCGTATGCAGTGTGGACTATTCAGAAGGTAGTAGTATGCAGTGTTGACTATTCAGAAGGTAGTAGTATGCAGTGTTGACTATTCAGAAGGTAGTAGTATGCAGTGTTGACTATTCAGAAGGTAGTAGTATGCAGTTTTGACTATTCAGAAGGTAGTCGTATGCAGTGTGGACTATTCAGAAGGTAGTCGTATGCAGTGTGGACTATTCAGAAGGTAGTAGTATGCAGTGTTGACTATTCAGAAGGTAGTAGTATGCAGTGTTGACTATTCAGAAGGTAGTAGTATGCAGTGTGGACTATTCAGAAGGTAGTAGTATGCAGTGTTGACTATTCAGAAGGTAGTCGTATGCAGTTTTGACTATTCAGAAGGTAGTCGTATGCAGTGTTGACTATTCAGAAGGTAGTAGTATGCAGTGTGGACTATTCAGAAGGTAGTAGTATGCAGTGTTGACTATTCAGAAGGTAGTAGTATGCAGTGTTGACTATTCAGAAGGTAGTAGTGGGGGGCGACAGTGGCTCAGGAGGTAGAGCAGTCGTTCCCGGTTCGATTCCCGCTCCTCCCGGGCAGCATGTCGAAGTGTCCTTGAGCAAGACACTTAACACCGAATTGCTGCCGATGAGCAGGTTGGCACCTTGCATGGTCACCTCCGCCGTCGGTGTGTGAATGTGTGAGTGAATGGTTCAAATGTGAGGAACAAATTGTAAAGCGCTTTGGATAAAAGCGCTATATAAATGCAGCCATTTACCATTTAGTATTATGCAGTATGGACTATTCAGAAGGTAGTAGTATGCAGTATGGACTATTCAGAAGGTAGTAGTAGCCTATGCAGTATACTTTCAGACGGTCAATGCTTTGAGTTATCCCGCCACCATTGCAGGTGAAGCCGAGGAAGGATTTGTTCCGACAGAGCGTTCTGCCCCGCCTCCGACGTTCTGACAAGACCACAGTCTCCGCCTCCTGCTCCCAGCTCCGCCCCCTGGAGGAGGGCCAGCGTTTCCCTGACGCCACTGACCACTGCCGGGAGAGCAAACGCAGGTAGGGACCTCTGGGACTACCGTGTGGTTGTGTGTGGTGTGTGTTAGTGTGTGTGTGTGTGTGTGTGTGTGTGTGGTGTGTGTGGTGTGTGTGTGTGTGTGTGTGTGTGTGTGTGTGTGTGTGTGTGTGTGTGTGTGTGTGTGTGTGTGTGTGTGTGTGTGTGTGTGTGTGTGAGAGATACACACACACGAGAAAGAGACACACATACCGAGAAAGAGAGACACGCACACCGAGAAAGAAAGACACACACACACGAGAAAGAGAGACACACACACTGAGAAAGAGAGACACACACACACACACACACACACACACACACACACACACACACAGAGAAAGAGACACACACAGACACTGAGAAAGAGAGAGACACACACACACAGAGAAAGAGACACACACAGACACTGAGAAAGAGAGAGACACACACACTGTTGTGAAGGGCCAGATTAAACCGAATATATATATTTATTTATATATATATATTTAATTTTATTTGTATATTCTCTAATATTCCCTGATATCCCTTGTATATTCCTTGTACAATATGCATTGAATATCCATTCTAGCCTACTGAACATCCCATAATAGTCTCCATTCTACTATTGGTCGAGACCTTGGTGCCAGGCTGCCATACCCCTCAGACCCAGTTCAAACGTGTACGAACAAGTCCTAGTTCCGCGTAGGAATCTGGCTACCGCACCACTAATGGGACTATTTGTTCATAGTGCGTATATATACTGCGCTACTAAAGTAGGACTTTCTTTTCAGTCCAGTTTCTTACCCTCCAATAGAGTCACAGACGTAAAGCCTCCCCGCGACGCCACGTGTGGGAGTAAGGCCAAGTTCGCCTACCATCGGTATTGAGACATCGTGTATATTAATATTTGAATAGTCATATTTGGCACTATATCGTCGAGTTGGACGTAGTCTATTAAGCTAATAATAGTCTGTTAATATATAGTGCTTCGTGCGGTGAGAATACTACCGTAGTCAGTACCCCATCGTTTCGGGCAGAGAACTGGCTGCTTACCCAGGGTGGTTGACCCCATGTGAAGCTGCACCCGAGGAGCCCCAGAGCCGACGAGCGAGTGGACCTGTATACCGGATTATTCTACCGACGACAGCCCGCCTTCCCAGGCACGGATTATGCTTTGTATACTTTGATTATTCCATGGATAAAGACCCCCGACACTGCCGTGTGTTGGAACCCCCCCCCCTGGAGAGGACGCAAGGTGAGGAGACGCTCTGCAAGACGAGGTCGCTTCACGTCTCTCCCCCGTGGACCGGAGAGAGCCGGCCCACAAAGAGTCCACCTGCTTTCATCTGTGGTCCAAGGATCGCCGGCGCATTGAACGGCACTACAGTGGGTTCACCTGGGATACCCTTGGCCGGACGAGGCAGCCGGATTCTACCCCCCCCCCCCCTCCTACTCCTGTCGGCTTACAAGCGACCGGATTAACCCCCTCTAGTGTATCTAGTATATAATCATTAAAGTATCATTGCTGTTATTCCTTAACTATTCCAGGTCGTATATTTACCACCTGCGCCTTCAGAGATTGGACATTCTCTATTGATATACCGACGAATACTCTTTGCCATAAAAGTGCATACTATTTCAATTCATAAATGTAATTAAGTGATTAAGTGCTTGTTCTACACACCATCGCTGTGTAGAAATAAAGACCTGTTTCGACTTCGTACATTTGTGTTGGATCCGTTTCATCTACGTGAGAGTGTTTATGATAATATATTTATGCCGTGTACTGGGTGGCCAAATATTAAGTACAAAGGTAGTGGTAGTAAGTATCATATCTAGTAATACAGTCAGGGAATTGTACCCCTCAGTTACAATTGGTCCTTCGAGCCGGATGGTAATTAGTGTAATATTAATATAGTGTTATTAATATTGAAATGGCCTATGATGAACACTCCACGAAACGATCCTCCTAACCAACGCCCGCAGCGCGAACGACGGCTCCCTCAGTACTTAGAGGCTTACGCTGTCAGTCAACAACCTAGTCTTCTACTAACAGTAAACGCGGTAAAACTAGAAAGTAAAAGTATGTCTAACCCCAACGCCCAGACTACCCCGACCATAGAGGCCCCTACGGGCTCTAATGTAACTGACCAAGTTCACGGTGGGGACCAGTGGGAACCAGACATGACTTCACACCCCGCCAGTACTGAAGAAGTAGTCCCCGATGAGTCCCGGGAGGAATACAACGCTACCGAGAGAGAACTCGGCACGGAAGAAGACGGGGAGAGCACCGTGGAGATAGAACTCCAAGGCTCCGCAAGGAGTACCCCGAGGGAAGGCTCCCCTATACAACCGCCTTCTCCAGAGGCAGAGAGGACCCTACAGCAGGCCTTCCTCATCAGCCTGAACGCCGCTGCTGAACGCGACCGACTGCAGATCCAGCAGCGAAGCGAACACGAGCAGATACGTCTAGAAATAAGACGCATTCAGATGGAAGAGAATGTGGCCCGAGAACGAGCCGGTGCTCAACGGGACGCAGCGCGCGACAGACAGCAGTCGCAACTAATAGAACAGCTGATCAGACGGACAACACCCTCTCCCTCCGCCAGAGGCTCCAGGAACTCGTCTAGACACACCTCCAGGGCGGCATCCCCTAGCCGAGTAAACAACCCTGAACTTGACCAACAGACGAGGTCTATACCCCCCACAGACCACCTCCCCCCACCGGTCCAAGCGAGACCTAGCAACCGGGAAGGAGCAGCATATCCTGTGGAGAGGCTAAACCAGAGACTACAAGCACTGGATGACCTAACTGAAGACGAAGAGGAAGAGGAGGAGAACCACGCCCGAAGACAGCACAGTACTCTACCGGACCAGGAGGCCCGGTACAGCCCAGGCTATACTCCCGCGGAGCTGCGCTACAGACCCCCGACTCTATACCCGGGTGAGCACGACGCACGACCCGCACCGAGGAACAGCACCTGGACAAGCGGGCCATGGTACACTGCCGGTACCAGCCCATACCAAGGAGCGGGAGGAGACTCGCCTAGGAGGCCTCTCCCCCAACGCTCGCCGATGTATCCACAGTCAGCGTCATACATTGGCACGCCTATGGTACCCGACTTCACCCAAGAGAACCGGGCCCAGTATACAGAACTCCGCATGTGTCTGGAGACCATGTTGGTGGATGTATTGGATGAACGCCACAAATACGCCATCCTACTGAAGCACTTAAAGGTACCCCGCGCACATAATATAGCGCTCGCCTACGCGACTTCCACCACCCCATACACAGCAGCGCTGGTAGCATTGGACCAGAGGTATGGGCGCATATGGGATTACGTGATCCAGGAGATCCGACACATCGACCGCTTACCCCCAGCAATAGACAATCGAGCACTGGACGACCTGTCCATCAGAGTGCAGTCCCTGGTAGGGATGTTGGGAGCGCAAAGAGAGAAGGGGAGGCATGAACTTTACGCCAACTCAAATGTGGAAAGGATCCTGGAGAAGCAGCCGCCCGCTCGTCAGGAGCGCTTTAGGCGGCAGAGGGACCACAGAGACCCGAATGGCCCCGAACCGAACCTCCTCGATCTAGCAGACTTCCTGGCGAGAGAAGTCAGCAGCCTACGGCTAGATACATTCGGACGGAGCACCCCTGGCTCCAGAGAAGGAACCAGACGACTAAATGATGGAAGAAGATCGGTGACTGTGATGCACCAATCGGAGTCAGTACCGAGCAGCAGGAGCCACAGTACCCCCTCCAGAACGGAGAAGTGGAAGATAGTGTGCCCCTACTGTGAGAAAGAACACTGGCTAGCGCAATGTGACTCCTTCCCCAAGCTGAACGCGGAGGAAGCAGGTCAATGGATAAAGTCCAACAAGCGCTGTTTTCGCTGTGCGCGCTCACACATGGCAGCCGAATGCCGCTTAAAGAAAAGGTGCACCAAGTGCGATGGAGCCCATCTGGACATACTTCACGACAGTAACAGACGGCGCCCTTCACCTGCACCATCCAGCCGCAAAGCGAGCGTCATGTACATCGATCCCGCCAGCAGCAGTGGAGCCCGAGTACTCCTAAAAGTAGTGCGTGTGACACTAAGCTACCAGAATAAAGTCCTGGACACTTACGCCGTCCTCGATGACGGGTCAGAGAAGACCCTGCTGCTCGCCTCCGCTGCGGCCCAGCTAGGGCTGCGGGGAAGCGAAACCCAAATGACAATTCGGACAATAAGACGAGATTTGAAGACGATAAAGGGCGAGAATGTCTCATTCTCTATCGCAGCAAGCGGCCAGCCTGAGCGACGGTACCAGATTGCAGACGCTTTCACCAGCCAAGAAATAGGACTGTCGCGGTACACATACCCCGTCGCCAAGCTGATGGAGAAATATGCACATCTGCGCAAGTTACCGATCCCGCTCATAGACAATGCTATGCCGACCCTGTTGATAGGCTCCGACCATGCAGACCTCATTGTCCCGATAGACCGGGTTCATACCGGACCCCGAGGCTGTCCTGCAGCAGTCGAGACCCGTTTGGGATGGACTCTCCAAGGCCCGCTCGCCAAATCTCTCAACCGAAGTACAGCCACTAGATGTCTCCACTCCCGAGTCACAGAGGGAGAAACCGCACTCCTGCAACACGTAGAGCGGCTATGGACCTTGGAACAAATGCCCTTTAAGAACGGAAAGAAAGACATTCGCTCTAAAGATGACATTTACGCCATTCACCTCCTCGAGACAGGGACCAAGAGAGTCCCGGTCAACGGCGTGTTTAGATACGCCACGCCACTCCTGCGGCGAGAAGGAATGCCTACTTTCCACGCCAAGACAGACGCCACAGAACGGTACCTGCTGAACACGGAGCGGCGCTTAGCCAAGAACCCCGCCCAAGAGAGTGTATACCGCGCTGAGATTGAGAAGCTCATCACAGCGGGACACGTCACAAAGATGGACATTAAAGAGGCTGACCAGACCACTGAATCGTGGTACGTGCCCCACCACAAGGTCCATCACAACGGTAAAGACCGCATAGTATTTAACTGCAGCTACCAGATCGGATCCCAAAATCTGAATAAAGAGTTACTGCCCGGTCCCACACTCGGCCCCTCCCTACTCGGCGTTCTACTCCGCTTCCGCCAGAAAAAGGTGGCCATCAGCGGGGACATTAAAGGAATGTTCCTGCAGGTGAGATTAGTAGAGGCGGACAAGCCCCTGTTACGGTTCCTATGGAGAGAGAAGCCAGGAGATGAGCACCCAGCCATCTACCAATGGGAAGTCCTCCCCTTCGGAACGACGTGCAGCCCCTGCTGTGCGACATTTGCACTACAGAAACATGTAGCAGAGGACCCAGCAGCGGACGAAGAGGTCCGACACAGCGTAAAGAACAGCTTCTACGTAGACAACTGTCTACAAAGCCTTTCAACCCAGGAAGAAGCCGAGGCTCTCCTGATTAAACTCCGCGCCTCATTGATCAAAGGCGGCTTTGATCTCAGGCAGTGGGCCAGCAGCGATCCGCAAGTACTGCGCAGCCTCTCCTCCGAGGACAAGGCAGCCAGCAGCGAGACCTGGATGGCTACAATCCCGGGAGAAGCCCAGGAGATGACCCTGGGATTGGTGTGGCGATTCAAAACAGATTCGCTTCACTACAGACACAAGCCCCTGACTACGGAGCAGGGAAGGCCGGCGGCGGCGCCGACCACCAGACGGAGTGTGTACACAACACTCGCCCGACAATATGACCCGCTAGGATGTATTCTACCGTACACCACCAGGGCAAAAATGATTGTACGAGCATTGTGGGACAAGGACCAGGGCTGGGACGACCCCATTCCCGCACACCTTGCATCCACCTGGAGAGAGTGGGAGATGGAGCTCCACTCACTCCCAGGCGTTAATATGCGCCGAAGCTACTTCCCACCCACGGTGAGGCCAGAGACATGTAAAATGGACTTACACGTCTTCAGTGACGCCTCAGAGGTCGCATACGGATCAGTAGCCTACTTGCGGGCCCAAGACCAGGGGGGAGAGATCTACACAGCATTTGTCCTCGCCCGCTCGAGAATAGCCCCACGCAAGCAACAATCTATCCCACGTCTAGAGCTCTGCGCAGCCCTAGCCGGAGCGCACCTAGCCACGCTCATCCAACGTGAGCTCACCATACCGGTGTCTAGAACAATCCTGTGGTCAGATTCCACGACAGTACTCGCCTGGATCAAATCGGACTCATGCAAGTACAAAGTCTTCGTGGGAGTCAGAGTCACCGAGATTCAAGACTTAACCGAAGAGTTAACCGGAGAAACAGAGTGGCGCTATGTTGATACAAAACAGAACCCAGCTGACGTCATCACCCGGGGGATGCCCCTGGATGACCTCACCCGTCGCAATGTCTACAGTGACGGCCCCGCATTCCTAAGACTCCCGGAAGGACAGTGGCCCATGCCTATCCCGAGGGAAGCAAGTCCAGAGGAGGTGGAAAATAAGAAGTCTGTGTTCTGTGGATTGAGCACCGTAGCCTCCACCGACCCTAACATAGACGATTGCACGTCCATAGAGAGTGCACAACAAAGAACATTCCTGCGGTACCACCCGGAGTGCAAGTCCCCCGCTGATATGTCAGCAGCTAACTACGAGGAAGCAGAATTGCTTCTACTGCAGCGAGCCCAGAGAGACTCGTTCCCCGATGAATTGGCCTGTCTACAGGGAGGAAAGCCCGTCCCATCCGACAGCAGATTAATTCATCTGGCCCCCGAGAGCGACGCTCATACCCTCATCAGAGTGGGTGGTCGCCTACGCAGAGCCCCCAATCTACCGAATGACATTAAATACCCGATCGTATTGAACAGCCGACACAAGGTCACAGAGCTGATTATAAAGAAATACGATGAGGATGTACATCACGCAGGAGCAGAAAGAGTCTTCGCGGAAATCAGACGTCGTTACTGGATCCTACAAGGAAGAGAGGCGGTACGACGCTTCCAGCGAACATGTCTAGACTGCCGCAAGTGGCGCGCGCAGCCCAGCATACCAAGGATGGCTGACCTTCCTCCATGTCGCCTCCGAATCGGTGACAAGCCATTCCACTCAACGGGTATGGACTGCTTTGGCCCGCTGCACATAAAGAAAGGAAGAGGAACCGAGAAGCGGTGGGGTATTGTATTCAAATGCATGACCACCAGAGCGATACACATCGAGCTTCTCCCGACCATGAGCACAGACTCATTCCTTATGGCCTTCCGAAGATTCACATCACGGAAAGGAAGACCGTCTACCCTATTGTCCGATCATGGGACAAACTTCAAAGGCGGCGAAAGAGAGCTGAGAGAGAGCTTCCAAGCTATGGGCCCAGAACTTAAGACCCACCTCGCTCCAGCACAGGTTGATTTCCAATTCAACCCCCCAAACGCACCCCACTTCGGTGGCACTTGGGAACGAGAAGTGCGCTCCATAAAGACAGCCCTGTACGCAGTACTTGGGGCCCAGACTGTGGGGGAAGAAGTCCTAATGACAGTCCTCACGGAGATTGAGGGAGTACTTAACTCGAAGCCCCTCGGATATGTCTCCAGTGATGTGGCGGATATCGACCCAGTTACCCCCAACACACTCCTGATGGGGCGGCTAGATCCTGCATTACCCCAGACAATGTACCGGCCTGAAGAAGCGAACGGCCGACGAATGTGGAGGTACAGCCAAGTATTAGCCGACAAGTTTTGGAACAGTTTCCTACTGCACTACCTACCGTCTCTACAGACCCGCCAGAAGTGGGTAAAGGAGAGAGACAATTTGACAGAAGGAACAGTCGTCATGATTATTGATCAATCACTGCCCAGAGCTATGTGGCCGGCCGGCCGCGTAAGCAAAGTGATCACCGGTGCCGACGGCAAGGTCCGAGCAGCTGAAGTGCTCGTCCAGGGTCGCACTTACACCCGTCCCGTGGCGAGGCTCATAGAACTGCCTCGACTCCCAGACACAATCGATGATGACCATGACCCTACAACCCTATGACTTTGTGAAGTTGACTGACCCCTACAGCAAACCCTTATGTGTAAATAGACAACGCGATTAATCTGTCTCTGTTTAACTGATTAGGTCTGGGACCTATTCAGGGGGTGGCTGTTGTGAAGGGCCAGATTAAACCGAATATATATATTTATTTATATATATATATTTAATTGTATTTGTATATTCTCTAATATTCCCTGATATCCCTTGTATATTCCTTGTACAATATGCATTGAATATCCATTCTAGCCTACTGAACATCCCATAATAGTCTCCATTCTACTATTGGTCGAGACCTTGGTGCCAGGCTGCCATACCCCTCAGACCCAGTTCAAACGTACCGCTCCACATGTACGAACAAGTCCTAGTTCCGCGTAGGAATCTGGCTACCGCACCACTAATGGGACTATTTGTTCATAGTGCGTATATATACTGCGCTACTAAAGTAGGACTTTCTTTTCAGTCCAGTTTCTTACCCTCCAATAGAGTCACAGACGTAAAGCCTCCCCGCGACGCCACGTGTGGGAGTAAGGCCAAGTTCGCCTACCATCGGTATTGAGACATCGTGTATATTAATATTTGAATAGTCATATTTGGCACTATATCGTCGAGTTGGACGTAGTCTATTAAGCTAATAATAGTCTGTTAATATATAGTGCTTCGTGCGGTGAGAATACTACCGTAGTCAGTACCCCATCGTTTCGGGCAGAGAACTGGCTGCTTACCCAGGGTGGTTGACCCCATGTGAAGCTGCACCCGAGGAGCCCCAGAGCCGACGAGCGAGTGGACCTGTATACCGGATTATTCTACCGACGACAGCCCGCCTTCCCAGGCACGGATTATGCTTTGTATACTTTGATTATTCCATGGATAAAGACCCCCGACACTGCCGTGTGTTGGAACCCCCCCCCCTGGAGAGGACGCAAGGTGAGGAGACGCTCTGCAAGACGAGGTCGCTTCACGTCTCTCCCCCGTGGACCGGAGAGAGCCGGCCCACAAAGAGTCCACCTGCTTTCATCTGTGTCCAAGGATCGCCGGCGCATTGAACGGCACTACAGTGGGTTCACCTGGGATACCCTTGGCCGGACGAGGCAGCCGGATTCTACCCCCCCCCCCCTCCTACTCCTGTCGGCTTACAAGCGACCGGATTAACCCCCTCTAGTGTATCTAGTATATAATCATTAAAGTATCATTGCTGTTATTCCTTAACTATTCCAGGTCGTATATTTACCACCTGCGCCTTCAGAGATTGGACATTCTCTATTGATATACCGACGAATACTCTTTGCCATAAAAGTGCATACTATTTCAATTCATAAATGTAATTAAGTGATTAAGTGCTTGTTCTACACACCATCGCTGTGTAGAAATAAAGACCTGTTTCGACTTCGTACATTTGTGTTGGATCCGTTTCATCTACGTGAGAGTGTTTATGATAATATATTTATGCCGTGTACTGGGTGGCCGAATATTAAGTACAAAGGTAGTGGTAGTAAGTATCATATCTAGTAATACAGTCAGGGAATTGTACCCCTCAGTTACACACACGGAGAAAGAGAGACACACACACAGACAGAGAAAGAGCGAGAGAGACACACACACACATACAGTACATACACACAGACAGAGAAAGAGCGAGAGACACACACACACATACAGTACATACACACAGACAGAGAAAGAGCGAGAGAGACACACACACACATGCAGTAAACACACACACACACACACACACACACACACACACACACACACACACACACACACACACACAAAGAGAGAGAGAGTGAGTGAGTGTGAGAGATACTGAGACAGTTGGGGGTTATATTGCTTGAATGAAGGTTATAGCCTGAATTTCTGTCTGTCTCTCTCTCTCTCTCTCTCTCTCTCTCTGCTTGTGTGGCTTATAATTAACCAGATGTTCCATAAAAAAGGCCCTATGACACAGTGTGCTGACATGAGGCAGTAAGCTGACTAAAACAGCTTCAAACGCTCCCCCTCGCCGCCTTCCATTCATTCATTGAACCTGAACGGATAAGATAGGCAGATGAAATATACTCAACCGCTACAGATGAATGGATACATTTCTGTATTCATAGGACTCACTGTTGACTCTCATTGTTGACTTTCACCCACTGTGATAATACTAGCCTCTGTCTTTGATTGCTGTCCCGCCCCTATGACACGTCTGTGACTGACATGTACACTCTCTATAGATGTACAGCCATCTTGGCTCTTGCTGACTGACATGTACTGTCTATAGATGTACAGCCATCTTGGCTCTTAGTGACTGACATGTACTTTCTATAGATGTACAGTTATCTTGGCTCTTTGTGACTGACATGTACTCTATAGATGTACAGCCATCTTGGCTCTTGGTGACTGACATGTACTGTCTATAGATGTACAGCCATCTTGGCTCTTAGTGACTGACATGTACTTTCTATAGATGTACAGTTATCTTGGCTCTTTGTGACTGACATGTACTCTATAGATGTACAGCCATCTTGGCTCTTGGTGACTGACATGTACTGTCTATAGATGTACAGCCATCTTGGCTCTTGGTGACTGACATGTACTGTCTATAGATGTACAGCCATCTTGGCTCTTAGTGACTGACATGTACTTTCTATAGATGTACAGTTATCTTGGCTCTTTGTGACTGACATGTACTCTATAGATGTACAGCCATCTTGGCTCTTGGTGACTGACATGTACTGTCTATAGATGTACAGCCATCTTGGCTCTTGGTGACTGACATGTACTGTCTATAGATGTACAGCCATCTTGGCTCTTGGTGACTGACATGTACTGTCTATAGATGTACAGCCATCTTGGCTCTTGGTGACTGACATGTACTGTCTATAGATGTACAGCCATCTTGGCTCTTGGTGACTGACATGTACTGTCTATAGATGTACAGCCATCTTGGCTCTTGCTGACTGACATGTACTCTCTATAGATGTACAGTCATCTTGGCTCTTGGTGACTGACATGTACACTTGACTTACAGTAGGATAGAGTGGGCTATACACAAAGTGATATTATTGATAGAGTATACATTACATGTCTCACCTGTTCAGTGGTAGATGCAGTTCAGACCATTATCTGTATTTTTCTTTCTATCTATCTTTCTTTCTTTCTTTCTTTCTTTCTTTCTTTCTTTCTTTCTTTCTTTCTTTCTTTCTTTCTTTCTTTCTTTCTTTCTTTCTTTCTTTCTTTCTTTCTTTCTTTTCTTTCTTTCTTTCTTTCTTTCTTTCTTTCTTTCTTTCTTTCTATTTAATTCTTACTATCCTGCCTGTACTGTACCTCCTCCTCTTCCTCTCATATTGCTGCTATGACACCCACAATCTTCCCATAAGGATGAATAACTGTCCATCTTATTTAACAGGGATGAATAAACATCCATCTCATCTAACAGGGATGAATAATCATCCATCTCATTTAACAGGGATGAATAAACATCCATCTCATCTAACAGGGGGGGGGGGTGTATTATGTTTAATTTTCTGTAAATGTTTTAAGAAACGTGTTAATTAAAAAAAAATTATAAATAGTTTTATTTAAAAATAAATCATGTAAAGTTTCTATGAGCTCAGCTCGTCACACACCAGCTGGGGCTCTGGTTCAATGTTCGTTTGGATTACGCTGCCATCTCCTGATGCACCGGATTATCAGAACACCTCAAAAACAAACTAAATAGACTAAAAATGAATGATGGGGGTTACATTAAAACTTCATCCACATATACATCTTAATCCTACATATCTTAAAAAAGATTGAAAGGTGCTGTAAGTACTATTTTATTAAGATACGTGTTAAATAGCTCTACATTCCAACAGCCATCACTGATATAGAGTCATATCAGTAACATGGGCCTCCCAGTCCCTCCACTCTGCAGTAAACACAAAATACATTTTCTGGTATCCTGTTCCCACTTTATCCAATCAGGAGAGATAACCCTATAGCCAAATTTGCTTACTGCACTTGTAGATTAGTTTACTTGTTTCAAGGACACATTTGCTTAAAACTTGTTTTTATTTATTTTTCAGGAGTTCTCTCTCCTGATTGGATAAAGTGGGCATTTTGTGTGGAACATTTATTTTGTGTTTACTGCAGAGCGGAGGGACTGGGAGACCGATGTTACAGACCAAACACTCTATATCACTGATGGCTGTCAGGGTATAGCTATTTTAACAAACAAAAAAACACCTTACAGCACCTGTTGACAGTGGAAACAAAATAAGGTTCATATTATGACGCTGCTCACTTATATGGTACCAAAGTAGTACTTCATTAATTATTTTTCACTACTAGGAGACAGAGCCTAATGGGCAAAAGACACATTTCTCTAGTGAGCAGCAGCACAGTGGAATAATCTGAAATCGAGTGTTTCACAGAGCACGTGTAAAGTGGAATAATCTGAAGTAGAGTGTTTCACAGAGCACGTGTAAAGTGGCCTAAAATAAATGGTTACAAAGTACTATGCAGCCTAGTCAATTTTTATTTCAACTTTTTATGACCAAGTACACCTGCTAATTATATATGTCGATTGTAATTGTCTCTGCTTGCTGTATCTTGGGATATCTTGGGATACAGCATTGCATTTATCTTGTGGTATGTTAAGTGTTACACTAGAGGACCACGTTGGAAAAAAGCCTTGGGGCTTTATTGTGTGTTTATCCTCTGCAGTGCATTGTGTTTTTCTATTCATCAAATTCATTCATTCATTCATTCACACCTCACTGACCTCGAAGTGACAGGTCACAGGCTGCCTGGAATGTTACAATGGGAGAGAGACCAGGCAGGGTCTTTGTTCAGGACATCAGGTCTCTATGGGAGAGAGACCAGACAGGGTCTTTGTTCAGGACATCAGGTCTCTATGGGAGAGAGACCAGGCAGGGTCTTTGTTCAGGACATCAGGTCTCTATGGGAGAGAGACCAGGCAGGGTCTTTGTTCAGGACATCAGGTCTCTATGGGAGAGAGACCAGGCAGGGTCTTTGTTCAGGACACCAGGTCTCTATGGGAGAGAGACCAGAGGGTCTTTGTTCAGGACACCAGGTCTCTATGGGAGAGAGACCAGACAGGGTCTTTGTTCAGGACATCAGGTCTCTATGGGAGAGAGACCAGGCAGGGTCTTTGTTCAGGACACCAGGTCTCTATGGGAGAGAGACCAGACAGGGTCTTTGTTCAGGACATCAGGACATCAGGTCTCTATGGCAGAGAGACCAGGGTCTTTGTTCAGGACATCAGGTCTCTATGGGAGAGAGACCAGGCAGGGTCTTTGTTCAGGACATCAGGGTCTCTATGGGAGAGAGACCAGACAGGGTCTTTGTTCAGGACATCAGGTCTCTATGGGAGAGAGACCAGGCAGGGTCTTTGTTCAGGACATCAGGTCTCTATGGGAGAGAGACCAGACAGGGTCTTTGTTCAGGGCATCAAGGTCTGGTCTCTATAGGAGAGAGACCAGAGGGTCTTTGTTCAGGACATCAGGTCTCTATGGGAGAGAGCCCAGGCAGGGTCTTTGTTCAGGACATCAGGTCTCTATGGGAGAGAGACCAGGCAGGGTCTTTGTTCAGGGCATCAAGGTCTGGTCTCTATAGGAGAGAGACCAGAGGGTCTTTGTTCAGGACATCAGGGTCTGGTCTCTATAGGAGAGAGACCAGAGGGTCTTTGTTCAGGACATCAGGTCTCTATGGGAGAGAGACCAGAGGGTCTTTGTTCAGGGCAGCAAGGTCTGATAATATTAAGGGATAGTTCATTAAAGGTAGAATCTGTAATGCCGCCAAACAGTGACCTCGAGGCAAAAGAGCCCAGTTTTTCAAAAAACAACAGGGCTTTTGAGGGGATGAAAATGAAATCACTGCGCCCAGGCAGCAGTGGTTCGGCAAAAGATAGTTCCGAGTATATATCTGCTTAGAAAACTAAAATGTCTAATTATTTAAATGTTTTCCCTCCACGTGGTAAATACACAGGTCACAACATGTTGACAGGAAAGTTTTGGAGTTGTATTTGGAGTGTATTTCGTGACTGTTGGGAACTAGGCTACACTGGCACACCTACTTCCAGTGAATGACGCTAAGCTAGGCTAACGGTGCGGCTGTTCCCTAAGCCTAATGCATGCACAGAGAAGAAAAGGGTATGTATCTGCTTGTCTAACTCCAGGGTAGATGGCAAATAAGCGAATTTCCCAAAAAGTTGGCGTGTTCCTTTAAGTTGTTTGTTTTGGTCTAACATGTGGGCTAGGGTTGAGTGGGGATAGAGGAGGGGTGACTATCGCTGACCACACCTCAGGTTCTGCCAAGAGTGGTCTGGAGAAATCAGACCAAAACTAAATATGTAAACAAAAAGTGCAATAGCAAGCCGGTCTCTTTTGCCTAAAGGTCGCGTTTTGGCGCCATTACAAATTCTACCTTCACTGTGAGTCAAAATGTCACGCCGATAAAGCCAAGTGAGGGATTGATTGATTGAAAATGTTATTAACAGATTGCAGAATGGGTACAATACAGTACAGCTCAATACACACAATTGTTAAGGGGATGCAGACCAGAGAAAGACTTTCGTCTTGTTTACATCAGGGTCCCCCGGATTTGACAGCTCCGTTTGTGTTAGTAGTAAGCATCCCGTCTCCACTGTTCCCCATACATACATGTATTTGAGGCCCACCCACCACAAACTGATTTCATTAATAAAAACATGTTTTGTCTCTTCCACTGCTTGATTATATATCTCACCTGCCCCGGATTGCCAGCACTACGAATAATAACCTAAAGAACCACCAAGAAAAACACCATGCCAGTCCCCAAATACCCAGAAACAACAAGAGGAGAATTAAACAGCTGACAAGTCGTGTCAGATCGAAAATGAGTCAAGTTCGGGCACATATCCTGTCTTTGTTACTCGTAAAGTTCTGATGATCTGGCAGGGAGCTGGTAACAGACACGCATGCGTGGCAAAGTTGTAGCCTAAATGCTGTAGCCTTTCAAACCACACGTCAGAGGTAAATATTCCATTATTAATGAGTTATAATGGATGTTTATGGAATGGAGTTTATGGAGTTTATTTATATCAAATGTGTAGCCTACACTGTTTCTGTGTGTGTGTGTGTGTGTGTGTGTGTGTGTGTGTGTGTGTGTGTGTGTGTGTGTGTGTGTGTGTGTGAGTATTCCAATGAATCTGTCCGTGGGAAAGAACAGCATTGGGCAATAACCTTCCGTCGTCACGATAAATCGTAAAAGGCTGTGCCCTGTTTCAGCAAGGTGCTGACGTCGAACCTGGACACGGAACGTGTGCATATAGTTATCTTTCTTCCAACATGGCTGCCTGTAACCATAGGAAACCGTTTTTGAAAGAGAGAAAGCCTCATTTCCGTGCAGCAGTAGAATATAGGTAAACACTGGAAAAGCAGGATATTATTGTTCCAAGGTGACTCGTTTACAAGACACAGATTGTTGATATATTTCTCATACATTTCTCGTTGTCTCTTCCATTTAGTTTATGTTTGTATAGTGTTTGGACTTTATTCTTTTAACTTTTTTACTGTATGAAGCACAGTAGCACTCAGGAGGAGGCTCATATACAGAACCAAGCATTTCTTCACTGTAATGTACATGTACTTTATGTGCCAAATAAAACAAAACTTGAACTTGAAAACATTGCCACGTGGTGGAAAACAAACGGTTGCTATGTTACAGTCGGCCATGTTGGAAGACTAGAGAACTACACGAACCTAAACAGTAGGTGTGTTGTACTTGTACCGTACAGTACCGTGCGGGTCTACCAGCTGGTACAGGTGAGACCACCAGCCTCCCTCCAGTCCCGTCGGGAGTAGGACTCGGTATCTGTGGAATGTAACAGATAGCTCGCTCGGTGCCCGGGGCGGGGAGAGAGAAAACTCTTGAGGGAACTTGTGGCAACTCGTTTTTATTTTATTATTTCATTTTTTTTTTAACTGCGAGCCGAGAGGGAGGACAGCGGAGCTGGGAGGAGGAGGGCAACTCACCAGCTGTTGTGCGGGTTTATGATGTTCGCGTGTTAAAGTAGTAAACCACGAACTGAAACAGAACAGCGCCGGTAAATAAACAAAAGTATGTCCGAGGCGAGTGGTTTCTGACGCGGACTGACGGCGGGTAAGAAGAACATCTCTCTGTTTTGATCTGAACTGGAATAGATATATATTTTTTAATAGTAAGAGGTCGTACCTGTTAGTGGTCTGGTTGAGTAACCTGTCGTGATTAACAATGTGCCATGTTGTTGACAAGTAGGTCAGTGTGGGTAACTAAAGCCTGGACTAGTCTTATTAATGTCTGTATCACAAAGGGCGATTACCGTAGTGTCACTAATAGTTTACCACATAGTGACGTTAGTACAAGTTATGGGAATAATAATAACGTTGAGTCTTATTCAGATTCAGATGACTTTATTCACCATATTGTATACAAATGGAACGTGATTCGACATTACAGTGCATGATTTTTTTTAACAAATAGGAATAAAACAGGACAGAACAGTGAGACAACAATAAGACAGTAAAAGTGCAGTGGTTGGGGACATGGAACATGTCAAGACACATTTAATTTTTAGGTTTAGTTGTTATAATATAACGTTAGTGGACTCCAGGGTTATTATTATTGTCTAACATCAAACTCAGTCACTGTCCTATTTGACAGACAGTGGGCCGCCTCGGCTTGGTGTGATTGTTGAAAAACAACAACGAATGTGTTCCATTTTCTCTCAGCCGGCTGGTGAAATTGCAACATTGTGCACACTGTCTGTACAGGTGTGTTTTCAGAGCGTGCTGCCAACGCCCCTGCAACAGCAGTGTTGCTTATCTCGCTGGAGCCTGGCCATATTAGGATGGGGTGCATCAAACTCATAGTCCTAGACTCCTAGGTTTTAATTATGTGGTGTGTGTGTGTGTGTCTCCACTGCAGTCTGTATTTCCAGGCATTGTATAGGAGAAGATGCTTTTGCCCAGAAAGCATGTTGAACCTCTGTAATATTTGAATCATATTTATGTTACACACCCGGTAAGAATGACAACTTTGATTGATTGATTGAAAACTTTATTAACAGATTGCAGAATGGGTACAATACAGTACAGCTCAATACACACAATTGTTAAGGGGATGCAGACCAGAGAAAGACTTTCGTCTTGTTTCCACCAGGGTCCCCCATTTTCAATTCATCAGGACATATATGACATACATGACATACAGATAGTCAGTACTGCTACATCTATACATTTATGACATACCAGATTTGCAAATACAGTACTGTTTGTGATACAGAAGGAGTCAAGAAAAGGGAGTATATACATTTGACGTAGAAACTGTACATTGGAGGAGGTTGGGTGGGGGGGGTTGGGTACACTGGGATATTGACAACCATACTGGGTAATTTACATTGGAGGTGGTTGGGGGGGGGGGGGGGGGGGGGCACACTGTATAAACAAGCAAAACTGTACATTGAGGGGGGGGAGACTCTGTACAAACAAACAAAATTGTACATTGGACTATTGACAAAACCATACTAGGTAAATGACTGTACATTGGAGGGGGTTGGGTTAGGATATTTACAGGGGCCAGTGTTGAATTGCAGTCTCCCGTAGGTGTCTCTTGAGAGAGGTTTTGAAAGTGGGTAGTGATCCACATTCCTTTACAGCTTTGGGTAGGGCGTTCCACATTGATGTGGCATAATTGCGAAACGTGTTTAGTCCCTTATTTGAGCCGAATCTGGGTTTAACATGATTTGTGGAGCTCCCTCTGGTGTTGTGATCGTGGTATTCACTGACCTTTGGGAAGTATTTTGCCATGTACATGGGTACCTTGGTCGTGTAGTGTATCTTGTAGACCAGGCCCATTGCAAGTTGCTGTACTCTGTCATCTACTCTAAGCCATCCTAGGTTGTCAAAGTGGGCAGGGGTGAGGTGGGTTCTAGGAGTAAGGTCAAGCAGTAGTCTGACCAGTTTGTTTTGAGATGTTTGTAATTTTGTTTTTAGCGCCTTTGAGGTGCTTTGGTACCATGAGGTGCAAGCATAGTCGTAGTACCCCTGAATGAGTGCTCCTGCCAGAGTCTTCAGGGTATTCTTGTTTACCAGAGAGGAGATCCGGTACAAGAATCGAGTTCGTTGGTTGACTTTTTTTATTACATTGGATGCCATTTTGTCACAGGAGAGATTAGCCTCTAGGATGGAACCCAGGTAGGTAATTTCATCTTTCCTTGTGACAATATTGTCACCCACTGTAACTGAGAAGCCGTCGGTCTTGCTGAGTTTGTTATTTGAACCGAAGAGAATGGACTCTGTTTTGCCCATGTGTAATGATAGTTTGTTATCAGCGAGCCATATGCAGATTCTGCCTAGTTCCGAGCTGAGGGTTTTTTCAACCTGTAACTTGTTCTTGTCAGAGACCAGCAGGGCTGAGTCGTCCGCAAACAGGAACAAGTTGCAGTCACAAGCTGACGACATGTCATTTGCATAAATTAGGAACAGTAGCGGTCCTAGTATGCTTCCTTGTGGAACACCACAGCTCACTGTGAGAGGGGGGGATAGGGTACCGTTTACCTCCACCATCTGTTCCCTCCCCTCAAGGTAGGATTGCATCCAGCTCACTGATAGACTATCAAAACCAATTGCTTTTAGCTTGTCAATCAGAATGGAGTGATTGACCGTGTCAAAGGCCTTTTGTAGGTCCAGCATGACCATGCCGCAGTATTTGCCTGCGTCCACCTCTTGTTTGATGTGGTCATTCAAATAGAGAAGGCATGTGTCAGTGGAGTGGGATGTTCTGAAGCCAGATTGGAATTCGTAGATTAGATTTTTTTCCGCTAGGTACTTTTCGACCTGTTCGTAGACTATTTTTTCCATGACTTTCGAGATGGAGGTGAGAATAGAAACAGGGCGGTAGTTGCCTGGGTCTAATTTGCTGCCCTTTTTGTGCAGAGGGGTCACCCTCGCAATTTTGAAGTCCTTGGGGACGTGTCCCTGTTTTATGGAGAGGTTTATTATGTGTGTGATGATTGGGGTGATGGCGGCTGCTGAGTCTCTGAGGAATTTGGAGGGGATGTTGTCATGGCCAGTGGCCTTGTTAGGTTGGAGGGCGCTCAGTTTATTGAGTACCTCATCTGTTGTTACCATTTCCAGCTTGAAGTCGTCCTTGCGGACCCCTAGGTTTTTGTAGTAAGCTACTATGTGTTCTACCCCATAAAGCCCTGAGTGGGAGGGTAGTTTGTTTACCAGTGTTGTGGCTATGTTTGTGAAGAAAATGTTTAAGTAATTGGCTACATCCAGCTTGTCTGAGGGGCGGCTGGGTGGCGCAGCGGACATTGCACTCATCACCAACACAAGAGACACCGGGTTCGACTCCGCGGCTGTCGGCGTTGCCTCCGGCTTGGGCCGGCCGTCATACTAATTCAATTGGCAGAGTCAGCGGGTGGAAGTCGATGGGTGGTAATCTGGACGTTGTGGACAGCGACTCCTACAGGTCGGTTGGGGGACGCCTGCACAGCAGAGACAGGAAATGGCGGGGGTAGTGTGAGCCTCCCACACGTTACACCTCGCCAATGAGAGTCCGCGCTGGCAGGTGAAAAGATGTGACCGGCTGCCTCCTTGTGTACCGGAGGGGACACGTGATGCAAGGCTTCTATCCTCCCTACAACCGGCCAGTGGGGGGCATATGCGAGCAATGTTCAAGACAGGGGAGGGAAGACTTGGCACGATGGAATTGGGATGGGAGAAAAATGGAAAAAGAGGAGAAAAAGTGGTTAAAAAAAAAGAATGACAACTGAGAATGTAGGTTTAAACAGCAATATTATTTATTACAACGTCCTGCTTGACAAAGACATGTAGGCCCATGTTGACCTCTTTCCAATAGACCTACAGTCAGTGCTAACAAGGCAGGGGCTATTTCCACTGCACACCTGTGGGTAGAATTCACCGCACAGCAAGACAGACTAAAAGTTTCACTTCACACACAATGAATGGGTAAATAAGTCAAGACACTCTGGGTGATTCAAGGCGTAGCCTACACTCATGCTCAAAGTCACTGCAACCATTTAAAGTTTACACGCACGCTTAAAATCACTGCAAACTAGGAGTGTAACGGTACACAAAAACCATGGTACGGACGGTACGTACTTCGGTTTTGAAGTCAAGGTTCGGTACGGGTTTTCGGTACAGTGGGGGAAAGTTTGGCTTTCCATGTTCCACTCAGGGGTGATGTAGTGTGCAGCAACTAATTGTACTTGTAGGGCTGTCAACGTATATTCTATATTGAAATTAATAATCGACTTGTATAAAAAAAAGAATAATAATAATTATATTAGATTGTGAAAAAAACAGCCCCCGGTAGGCGGTCGTTAGTGGTTAACATACTGTTGTATTCGTTCGGTACACTACACAGCCGTTCGGTATACGGTACGGTACACACTGAAACGGTGCGGTTCGGATACGTGTACCTTTACACCCCTACTGCAAACACATGGCACACTCGAAACCTGCCCGGACCAACGGTCTGACTGGGATTCTATTATTTTATTATGTTTGTGTCCAGTCTTCATGATCAATAATATACATAACATGAATGCTGTCCTCAGGCCAGCTGGCGTTATTATAATAATCAGACAGACAATGGTCATTGTCAGGCAGGCCGGCCGGCCAGGTGAACCTCAGGTCTGCGCTCTCATGCTCCTCTCGTTGGAACACCATGTAGGACGATGTTTAACTGCTGTCGCCGTGGCAACACATCCTGCTGGCCACCCTTGAACGGCACAATGTGTCCAGCAGCAGTGTCCCTTTCAAACACAGCATCCCGTTCAGGCCCTGGAGGGGCAGGCATAGACCTAGACCCTGTAGAACCACTGGAGAGGCAGGCATAGACCTAGACCCTGTAGAACCACTGGAGAGGCAGGTATAGACCTAGACCCTGTAGAACCACTGGAGAGGCAGGTATAGACCTAGACCCTGTAGAACCACTGGAGAGGCAGGTATAGACCTAGACCCTGTAGAACCAGGAGAGGCAGGTATAGACCTAGACCCTGTAGAACCAGGAGAGGCAGGTATAGACCTAGACCCTGTAGAACCACTGGAGAGGCAGGTATAGACCTAGACCCTGTAGAACCACCAGGAGAGGCAGGTATAGACCTAGACCCTGTATAACCACTGGAGAGGCAGGTATAGACCTAGACCCTGTAGAACCAGGAGAGGCAGGTATAGACCTAGACCCTGTAGAACCAGGAGAGGCAGGTATAGACCTAGACCCTGTAGAACCACTGGAGAGGCAGGTATAGACCTAGACCCTGTAGAACCACTGGAGAGGCAGGTATAGACCTAGACCCTGTAGAACCACTGGAGAGGCAGGTATAGACCTAGACCCTGTAGAACCAGGAGAGGCAGGCATATACCTAGACCCTGTAGAACCAGGAGAGGCAGGTATAGACCTAGACCCTGTAGAACCAGGAGAGGCAGGTATAGACCTAGACCCTGTAGAACCAGGAGAGGCAGGTATAGACCTAGACCCTGTAGAACCAGGAGAGGCAGGTATAGACCTAGACCCTGTAGAACCATGAGAGGCAGGTATAGACCTAGACCCCGTAGAACCAGGAGAGGCCGGCATAGACCTAGACCCTGTAGAACCAGGAGAGGCAGGTATAGACCTAGACCCTGTAGAACCAGGAGAGGCAGGTATAGACCTAGACCCTGTAGAACCAGGAGAGGCAGGTATAGACCTAGACCCTGTAGAACCAGGAGAGGCAGGTATAGACCTAGACCCTGTAGAACCATGAGAGGCAGGTATAGACCTAGACCCCGTAGAACCAGGAGAGGCCGGCATAGACCTAGACCCTGTAGAACCAGGAGAGGCAGGTATAGACCTAGACCCTGTAGAACCATGAGAGGCAGGTATAGACCTAGACCCTGTAGAACCAGGAGAGGCAGGTATAGACCTAGACCCTGTAGAACCAGGAGAGGTAGGTATTATAGACCTAGACCCCGTAGAACCAGGAGAGGCAGGTATAGACCTAGACCCTGTAGAACCATGAGAGGCAGGTATAGACCTAGACCCTGTAGAACAAATTAAGTTACAGGTATTTAAAACTTGAAACTTGAAACTTAAAGATAGACCTTGCTCTTTTGACCAGGGATGGGGATGCGTTAGAATATTAGAAGTTTCGAATTTCGAATTTCGAATTTGATTTTCATGTCAGAGTCGAATTATTATTATTATAATAATTGTTTTAATTGATCTAAAAGATGCACATGCTACTGTTTATGTTTGTTTATTAAAACCGGTTGATAGGCCAATGCAATGCTGTTATTATAGGCTACGGGTGGTGAATGGTGTCATTTTGATTTATTGTCGGTCAGCTGAGCCGATCAACGTTCTGAAGGATTATCTGAACTTCAGATTCTGAAGTGCCTATTTATGTGCAATACCCTTTGATTTGAATGATCCATTTAAAAAGAATAACTGAATTGAACTGAAACTGAACATTTTAACCTAATTTAAACTGAAACAGAAAATAGCAATACATTTTTAATATAATATATATATATTTATTTGGATATATTTAAAAAAAAATCGATTATTCAAATATTCGGTCTTAAGAACAGTAGACTATTCTAAAATGATTTGGGTCAGTCATGCACATCCCTATAGGATGCACCAGTAATGCTGAACTGAACCAGTCACAAAGAATGTAAAACATGGAAATGACGACGTCTTGACATGACTTGATTGACCGATAGCTAACGCCTTGGAGCCAGAACCAATGATTTTGAGAAAGTCAAGAAACCTGCACTTATGCTGACAAATATATTTTAAAGTTGTAGTCTGTTGAAAAAGGGTTTGGCGTACCCTAAAGGGAGGATCATCAGCATACTGTATCCTGCCCTGTTGAGTTGATGAACACAAAGACTGAATGACACAAGAGCAGCGCTAAATATTGTGGATGACTGTAAACCAGGATTAACAATATACAAGAAATAAAAAAAACTTCAAACTAAAGTGTGTTATGCTTATTATGACCATGTAAGGGGGGAAGACTCAGGTTTTAAATTTGTATTGTTATTACCTGCATTGCTTTTACCCCTTTTCTCATTCTCTGCATTTTATGTAAATTTTATGTCTGTTTTTACTGCTGTGAAGCATTTTGGTCTGCAATTCTGGTATGAAAGGTGCTATACAGCATTGTTTCCCACAGGATTTTGTGAGACAGTGGTGGGTGAACCTCGGCCCCTCTAGGGGGGTCCGGGGCCATGCCCCCCCGGAACTTTTTTTGGGTACATTTGAAAGTTAAATGCATCAATCTGGTGCACTTTGAGAGCAAAATAAAGAGGCTAGATCTATGATGAACTTTGTGCTCAAAACACAAAATCGACTAGACTAGTGCTTCCCAATCCTCTCCTCGGAGCACCCCAGCCGTTCAATGCATTTGTTAAATTCCACCACCAGCACACCTGATTCAACTTAACTAGCCCTTTATTAGTTGGATCAAGTGTGCTGGTGGTGGAATTTAACAAATACATGGAACGGCTGGGGTGTCTCGAGGAGAGGTTTGAGAACCACTGGACTAGAGCATACATTTGAGCCATCAAAGAAATGAAGCAAAAGTAGTTACCTGTGTTGAACTGGTTTATCTTTTTAGAAAATAAAAAAATATACTGGATTACTATTACGACTACTACCACTGCCAATACTAGTACTGATACATCCCTATTGGCAAACTTTACATTAAAATTTGTAAAAAAAAAAAAAAAAAAAAAAGTCTAGATAATTAATGGGAAACACTGATACAGTTAATTATTATTATCAATATTACAGAGTACACCATGCATGACATATTGAAAAAAATAATAAACGTATACCATAGGATCAGTATCAGTATGGGTATATTAGTATTGGACAACAACACTCAGCCCTAATGGTTAGCAGCAGTGATCATCCCCATACAGGTCCTACTGATGTTGCTTATCATGTCTATCAAGCCTGTTTCTATGGGCAGGAAGGGGGGGGGGGGCGGGGGGGGGGGCAAGGGAGGAAGGAAGGCAGGAAGGCTACTGGTGTTAATGGCAGAGCCAGACCTGGGCAGTGGCCTCGTCTCCTAGTGGAGTGTCCTTGTCCAGAGGAACAGCATGGATGTCAATTAATGTGTCCCCTGGGCCTGGGGGCCAAAGACACTGAGGTACCTGAGGTGGTTCTACATAAACCTCTGCTTGTTTTGCAGCAAGAGGAGGAGTGTCGCTGCATACTTCAGCCAGTTGAAGGTAAGAGGCTGAACAAGATCTCTCTCTCTCTCCGTCACAATAAATAACCTGAACACATGCTCCTCGCTCCCTTTCAGTCCCTCTCTCTCTCTCCCTCCCTCTCTCTCTTCCTCTCTCTATCTCTCTTCCTCTCTCTTTCTCTCAGTCGCTCTCCCTCTCTTTCTCCCTCTCTTTCTCTCTATCTTTTTCTCTCCCTCTCTCTCTCTCTCTCTCTCTCTCTCTCTCTCTCTCTCTCTCTCTCTCTCTCTCTCTCTCTCTCTCTCTCTCTCTCTCTCTCTCTCTCTCTCTCTCTCTCTCTCTACCTCTCTACCTCTATCTCTCTCTCTCTCTACAGGTGATCAGATAATTCCACATCCACATACTGTAACATGTTCATTGCAGATTATTGTAGTTCATTATTCTGTAGTTGCATAATTATGGAAGCCCTAAGCGGCCGTACATTCATACAATTTATTTACTCCGTTTCCTGTGATAACGAGTTAATTTAATTGGTTTTCCTC
>NC_140171.1:13199147-13204147 GCF_963971535.1 Notolepis coatsorum
ATAACGAGTTAATTTAATTGGTTTTCTCGTGATAATGGGATAATGGAGTTATTCCCATAACAACGTTATTCCCATAACTTGTAGCCTCCTAACGTTGTGACACAGTAGCAGAACGTTAAGTCCAGGCTTACCACATGGCCTACTTAACCCTTTCACTACCACACTACACAAGGTTAACCCTTTCACTGCCACACGACACATGGTTAACCCTTTCACTGCCACACTACAGGAGGGTTAATCCTTTCACTACCACACTACACAATTGTTAACCCTTTCACTACCACACTACAAAAGATTAACCCTTTCACTACCACACTACAGAAGGTTAACCGTCTGTAGCGTGGTAGTGAAAGGTTAACCTTCTGTAGATTTCCCTTCTGTAGTGTGGTAGTGAAAGGGTTAATATGCGCTATACCTCCCAGTTGTATTATTAGATCATGTGTGAGCACAGTGTTTAGACTGAATAGAGTACATTTAGTCTGTAGCTTCATGCATTTACAGTTATGAAACATGGGGACAACCTATTTTATATTTTAACAGTCCAGCAAATACATTTGAAAGTCTGAAAAGGATGACTTGATTATACCTCCTTTCAATCAGGTGCATTCCACGTGGATACATGGGAAGTAGGGAGGGCGATACATGCATGAAAGATGTAAACAATAACATACATTTTGCACCCGCCAAAGTAATCAATAATCTTTTTTTTGGGGAACGCAATACATTTATTCTGCACCTTTCTAAAAACTGTGGATTATTATTATTATTATTATTATTATTATTATTATTATTATTATTATTATTATTATTATTATTATTATTATTATTATTATTATTATTATTATTATTATTATTATTATTATTATTATTATTATTATTATTATTATTATTATTATTATTATTATTATTATTATTATTATTATTATTATTATTATTATTATTATTATTATTATTATTGTATCTATAGCACCTATAAGAGATGATTATGACACTCTCTACTGATTTATTGAATCTGTGATCAATGATTTGCCAACATCCCTATTAGTAAGATACAGCCTAGAGAGCTGGCACCAATCAATGGCGATAACAGTTTCCCCAATTAGCCCAACAGAGGGTACGATTGTCCATTTAGACCGATAGTGATTCATATCCACACAGTGAGTTCAGCCGCATCTCCTGATGCACAACATATACGATCTCGATGCCCAAAGATGGAAACACAGTGCAGCAGAAATAAGTGCGACGGACCGCAGCAAGTAACGCTTGATCATCAGGTCTGAAATCTCACACGTAAACCGGAAGTCGACTACAAGAAGCGTGTTCTGTGTGCCGTCGTGTTGCTGTAGGTGTTCGGTGGGAGGAGGGAGATGGACTCTCTGAAGAAGGAGCTGGAGGAGGAGCTGAAACTCAGCACAGAGGACCTGAGGAGCCACGCCTGGTACCACGGACCGATCAGCAGAGAGGTAGGACGTCTTCATTAGGCCTGGAAGACTGCACTGTGGGACACAACAACACAACACAACACCCCAAAGGAAGTTAAAGGAAGTTAAAGGAACAGGCCAACAGTTTTAAGCTGAGTTTTAAGATGGGCTAGCTGATCCATATCCACTTTCATTCGTTTGTGCTAAGCTAGAGAGACACCTGCAGGACGGGAGGCAAACTAGAGACACCTGCAGGACGGGAGGAAAACTAGAGAGACACCTGCAGGACGGGATGTAAACTAGAGACACCTGCAGGACGGGAGGAAAACTAGAGAGACACCTGCAGGACGGGAGGTAAACTAGAGAGACACCTGCAGGACGGGAGGTAAACTAGAGAGACACCTGTAGGACGGGAGGTAAACTAGAGAGACACCTGCAGGACGGGAGGTAAACTAGAGAGACACCTGCAGGACGGGAGGTAAACTAGAGAGACACCTGCAGGACGGGAGGTAAACTAGAGAGACACCTGCAGGACGGGAGGTAAACTAGAGAGACACCTGCAGGACGGGAGGTAAACTAGAGAGACACCTGCAGGACGGGAGGTAAACTAGAGAGACACCTGCAGGACGGGAGGTAAACTAGAGAGACACCTGCAGGACGGGAGGTAAACTAGAGAGACACCTGCAGGACGGGAGGTAAACTAGAGACACCTGCAGGACGGGAGGTAAACTAGAGAGACACCTGCAGGACGGGAGGTAAACCTGGTCCTATTACACACGCATGTACAGATGCTTGATGAGTCACCAACCAGAGCACCAATCAGAGCTAAGCTACCCACGCAGGAGACGTGGACGACTGCCTGAGAGGCGATGGACAGTTTATTAATGTAGCAAAGAGACGAAGGGGAAAAAGCAACTGGAGTCGACGGTCTGACGGCGCCGCGGTGGAAGTGGAACTTGTTATTCCTCCATGGGACGTCCGTCTCACACGCACCCACGCACACGGACGCCACATGTACCACAGAGACAGTCCTGCTTGGCCTTTGATCTCCACACACACACAGACGTGTACGCAGACGTGCGCACGTATACCATACTGGCAACACATGTTTTTCCGTGTGAGAGAGATGTGTCTTCGGCTTGAAACTAGTCTAAAAACCACGTGAAGCTGTGGTTTTGGTTCCCTGGTGATCGGCGACATTGATGTTAAATGACAGGCTGTGTTAACCTCACGCTGCCAGGCGCTCCGGATGGGATGGCTCTGTTTCCATCGGGGCGCAAACTGCGCTAAAGTTATATGGTTTACGGGAGCGGAAATCAGAAAATGAAATCGGAAGAGGAAATCGGAAGAGGAAATCGGAAGAGGAAGTCAGAAGAGGAAATCCTCGGTCTGTTGCTCCTAAAAAACAATTCCATTCCTAAAAGCGCTTGGAGCTAAAGCAGGCAGCTAAAGTTATTGCGTAGCTTGAAAGTAACCTTTAGCATAAAGTCATCTTGTAGGCAAAACTCTGCTGCTGCTTTTGGAGTTGAAACCATATAATTAACTCTGGAAACGTGAAACAGGCACTGTTGTTCAGTGTTCAGTGTTGTTCAGTGTTCAGTGTTGTTCAGTGTTGTTCAGCGTTGTTCAGTGTTGTTCAGTGTTCAGTGTTGTTCAGTGTTGTTCAGTGTTCAGTGTTGTTCAGTGTTCAGTGTTGTTCAGTGTTGTTCAGTGTTCAGTGTTGTTCAGTGTTGTTCAGTGTTCAGTGTTGTTCAGTGTTCAGCGTTGTTCAGTGTTGTTCAGTGTTGTTCAGTGTTGTTCAGTGTTGTTCAGTGTTGTTCAGTGTTGTTCAGTGTTGTTCAGTGTTGTTCAGTGTTCAGTGTTGTTCAGTGTTGTTCAGTGTTGTTCAGCGTTGTTCAGTGTTCAGCGTTGTTCAGTGTTGTTCAGTGTTGTTCAGTGTTGTTCAGTGTTCAGTGTTCAGTGTTGTTCAGTGTTCAGTGTGGTTCAGTGTTGTTCAGTGTTCAGTGTTGTTCAGTGTTCAGTGTTGTTCAGTGTTGTTCAGTGTTCAGTGTTCAGTGTTGTTCAGTGTTCAGTGTTCAGTGTTCAGTGTTGTTCAGTGTTCAGTGTTGTTCAGTGTTGTTCAGTGTTCAGTGTTCAGTGTTGTTCAGTGTTGTTCAGTGTTCAGTGTTGTTCAGTGTTGTTCAGTGTTCAGTGTTCAGTGTGGTTCAGTGTTGTTCAGTGTTGTTCAGCGTTGTTCAGTGTTCAGTGTGGTTCAGTGTTGTTCAGTGTTGTTCAGCGTTGTTCAGTGTTCAGTGTTCAGTGTGGTTCAGTGTTGTTCAGTGTTCAGTGTTGTTCAGTGTTGTTCAGTGTTCAGTGTTGTTCAGTGTTGTTCAGTGTTGTTCAGTGTTCAGTGTTGTTCAGTGTTGTTCAGTGTTCAGTGTTCAGTGTTGTTCAGTGTTGTTCAGTGTTCAGTGTTGTTCAGTGTTGTTCAGTGTTCAGTGTGGTTCAGTGTTGTTCAGTGTTGTTCAGCGTTGTTCAGTGTTCAGTGTGGTTCAGTGTTGTTCAGTGTTGTTCAGCGTTGTTCAGTGTTCAGTGTTCAGTGTGGTTCAGTGTTGTTCAGTGTTCAGTGTTGTTCAGTGTTGTTCAGTGTTCAGTGTTGTTCAGTGTTGTTCAGCGTTGTTCAGTGTTCAGTGTTCAGTGTTGTTCAGTGTTCAGTGGTCAGTGTTGTTCAGTGTTGTTCAGCGTTGTTCAGTGTTCAGTGTTCAGTGTGGTTCAGTGTTGTTCAGTGTTCAGTGTTGTTCAGTGTTCAGTGTTGTTCAGTGTTCAGTGTTGTTCAGTGTTCAGTGTTCAGTGTTGTTCAGTGTTGTTCAGTGTTCAGTGTTGTTCAGTGTTGTTCAGCGTTGTTCAGTGTTCAGTGTTCAGTGTGGTTCAGTGTTGTCTCCACAGCTCTCATTCTCCTCTACAGTGAGCGTTAGAACTGGTCAGAGTCTTTGGTATTTAATGTCCTCACATACCTGATTAGACTATTATTGCACTTTGCTGTCTTTCTGTGGGAAAAACTCCAGGGACGTTCTGGATGAAAGTGTTTGACAGACTAGGTGAAGGAAACCGAACGCAGAGAGAGGTTGTCGGACGGGGCGTGGTTTCATCCAGACCTCCGGAGACAAAACATCATTGTTGTTTATGAACAGTAAAGGGGTTGTTATATACTACATGTTTCTAGGGGGGGGTGGAGTCTAATAATAACATGTGTAGTTTGTGGACTTCTTCCTAGAGGGTGCAGTCTAATAACATGTGGACCTCTCTCTAGGGGGTGGAGTCTAATAATAACATGTGGACCTCTCACTAGGGGGTTGAGTCTAATAACAACATGTGTACCTCTCCCTAGGGGGTGGAGTCTAATAATAACATGTGGACTTCTCCCTAGGGGGTGGAGTCTAATAATAACATGTGGACCTCTCCCTAGGGGGTGGAGTCTAATAATAACATGTGGACCTCTCCCTAGGGGGTGGAGTCTAATAACATGTTGACCTCTCCCTAGGGGGTGGAGTCTAATAACATGTGGACCTCTCTCTAGGGGGTGGAGTCTAATAATAACAT
>NC_140171.1:13209147-13244147 GCF_963971535.1 Notolepis coatsorum
GACAGTAGGGCAGCATGTGGTAGTCTACACCCTCCCCAGACTGACAGTAGGGCAGCATGTGGTAGTCTACACCCTCCCCAGACTGACAGTAGGGCAGCATGTGGTAGTCTACACCCTCCCCAGACCAACAGTAGGGCAGCATGTGGTAGTCTACACCCTCCCCAGACTGACAGTAGGGCAGCATGTGGTAGTCTACACCCTCCCCAGACCGACAGTAGGGCAGCATGTGGTAGTCTACACCCTCCCCAGACTGACAGTAGGGCAGCATGTGGTAGTCTACACCCTCCCCAGACCGACAGTAGGGCAGCATGTGGTAGTCTACACCCTCCCCAGACTGACAGTAGGGCAGCATGTGGTAGTCTACACCCTCCCCAGACTGACAGTAGGGCAGCATGTGGTAGTCTACACCCTCCCCAGACTGACAGTAGGGCAGCATGTGGTAGTCTACACCCTCCCCAGACTGACAGTAGGGCAGCATGTGGTAGTTCTACACCCTCCCCAGACCGACAGTAGGGCAGCATGTGGTAGTTCTATCTACACCCTCCCCAGACCGACAGTAGGGCAGCATGTGGTAGTCTACAGACTCTACACCCTCCCCCAGACTGACAGTAGGGCAGCATGTGGTAGTTCTACACCCTCCCCAGACTGACAGTAGGGCAGCATGTGGTAGTGCTACACCCTCCCCAGACTGACAGTAGGGCAATGCGTGCAACAACTAGGAAGGGAATTGGCATAACGACTAAATTGGGAAGATAGAAAAGACAAAAAATAAATAAAAAGGAAAAGCACGATGTTACTGTTCCACTGTGACTTGTTTACTAGATCCAGTAATAAGACACCAAATGATTGAATATCAACACATAGCAGATACTAGGACATCTCTGTCCCTGAGATGGATGAGCAAATTGTGTGCAAAGCCTGATGCAGGACAGGTTGTACAGAGACAATGTCAAGTATTTGAAGAATGTGCAAACACCACAGAGCTTTAACGGTGTGCCTGTCCCAACTGACCTCCTCCACCGCAAGGTCACCGGCTTATCACAACGTCGTCTAGCCATGAGAACATGGAAAGGGCTGGCTCAAATCAACCATTCATATGGCAGTGATACACACTGAAGACTTTATACCTTATTATGGATAACAGGTGCATCCCAGGGGACGCTGTGAGATTATATGAATGAATGAATGAATGAAATGGTATTTTTTCGTGTCATGTCCGACGATCCATCCCTTACGGGATTATAAGACACCAAAAACAATAATTGAATATAACATTCACTTCCCAAGGTTTGTAAGCTACACCATGCACACCACCAGAGGCCAAAATAAATCGCATACAGTATTATGTTATTTTCGTACGTTTATCCCAAGCTTTCTCTAAATATTCTGCAAGTGCAAATACCCTGTGATTAGGGATGTCCGATATTATCGGCCTACAGATATTATCGGCCGATATCGGCATTAAAATGTGATATCGGAAAATATCGGTATCGGTTTTCAATTTTGTTTTATTTTTTTTACATTTCTATAACCTTTATTTACCCAGGCAAGCAAGTAAGAACAGATTCTGATTTTATTTATTGTCAAAAGTATGCATAATGTTGTGTTAATTCCACAACAAGAGATATGTAATGTTAATGAGCTGAAATTCTTCCATTTTGGGGGGGGGGGACCCTGCATATATCGGTATCGGTTGATATCGGTATCAGAAATTAAGAGTTGGACAATATCGGTATATCGGTATCGGTAAAAAAGCCAATATCGAGCATCCCTACCTGTGATCAAAAATCCCCTTTAGTCTTTCTGCATCACTCAACCACATTAACTCAAGGTTTTTACACCTGTCAAATAACCTTTGACGCAACTCATAATATAATGGACAATAAAACATAAAATGAAACTCATTCTCAATATCAATACAGTAAATACAGATCCGCTCCTCTTCTGTGACCCCCGGTAACGTCCGGTCTCGAGGTGCAGGGGGGAAATCCCAGAGTGGACCTGGGCACATAATGACCTTTGTCTTTTTGATAATGGAGCACACACATATTTTTCATATATCATATATAACAACTTTTCATCGTACATGTTCTTAATTTTGGTTTATGTAGTATTTCCTGTGACCATTTATTCTGATGTATGTTAGATAAGGCTTCCTTAACCAAGGAGATGTTTACAGTGTTTACATTCTGGAAAAGGTCATACTCCAATTTTGCTGAGCGTGTCTTCTATCTCACTTGCCCATGCACCTTTTACAGTTACATCCCAGTTGGATATTTTCCTAGCAACTCGACTCTGGCATTTTTATCAATCTGTTCCATAAAGCTAACATGCTGCCATGCTACAGTACACACACACACCCTTATTAGAACACATTATGAAATTATTCATGTGGATCTTTTAGACTTTTTCAGCCTAATTGACGTATATATAAAGCCCTGCCCCCTTTTATCGATCCACCAATCACAACGGCTGCTTCCCTCAACAGACAAAGCAACAGTTGTGATTGGCAGGATCAGGAAAAGAGTGCAGGGTTTGAGACGGATCAATTGAGTGAATGTGATCTCTCTTCGGGATGGAGGTTATTATTATTTGAGAACCGCAAAGAAACGAGTCCATGGCCCATGTTGGGTCCAGGCCCGTCGTTTTCACTGAACTACACCTCCCCATGTCCCTCCAGATACACACAGCACATCCAGGTGCTTTTGGGGAGTAGCTAACTGGCCAGCAATGCTACCAGTTTTATGCCTGTCCAAGTTGTAAATGTTTATAAATGTTTACCATGGGCGCCCCAGTGGCGAACCACATAGCGCGCTCAGCCGCGACACGGCCGACCCGGGTTCGACTCCCGAACCCGTCGTTATTTGCCGAATGTCTTCCCCCCACTCTGTCTCCCATTCCTCATCTGTCTCTCCCTACTGGACTGCCCAGTAGAAATAAAGCGATAAAACGCCAAAAAATGTATCTTAAAATGTGTTTACCATTTTATTTTGACTACACAAGACATGTATCCCTCATGGATGGTTTGTTTATGTTTATGTTTGTCTTTACCGGTTTTGTTTCTCCCTCTCCAGTTATTCCTCAGAACAGCCAGTCAGATAAATGTAGCCCCGCCCCCATCTCTCCAGTGTTCCGCACGGGCAGCGAACCGCTGCTTAGTCCCCGTCCGGGACAGACACGCCCCTCACATCCAGGTAACACACACACCCCTCACATCCAGGTAACACACACGCCCCTCACATCCAGGTAACAGACACGCCCCTCACATCCAGGTAACAGACACGCCCCTCACATCCAGGTAACAGACACGCCCCTCACATCCAGGTAACAGACACGCCCCTCACATCCAGGTAACACACGCCCCTCACATCCAGGTAACAGACACGCCCCTCACATCCAGGTAACACACGCCCCTCACATCCAGGTAACAGACACGCCCCTCACATCCAGGTAACACACACGCCCCTCACATCCAGGTAACACACACCCCTCGCTTTACTTCTATCCTATTTTAGCTTTTTGTATTTTGTTTTATTTATTTATTTATTTATTTATTTATTTATTTATTTATTTATTTATTTATTTATTTATTTATTTATTTATTTATTTATTTATTTATTTATTTATTTATTTAAAGCTCCACCATGTACTTTTGAGAATAAATGCTGCATGATAAATGTTACAAATGCTAATAACCTTTTATAACAAAATGGACTTTAGGAAACATCTTGAACATGTTGTCCATGTTGTCCATGTTGACCATGTTGACCATGTTGACCATGTTGTCCATGTTGACCATGTTGACCATGTTGACCATGTTGTCCATGTTGACCATGTTGTCCATGTTGACCATGTTGTCCATAGATCACATTCATCTTGGAAGCTGTTTCTTTGTGTTGTACATGTGGTGGGAGGGCAGGACACCACAACAAAAGGGATCATTCCTACTGTACCTTCACACACAGAGTTCTAGGGATCCACTTTTCCTCTTGGGACACTTTATTAATTAAGTAATAATTCTTACAGAATATCACACACAACTTTTCAGAGGGTCAAATTGTGATCCCAGAACCCAGTAGTGCAGCTTAAAGAGACACACAATAGGTCCTTTTCACGGTGGCCATTTTGACATGTCATCACAGGGCGTGTGATGCATAGATATATAGAACAATAGATAGCTTAAGGCAGACCAGCGTCGCTGAACCGCCGCCATCTTGCCCCAGTCAGCCTTGAGTGAGGGTGAGTGATCTGCACAGACAGAAATACTCATAACTCGCTGAAATATTGACGGATTTACAAACGGTTTGGTTTATTACAAGCATTATTAACGTGGCTATGATTCAAGCACTTATAAGTATGCAGTATCATAACTACATCTTTGATGTTTATAGCAAACCAACCTGTTTGAAAATCGGTAGAGAATTGAGCAATCTATGGTTATTTAAATAGTACATGCACCATAGACATTAATGTTATCAGTAGCTGAGCTGCCTGGGGCAAGATGGCCACCCTACGACGACGTCGCTCTCCATTGGCCGGCAGCGCGGGTAAGCTATCTAGTGTTCTATATATATCTATGGTGTGATGGCCCTGTTCCATTTAGGTGTGTCACAGTCATTCCAGTGACTCAGCATGACCCATGACCCCGGTGCACCCGAATGGAACGGGACCATAATTAATGATATTAATTACACCTGTGTTTACCCTGCGATGACATGTCAAAATGGCCGCTGTGAAAAGGGCCTTTATATATAGACCTTATCAAACATGACAACATAAACATTCTAGAATCTAGATGGACCCAAGTTTATTTCCTGTTGCAGAATTTGATAATACTATAGTCAGTGCTAGATCCCATGGCCCAGAAGAACATTTTTACATTCATTTTGTATTTGTAGGGAGTGGTTGGTTAGGGTTAGGTTTATAAAAAGCTTGGACAAAAAGTGACGACCCCCCAACAATATATAGTTAATAGTATCAACCTAATATACTATAGCTGGCAGGAAATACACTTGGGCCCAAGCTGTCCCCGTAGCAACAGAAGTCTGAAAAGGTCTATACAGTGCAACTGCAGGGTTCCTGCAGGCTTTTTAAGACCACTTTGAATAGAATTTGATACATATTTCACGGCCATAATGGCAAAAAAGTAGGAAGGAAAATGACTATGCAACGCAATGATGGCTGAAACGCACAACCTCCTATCTGAAAATGTAACTTTTTTGAGAAAACAAAAAAAAACATGTTTTCTAGCTGAATGCAATACACTACACTACATACACAATACATTGCATTCGGCTTTTGGAAAATATCTTGCAGACAGGAGGTTTCTCATCATCCAAAAATGTTGCGTTTCAGCCATTGATATGTGGCTTAGTTGACCCTATGTGCCTCATACAGTATCCCATACCGGTGTTGATATGGGTGTAGCCACACCCACCCAGGATACACTCAGTAATGAAGCCCCTCCTCCTCAGGTGTAGCCACACTAACCCAGGATACACTCGGTAATAAAGCCCCTCCTCTCATCCTCAGGTGTAGCCACACCCACCCAAGATACACTCAGTAATGAAGCCCCTCCTCCTCAGGTGTAGCCACACTAACCCAGGATACACTCGGTAATAAAGCCCCTCCTCCTCAGGTGTAGCCACACCCACCCAGGATACACTCAGTAATGAAGCCCCTCCTCCTCAGGTGTAGCCACACCCACCCAGGATACACTCAGTAATAAAGCCCCTCCTCCTCATCCTCAGGTGGAGGCGCAACGCTCCGCGGTTCGGACGGACAGCTACACCCCAGAGCTCCTCCCAAACCCCTCCGGGTCTCGACGGTCTTCCCCAGCACCAAGCCCCTGCTCCCTTCACGGCACAAGGACGACCCCTCCTCTTTCTACGATGTACTGGTCGTCCAGGTAACCGGCAAGCATTCTGTTTAAAAGGGCTAATGTGTTGCGGCTGGGTAGCGCAGTGGACTAAGCACTCGGGCTAATGTACTCAAGCATGCTCAGATTCCAGCAGATGGATGTCCAGTTATATGAATGAGTTTGGTCTAACCAACGTAAACAAAAGGTGCTAATAGGAGGGTTTTGATGTCAATATATCATCGTAAATTCAATGTCCAGACCTTGGAATGAAAGAATGAAAGACAGTTGATGAGATCAGAATCAGAAAGGTATTTTTATTTTTGTATCCACTTTTTTCTCCTCTTTTTCTATTTTTCTCCCATCCTCAATTTCGCTGTGCCAATTCTCCCCAATTCTCCCCTTTCGCATATGCCCCCCACTGGCCGGTTGTAGGGAGGATAGAAGCCTTGCATCACGTGTCCCCTCCGATACACGAGGAGGCAGCCTGTCACATCTTTTCAGCTGCCAGCGCGGACTCTCATTGGCGAGGAGTAACGTGTGGGAGGCTCACACTACCACCGCTACTTCCTGTCTCTGCTGTGCAGGCGTCCCCCAACCGACCTGTAGGAGTCGCTGTCCACAACGTCCAGATTACCACTAGGGATGTCCCGATCCGATCACGTGATCGGGATCGGGGCCGATCACGTGATTTTCCGAAGATCGGGATCAAAAAAATTAAATAAAAAAATTTATTATTTTTTTTATTTATTTTTTTTATTCAACAAACATGACCATGTTCACGTCTTAAACTCATACTGAGGCCTTAGTTTTGGTTTTAAATTGCACATCATCATTCATTTATTTATTGTCACACAGAATTTTGCCAAAACAAACCAATAGTATCCAGCTGCAGAACGGCAGACCAGCCACACTCTCAGACCCAAACGCATTTCCTTTGATTTAATTATACATCAAATTATTTGTGTCAAGGATTGCAATGCCTCGCTTGAATGAAGTTAACTTTTCACCTGAATAACGTCAACATTCAGGGTGAATGTAATGTGAGAAATTGGGATTAAAAAAAAATATATATATATATATATACATTTTTTTAAATAAAAAAAGCCAAACGAGTTAGTATGACGGCTGGCCCAAGCCGGAGGCAATGCTGACACCCGGATTCGAGACCGGAGTCTCTCGCATTGGTGACAAGCGCAATCTCCGCTGCGCCACCCAGCCGCCCTGTGTTGCATTTATTTAAAAAATGTTGGACTCTATGGTGTTCTTGTTTTGTTCTTGACTCATTGTGATGTTTCTTCTTGACTTGTTTAAAGAAGACGTGTCCGGCCCATGGGGACATTAACGTGTGTTGTCGGGCCTTACAAATACATTTGATTTGTGTAGGCTGAAGCCGAGGCTTATAATTGCTTATAATTGCCTACCCTTTTTACATTACACTATTTACACACAAAAAAGAAAATACAAAAAAGAAACATAATTCAGTATATCATTTAGCAAAGGTTACAAACGTTTCATAGTTTTATGTACAAAACGTGTACACATTTATTTATGTTTTCTTTTAATACATTTTCCTTTTTTATATATATATATATGTTTTTCTTTTTCTTTTTCCCTTTGTCACTATTTTAACACAGCTATGTTATAGATAAAATATAACTAGGATAATAATGAAGTTTTATATTTATGAATCACCTTATATTTGAGTAATTTCTTAAAAGTATGTAGCGAACTACACATGTTTACTTCTTTGTCAAAGCTATTTCATAATTTTGCCCCTTTAACACATTCGGGGCCAGACCCGAGATATCTCGGGTTAACTCGCCATGCGCTGGGCGCCAAACCAGAGAAATCTCTGGTTTTAATCGTTATTTCTTTTATTAGCTACATCCATTCATTTTTCATCCATGGAGCCTGATGTTATCATTGGGAATGGGTCTGAGCTTGCAAAAGGGCAAATACCGCCGCCTATGCCTTCCAGCTGGTATTGCACATCATTGGAATCTCTCTGGCTGGGGCTGTGCATCGATATAAGAAGTCCGGTCCAGGTTTTACTTCTCGGGTAAGAGTAACGTTTATAACACATGGACTGGGGACACTCGTAGCAGCGTGGATTATGTGTTTTGGACATATAACGTTGGATCAATAAACGTGATCAATATTTGGAATGGCGATCAGGAATTGGATTCATCTTTTTGCACTACATCAGATGTGCGGTAAGGACTCTGTTACGAATCTTGGGTTAATCCGATGTTTCTTTCACCACCATCGTGTGTGTGTGTGTGTGTGTGTGTGCGGTTCGCGCCGACCAAAGTACGGAGAAGCGATTTTTCAGACCCCGCTTCTGTCCGTGCATGATGACACATATAATATCGATAATCTAGCGTTTATTTGAAAACGATTCATAAATCAAGCGACAAATGGCACGATTTCTAAGGAAATACATTGAAGCTCGATTTGCTGGAGTTTATTGAGATTAGACAGAACGCTCTAGAAATATATTCATATTCACCACGGTATAAAACGGAAATGTATGAAAAAATTATCTGTTTTGTGCATGTTGACTGGAAGCAACTCACTGACAATCAACGTGTTAATTAGATCCATAGCTATAATATTTCATATATTTTAAGCACTCGCAAGTAAAGCTATCCCTACATTGGATAAAGCACTGGCGCTGACGGGCCATCAGCGCCCTCTGCTGTTGGCCCCCAATTAGTTAACAGATATACATCGACTTTTTATATTTGTCCTTGCCTTTGCGATATTGAATACACAAGTCTATATCGGCTCTCTCTAGTCTGGAACAACTCCTGAATGCAACTTGGAAGTGAGTGCTTATGTACTTTGCACATTATTATTGCAGTGCTAAGATCGACAAGATCTTCCTATTTTAAGGCATTTGATTTAATAAAGAGTTGTCTTGGTAACCCGCTGTTCTGGATCCTCAGGTGCCGGAGTCTCGGAGGAAGGGCCACGTGGACCGCCTGAGAGCGGAGGAGAAGTGGCAGGGCCGGGCCCACCTCACGGAGACCTCCTTCAGCTTCCTGGAGGCGCAGAAGGGGGGCGCGTGTGGGCAGACGGAGGCGGCAGAGGAGTGGCATTTTGAACGTCCAAATGTTTGTACATCTGATGTTTTAGTTTGTCGATTTTCTGATATTTGCTGTTTCAATGTTATGCCATTACCTTTATAATAACGGTAGTTATAATAATAATAATAATAATAATAATAGTAGCAGCTCAGGCAGGATGTTAAATGTTTCATCCAAATTCACCAGCCACTGTATTTCATCAGACAAACAGGTTTTGTAATGTAATACAGTAGCTGTATTCTAATCTAAATAATAATTGTTTACCTGCAGGGGTCAACACACAGCTTTTGACTGGTGGCTGGTTGTGACATTGTAGCAGTACTTAACTAGTGCTGTCAGGCGATAAAAAAAAGATCGAATTAATTACAATATTTGTAATTAATTAATCACATTTTAATCGCATAACCATTTTAGGCCTGATATTCTATATTCTATAATCATATTCAAATGGCATGTGTCCGGATGGCAGAATTCAGTACTGTATCTATGAAACCTTCTGTTTAATCATCTTCCCTTTATTCATTTGCTTAGATTGTTCAGGTCTGGTCAATTTTAGCATGGTGTTATTCACAGTCAAAGATATTTTTTTTTTATTGATATTCTTATTTGGTTCATTACAATGTACTCAAGCCTAGTACCAGACACAGTATTTCTGACACTGGGAATACATTCCCTGAGATCCATAGATGTCCCTAGAATCAGATACCAAGAACATGCAAATGGACCATATTAAAAAAAGTCTGTAAATCTGTATTATACGTTCTTATGGAATGAATGAGATTAAAAAAATTTAAACATTTTTTTTTATAAATTTTTAAGTTCATTTTCATAATGCGATAATTTGCTGTTTAATTAATTAATCTAATTAACATGATAAACTGACAGCCCTAGTAACAACATAATAATATGTTAACCTCTCGGATGGTGTCAGTATGTAATAACATGGTAATAACATGCCCACTGTTGGTGTGTAATTACATAGTAATAACATGTTAACACCCTCTGGTGGAGGTGGTGTTTGTTTGTAATAACATAGTAATAACATGTTAACACCCAGTATGTAATAACATGTTAACACCCAGTATGTTAACACCCAGTATGTAATAACATAGTAATAACATGTTAACACCCAGTATGTAATAACATAGTAATAACATGTTAACACCCAGTATGTAATAACATGTTAACACCCAGTATGTAATAACATAGTAATAACATGTTAACACCCAGTATGTAATAACATGTTAACACCCAGTATGTAATAACATGTTAACACCAGTATGTAATAACATGTTAACACCCAGTATGTAATAACATGTTAACACCAGTATGTAATAACATGTTAACACCCAGTATGTAATAACATGTTAACACCCAGTATGTAATAACATAGTAATAACATGTTAACACCCAGTATGTAATAACATGTTAACACCCAGTATGTAATAACATGTTAACACCAGTATGTAATAACATGTTAACACCCAGTATGTAATAACATGTTAACACCAGTATGTAATAACATGTTAACACCCAGTATGTATTAACATGTTAACACCCAGTATGTAATAACATAGTAATAACATGTTAACACCCAGTATGTAATAACATGTTAACACCAGTATGTAATAACATGTTAACATCCAGTATGTATTAACATGTTAACACCCAGTATGTAATAACATAGTAATAACATGTCAACACCCAGTATGTAATAACATAGTAATAACATGTTAACACCCAGTATGTAATAACATAGTAATAACATGTTAACACCCAGTATGTAATAACATAGTAATAACATGTTAACACCCAGTATGTAATAACATAGTAATAACATGTTAACACCCAGTATGTAATAACATAGTAATAACATGTTAACACCCTCTCAGGTGGAGGCCGTGTCGTGTTTCCAGTTGGACCAGTTTGAGTCTCGTCTCCTGCCTGAGAACAACCGTCCTCTGGAGCCCACCATCCTGCTGGCCATCAAAGAGCTGTTCAACCGCTCCAACGCCACCAACACCGCTCTGCACATGCTCAGTGTTGACTGCCAGGTAGATGTCTTCAAGATCCTCTCTGGTTCCTGATTTATTGATATTTACTCTGAGAGAAGATTAGAGAGATTACTGAATAGATTTTTTATCAAGGCATCAAATTGTTTTTTTTAAAAGCTCCATAATTCAAGTTTCTTCTAGTTTGGCATCTATACTGGGCTTGTTATAAATCCCTTAATACAATTTTATGAAACAACTACTTCACAAAGAATTTACTAATACACTAGTCTACTGGAAAAGGAAAGTGCACATATGTGCTTATAAATATCTGCTGTGTTATGTTCTGTTCTAGATGTGTTCTAGTATCGTAGTCTAAAAGAGACATTTAGAAGATCCTGGCTTATAGGGGAGACCGATCTTTGACCTATCAATCCCACGATGCACCAGGTGGCACGTATAGTCGACGTGACGGACGAGCAGAAGAGCATGATGGGAGTCGGGTCAGGGCTGGAGCTGGTCACCCTGCCACACGGACACCAGCTACGACAAGACCTCCTGGAGAGGTAGGTGTAGTTAGTCTGTCTAAGACTCACTCACTCACTCACTCACTCACTCACTCACTCACTCAATCACGTACAACCAGTGGTGTAAAGTACTTGAGTAATTGTACTTTGTTACAATACTTAAGTACTGTTTTGGGGAATTTGTACTTTACTCAAGTATTATTAGGTTTGTATACTTGTACTTTTACTCAATTACATTTCAGAGAAAAAAAACATACTTTTTACTCCTTACATTTAAAATGCAAGTATACATACAAAGTACAAATCTCGCAGGTCCAACAATTTTAATTAGTTATTTGTTTCTCTGGCCGAACTAACGTTAACGTTATTAATCCTGCGGCCGCGCTTTATTTAAAAACAGCCAATCAAATCGCCATCAATGGAACATGAACCCGCCCACATTGGCTGTCGAATCTACGTTCCATTACTTCAGTAAATCACGTTGGGAGGACAATTGCCCTCTTTACTGTGTGGATATGATGAAACACCCAGCTCATTGATTCACAATGATACATTTTGTTTTAATTTCTGATCCAGACTATGCAGACCTCTAGTCTGGATCAGAAATATAGACTGTGGTACTGCCCGTGATCTCATCCACTCGTATCTGGACGTCTATTCTTTGCCCGTCTGTCTAATTTGCTGACACAGCTGTCGGAGGCTGTGCCGTGCTCATTTTTAACCCATAAGGACCCACGGTGACACAGGTGTCACATGTACTTTACATGTTCTACTTTACAATTTCCATATAAAGCTTTATCCTTGATTTTACCTCATGAAGTCCCAAAGGGACACCGGTGGAACATCCTGGTGGGTCATGTGACAGATCGAGTAGCCTCCAGCTGCAACCGCGGAGTGAGCCCCTCACTAGACACTGTGGCAGGCGCGTGCTGATTGGCGGAGAGTACGGAAGTTAGCGCTAGCGTCACTCCACATTGGGCCTAGCCCCTCCCCCTTGACCAAGCTCGGTGTGTGTGTGTGCGTGCGTGCGTATGTGCGTGTGTGCGTGCGCTTGTGTGTGTATCTCAGGCGTGCTGGGCCAATTATTTAAAAACCCATGCTGATTGGTCCTTGTGCAAGACTAGAACACAGGGATCTTTGATTAAACACCTGCTATCAGAAGAATAGACAGAAAAAATTGTCAGAAAAAAAGTTGTTACTTTTACTTTTTAGTACTTAAGTACATTTACAAGTAGAAACCTTTGGACTTTTACTCAAGTGTGTTTTTAGCCAGATACTCTGACTTTTACTTGAGTAAAATGTTTAGACGGTACCCATACTTTCACTTAAGTATAATTTCTGGGTACGTTACTGATGCCTCCGTCCCGTGTCATGCAGGCACCATCTCATCGCGCTGGGAGTGGCGGTGGACATCCTGGGCTGCACGGGGACCGTGGGCCAGAGGGCCACCGTTTTACATAAAGTCATCGCATTGGCTGAGGCCCTGAGAGACCACGCCCACGACCTCTACTCCTTCTCCGCTGTCATGAAGGCTCTGGAGATGCCTCAGGTAACTGTACAGTCTGTGAGGCGTGGCTATAGACCACCGCAACCACTTCCGGTATTCTGAAATCATGGGAGAGAGAGAGCGAGCGGGGGGAGAAAATGAATGAATGTGGATGAGAGCCTCGACATTAAGTGGTTGTAGCTACGGCTGTGGGGGTATATATAATATATATATATATATATATATATATATATATATATATAAAAGGTTACTATTGATCAAACAAAGATGAATGTCCCTATTGGGATTAATAGTGCAATAATTGCTTTTTCACCAAACTTCACTTAAAATAAATAAAACGTGCCTTTTGATCATCAAACAAGAATGAATTATTGCCCTATTGGGATTAATAAAGTGCAAATCTAACTTTCACCAAACATCACTTTGTCAAATAAAAGGTGAATCTAAAAAAAAATATATATATATATATATTTTTTTTAAATGGATTTAAATTTTTCAAAATCGTCCTAGATCATTAATTCGAATTAATCGAAAAATCGATGAATCACCCAGCCACATATGGGCTGTTTTAACTGCCATCGTTAATGCAGTAGAGGTTTCACAGTGTGTGTGTGTGTGTGTGTGTGTGTGTGTGTAGGTGATTCGTCTGGAGATGACCTGGAGAACACTGAGGAGGAACCACACAGAAAGTGCTGTGTTGTTCGAAAAGAACCTGAAACCCTTCATGAACTCCCTCAACGATGGAGATGGTGAGAGGGAGGGAGGGAGGGAGGGAGGGAGGGAGGGAGGGAGGGGGAGAAACAGTGAGGGAGACAGACAGAGAATAGTCAAGTCATGCTAAACTGATAAGAGAGGGAGAGAGAGAGACCGAGACGGACAGAGGGAGAGACAGCGGTAGACAGACAGAGAATAGTCAAGTCATGCTAAACTGATAAAAGAGAGGGAGAGAGAGAGACCGAGACGGAGAGGGAGAGACAGAGAGAGAATAGTCAAGTCATGCTAAACTGATAAGAGAGGGAGAGAGAGAAACAGAGACAGCGAGAGACAGACAGAGAGACAGAGAGAGAATAGTCAAGTCATGCTAAACTGATAAGAGAGGGAGAGAGAGAGAGACACAGACAGAGAGAGACAGACGGAGAGGGAGAGACAGAGAGAGAATAGTCAAGTCATGCTAAACTGATAAGAGAGGGAGAGAGAGAGAGACACAGACAGAGAGAGACAGACGGAGAGGGAGAAACAGAGAGAGAATAGTCAAGTCATGCTAAACTGATAAGAGAGGGAGATAGAGAGAGAGACACAGACAGACAGAGAGACAGAGAGAGAATAGTCAAGTCATGCTAAACTGATGAGAGGGAGAGAGAGAGAGACACAGACAGACAGAGAGAGACAGACGGAGAGGGAGAAACAGAGAGAGAGAATAGTCAAGTCATGCTAAACTGATAAAAGAGAGAGAGAGAGAGAATGGTAGAAAGATAGAAAGATACGGACAGGGAGCGCTGCCAGTGTGTCAGTAGTAGGTGAGAAGTGGAGGAGAGAGAGAGGAGAGTGACACTAAATACAAGTGAGGCTTTGGTAAAAAGGTCATCATGAGCCTCAAGTATGAAACATATATAGCCTAGCAAGCCACATGAAGAGAAAGTAGATCCACACACCAAATAGCTCAGTTTAAAGGACTACTTTTTTTTAAAGGGAGCTATTTGGTGTGCGGATCTACTGTACTTCTGTTCTTCTAATCTAGTTCAGTGTCTGTCATATCATCTATAATGTAGGGACCTGTTGTAAGTCAGTAAGTCAGCTCAGTGTCTGTGTGTGTGTCGTAGACTCTGTGGTCCAGGGTCCCGTCGCCGTGCCCCACCTGATCCCCCTGCTGAGGGTGATGGAGGGTGAGGACCCGAGTGAGAACAGCGAGCGAGGCTGCCAGCTCCTCTACGACGTCCTCCAGTCGGCACGCAACGCCGCGCTGCACGCCCCCGAGTCCCAGCGGCACGCGCACTCTCTGCTTGCAGGTACGCGCGCGCACACACACACACACACACACACACACACACACACACACACACACACACACACACACACACACACACACACACACACACACACACACACACACACACACACACACACACACACACACACACACACACACACACACACACACACACACACACACACACACACACACACACTGATTCTGGTCACTTCATTGCCTAAGTATGGGGGCAACTCCAGGTCTCACATCTTGATGACATCACAGGTTTCAGTCTTAGGTCTCTTTTAGGGATGTCCGATATTATCGGCCTACCGATATTATCGGCCGATATCGGCATTAAAATGTGATATCGGAAAATATCGGTATCGGTTTTCAATATTTTTTTTTTTACATTTCTATAACCTTTATTTAACCAGGCAAGCAAGTAAGAACAAATTCTGATTTTATTTATTGTCAAAAGTATGCATAATGTTGTGTTAATTCCACAACAAGAGATATGTAATGTTAATTACCTGAAATTATTCCGTTTTGGGGGGGGGGGGGGGGGGGGGGGACCCTGCATATATCGGTATCGGTTGATATCGGTATCGGAAATTAAGAGTTGGACAATATCGGTATATCGGTATCGGTAAAAAAGCCAATATCGAGCATCCCTAGTCTCTTTTGCTTCTGGCTTCAGAGAGTGTGTACCTAGAGACCACAGGAAGAGCATACATGTGTAGCCACACAATGGGAGGTAGCCACTCAGGTAGGAGATAGACACACAAACAAAAGCACACACAGGCATTCCACCAAACAGAAGTCAAAATGGAAGGAAAGAGGGAGGAGGGGGGGGGGGGGGGTATATGTTACTTAGAGAGAAAGATTTAGAGCCTTTTGAGAATGCAATAAGGCAAACTGAATGGAATGGAACAGCTGGGGGGACATGTTGATTCTCAGGCCTTGCTGCATTCCATGCAGTTTGGATTCAGGACAGAGCATTCAACTGAAACGCCATGCTGCTATTTCCTTGAAGACAGACTCTGGACGAAGGAGGGGTGGTAGGAGCGGCCTTTCTGGACCCTTGCTACAGGTCAATCACCAAATACTCCTCCCAAGTTGTTTAGATACAAACCTTCCATCAATACCCTAAATTGGATACAATCATTATCTATCCGGTCACGCCCAGTGTGTGCAGATAAATGTTGCTCAGTCACCATCAAGAGCAGCCATGGGGGTACCGCATGGTTCCATCTTAGGACCATTGTTGTTCAGCTCATGCATCAATCATCTCATCAATCATCTAGAACCAGCGCTCTGGGGAGATCTTTTATTTTTAGAGCATTAACTCTGTGGAATGGCCTGCCTCGGAACCTCTGCTGCATTTACAGTAGATTCACTTTTAAAAAGAATCTTAAATTGTTTTTAAATTGTTTTTAACACTGTAAAGTGGTTTTTTGTTTTTGTTTTACACTAATGTAATTTTAGCTATTAATTGTTACAGTAGGTTCATTATGCATTGTGTGTACTGACTTTTAATAATTTTGTTTTTTTGCAATGGTGATTGTTTTTGTGTTTTTTTGTGCGTGGACCCCAGGAAGACTAGCTGGTTGCTATCGCACCAGCTAATGGGGATCCCTAATAAAATCAAATAAAATCAAATCAAAAAAATCTCCCATCTGTATGTGATGGTGTGGAGATCCAGATGTATGCAGATGACACGGTCATATACACATGGGAAGGATGCGGTACAAGTGGCTGCTAAACTATCTCTAGCAATGGAGAAGGTTGCAAAGTGGCTTCGTTGTATACTGTGCAATGACAATTAAAAGTCTATTCTATTCTAATGATTCCTGTCTCTCTGAATGTAGGAAAAACAGTGACTATGTATTTGACCAATAAACTAATTTAAGGATTATCCTCATATAAGAGTAAAGGGAAAAAGGAAACATGTTGATGAAATATCAAATATCAAGGCGACTGGGTGGCGCAGCGGACATTGTGCTCGTCACCAACGCAAGAGACACCGGGTTCGACTCCGGCTGTCGGCGTTGCCTCCGGCTTGGGCCGGCCGTCATACTAACTCAATTGGCAGAGTTAGCGGGTGGAAGTCGATGGGTGGTAATCTGGATGTTGTGGACAGCGACTCCTACAGGTCGGTCGGGGGACGCCTGCACAGCAGAGACAGGAAAATGGCGGGGGTAGTGTGAGCCTCCCACACGTTACACCTCGCCGAATGAGAGTCCGCGCTGGCAGGTGAAAAGATGTGAGAGGCTGCCTCCACATGTATCGGAGGGGACATGTGATGCAAGGCTTCTATCCTCCCTACAACCGGCCAGTGGGGGGCATATGCGAGCAACGTTCAAGACAGGGGAGGGGGGAATTGGCACGGCTAAATTGGGATGGGAGAAAAAATAGAAAGATAAAAATGAATAAAAAATTAAATATCAAATATCTGGCTATTATACCGTATAAAAGACGAGAACAAAATCTGAAAAAGGGACATCATCTTATTTTCGGGGTCTAGACTTTTAAATGTCATTATACATCATTAATCATGCACCTTCTTGGCCGTGCGACATGTCGTGGAAAATTATTTTACCAAGTCCGGTGAGCTTAAGAGAAACTGAGATCGAGTCAAGGGATAGCAAAGAAAATTGTTTCATTCTGTGCACAGAGTCTCAGATCAGAGAGCGGAAGACAATCTGAGGAGTGAGCCCAGAGAAACAGGTATAGAAACATGTCACGTAGAAGAAACTGATGGACCTACAATAACAGGACCTGGGATCCGCAGTAAACTGTTATGAGAAAGTTGGTTGTTAGGAGTGGTTTCAGAGACATTTTCTCTGTACACTAGTGATTAGTAAGATGATTGATTGTAAATGGAGTAAAGGAATAGTACAATAAATATTGCTTAAAGGGTACAAAGCATTAAGAGGGTGAACATATGATTTTTCTATAATAAGCAGGAGGTTGAGTTGAGTGTCGCTGAGGGTGGAGGTCGGAGGTGGGAACCCGCCTGCGAGGGAGGACCCCTCTCTCGTCTGCCCGAGGTGCGAGATGCACTGTCCCCCACGCGTTTCAAACAGCTAGTCTCCGGGGCTCTGTCCCGACCGGTTAACTCTTGTGTGTCAATGAAGAACGCAGCTATATGAGATAACTAATGTGAAGGACAGGATGCACTGATCATCCTGGGTTCAAAAACAGCCTACATACAGGCGGCCGGGTAGCACAGCGGACTAAGCGTCTGTCTACCACTGCAGAGACACTGGTATCGAATCCGGCTGTCAGCGTTGCCTCCGGCTTGGCCGGTCGTCATACTGACACAATTGGCAGAGTCAGCGGAAGGGAAGCCGGTGGGTGGTATCCTGGTCGTTGTAAACAGCGACTCCTACAGGTCGGTCAGGGCACCTGCACAGCGAGGGAGGGAAATGGTGATGGTAGTGTGACCTCCCACGCGTTACACTTCACCAATGAGAGTCCGCGCTGTCGGGTGAAAAGAGGCTGCTGGCTGTCTCCTATGTATCGGAGGAAGCATGTGATAGACTTCAGGGCTCCCTAGACCGACCAGTGGGGGGCACATGCGCGCAACGACCCGGAAGGGGAGGGGGGAATTGGCATAACGACTCAAATTGGGATGGGAGGAAAATACAGAAAATAGGAGGAGAAAAAGTGGAAAAAAAGCCTACATACATGATTTACCAAAATATGTAAAAAACTGCCTAGATTTACATTTAACAGGTTCTGTACGACAAGTCGGCAGGAAGGGTACGACTCTTACAACTGAGTAACAATGATCATCAAACAGTGCTGCAACTTGGGTGCTGCAGCGATGAGTGCATAGTAGTAAAGACATATTAGTATAGTACAGTAGGAAGAGTGCATGATAGTATAAGACAGTAAGAATGTGCGGGGGCGGCTACGTGGCATAGTGGGCAAGGAGCTCGCCACGAATGACGGAGACGCTGGGTTCGCCTGTTCAAGCCCAGCGCTCCACATTGCTTTCAGTTTAGCTGGTCGTTCATACTAATACACATTGGCCATATTAGGGGGTGGGAAACTGATGGGTGGGGATCGGGCGTTGTGGACAGCGACTCCTACAGGTCGGTTGGTGCGCCTGCACAGTAGAATCAGGAAGTGTCGGGGGCAGCGTGAACCTCCCACGCGTTACTCCTCGCCACTGAGAGATCGAGCTGCGCAGGTGAAAAGATGCGACTGCTGTTACCTCAAGTACCGGAGGGGACTTGTGCTATGTATGACTTAGTCCACATTGCAGCCGGCTTGTGGGAGGCAAGAAACAGCGTTCGTGACAGGGGAGGGTTGAATTGGATGATACGAAATTGGGATGGGAGAAAATATAGAAAATGGGAGAAAAAGTGGATCAAAAAAAAATGACAGTAAGAATGTTGGTACATACATCATTTAACAAAATATGTTAAAAACAGCCTACATACGTCAACAAGATTTGATCTTCAAAAAAGCATTTTTCCAAAAATGAGTCTTATATTCTGACCAGTACTAGATCCCACCCTTAGTTTCAAGAAAAAAGATGAGCAATACACTGAAATATAACCTAGCCACTTTTAGATGATCCTAGAAACTCACTTACAGTTGAGGCATCAGACATTTTGAATGCAATGGTCTTTTTCTAGGGCTGTCAAAATTAATGCTTTAACTTTGGAGATTAATTTAAATGATTTAAAGCATTAAAATAAATTAATCTAGATGAATCTATGGAGTGAAAAATCTTCAATCTTAGCGCCGTGGATATAAGAAAGAGGTCTAGCTGAGTCAATGTTGATGGTTTTGTTGAACATTTGTATTTCACAGGAGATAAACTGTATTCAAAGAAAGCTATTAAAATAGTATTTGAATAGGGCGGTCAGGTGGCGTAGCGGGGATTGCGTTCGTCACCAACACCGGAGACGCTGGACTGGATTCGCCTGTTCGAATCCAGCTCACAGCTCCGGCGTTGTCACCAGCTTGGCTGGCCGTTCACACTAATACAATTGGCTGTATTAGAGGGTGGGAAAGCTGGCGGGGTGGGTCCGGGTCGTTGTAAACAGCGACTCCTACAGTTCGGTCGGGGCGCCTGCTCAGCGCGGATAGGATCTAAGGGGGGTAGTGTGATCTTTCCACACGTTACACCCTCTCAGTGAGAGTCCGCGCTGCCAGGTGAAAAGAAGCGGTTGATTGGCTAGACGTGTGTCGGAGGAAGCACGTGATAGCCTCCACTCTCCCAGACCGACTGTGGGGGGTAAGTGCGCAGCGACCAGGAAGGGGATTGGGAATTGGCATAACGACTAACATTGGGATGGGAGAAAATCGGAGGAAAAAAAAAAAGAAAAAAAATAGTATTTGAATCTAAATATACTTTTTGTGTTGATTTTACATTAATTCCATAATTTTACTCATGTAAAAGTAAATATCTGTTACAAGCTTCAGTCTTAAGTAGAAAAATGCTATTTTTAATCTAGATTAATTACAGAAAATTGTGAGATTAATTCGTTAATTTTTTTTAATCTATTGACGGCACTATTTTTTTCTCATTGTTCCTACGTCCTGCTGGACTCAAGCAAGACAGTCCTGAACCCTCTCCAGTCACATCACAAACCAGCCCTTAAAACCTCCCATAAGAAACCACCACAGTATCACCAATGACATGTAGACATAATATGTTAAACCTGGACAACCTCATTATGTACCGTACTTTTCGGACTATAAGCCGCGGCTTTTTTCCCCATTTTTCGACCCTGCGGCTTATATAACGGTGCGGCTTATATGTGGACAAAACCCGAAAATCGAAATATTGCTTTTTTTACTGCATTGAAATGTTATTTATCTGTTCCCTTATTTGCTTAATACAACTTGTAAATGAGTTAATTCTTGTTATTTGTCCGACAGTATTGTGTCCCAATGGGAGTCATTCTCTGTAGAGGTGGGAGTCATTCTCTGTAGAGGTGGGAACTTAAAGCTCAATATAAGATTGCACCACCACCCACAGAATCGAGAAAGAGCAATCAATCTGTCAATCCTTTCCGTGTCCGGGCCGGGTGAGGTTTCCCGTGTTGAGTCAAATTAAGCCGCAGGCTCCACTCCTTACATATGGTAATTAAACATTAAAACACATGCGGCTTATAGTCCAGTGCGGCTTATATATGTACACATCATTCAATTTAGCTGCTGCGGCTTATAGTCAGGTGCGGCTTATAGTGCGAAAAGTACGGTATTTGGATGACCGTTTGGTTTTTTTAATATAATTCACAATGCTGCCTCTCCACCCCTTAAAGGTGCTGTAAGTGGTATTTTCTTGTTAAAATAAGTGTTAAACTACTGTGCTACATTCCGACAGACATCACCGAGTGATGATGTAGAGTGTTTGGTCAGTAACATGGGTCTCCCAGTCCCTCATCCCTTCCCACTTCATCCAATCAGGAGAGAGAACCCTAGATATTTTCTTTTACTTATATCAACAAAATCTTCCCAAGTAATTTGCTGGCAGATTATTTTACTTTTAAGTACTATTATTTAAACATGTAGACTACTTACTTTAACAAATAAAATACCACTTACAGCTCCTCTATGAGCCAATTGTTCAACTCTCCTCTGAGCAGATGAGCAGAGTTGAAATCGACCTCAAGGGGGCAGTGTGGCACAGCGTTCTCATTTAAAGCCATGAAGGAGTGGAATGAGCTTCCCACGGATCTGAAAACACACATTTCTCCTGTGAAGTAAAATAAAATGAATCTTGACAAACCAATCATCTGCATTTATTTGAAAGTCTCTATATTTTATTGCCATGGTTTTTCATACTGTGCGTGACTGTGTGTACACGTGGCTGTATGCACTTGTATGGGTATATTATAGAGGGAGGCTGGGGTTAGGTAGGAATGTGGTTATGGTTGTTACCATTTGATTTGATTGTACGTTGCTTTCATGTCCTCCTGCCCAGGGACTGCAGATGGAAACGACTCACTAAAGGACTTCGAGGGGAGGGGGACTCACTAATAACTATATCTGGTGCGATGCATCTTCTCTCATTAATTGAGAGTAATGTGTTTTGCACATGGATCCCTGACAAAATAAACAAGTCATTCGCAGTTCCTGATAAGATAACTGCTGTCAAGCGACTCAAGTTTTTTTTTATTTTGTACTATAAGTAAAAGTATATTCTATAATGTATTATACTAAATTATATCAAGTAAAATTAATGGAAGAACAAATGTAAATGTAAGGGGGTAGGGATCAATAAGCTTAGCTTCCCTCTACTCCTTTTTTGAACATGTCAACTAACTAACTACATTGCTCTTGACTTTTTGTTTATAATTTCTTTTTTTATGATTGTTCTGTTTGACGGAGCTTTTGATACTGTGATTTGTTTGGAGGAATGTGGAGAATACATGTTCAAAAATAAACGTTTTCATTCGTTCATAAAAACCCTGTCACTCTGTTCCACCAGGAGACTGGGAGCCAATCCCTGAGCTGCTGGAGGCCTTCCACACAGAGTTCGCCCTGCGGCTGTTCTGGGGTCAGTCGGGGGCGGAGGCCGACAGACAGGACCGCTACGACAAGTTTGACAAGATCCTCGGCGTCCTCTCCGATAAACTGGAGCCGGTGGAAGCCACGCCCCAACATCATCCGTGAACTTTGACCCTTACCTCACCGGATCCTCAGTCCCCCCCCCCCCCCCCCCGCTAGACATTCAGCACCTTTTCTCACTCGAGGATAAACCAAAAAGAATGAAACATGTAAGTGGTATTCTCTAGTACCCTGGACACAGCCTTGGGGGGGGGGGGGGGTGAACTAAGCCTGACCAGCACAGTGACCGGTCAGCTCTTTGGGAGGGTTGGGTTTGAAACTCGACCTGCTCAGGTGTGGCTCCTATACGGGAAGCCAGCGATAATACTGTATACCCTTTGCCTGCAACAGGGCCGGTCGGGACACGTTTAAAGGCCCCTCTCACGCAGACAGAAAGAGAGACCGCTTATTACTGGCTTCTGTGTGAAAAGGGTTAGAGCAGCATTTATTTAGACCACTACAAATCTGGATTCTAACCTAGTCATAAAGTGCCTTGAATCTGGTTTCTAACCTAGTCATAAAGTGCCTCCAATCTGGTTTCTAACCTAGTCATAAAGTGCCTTGAATCTGGTTTCTAACCTAGTCATAAAGTGCCTCCAATCTGGTTTCTAACCTAGTCATAAAGTGCCTTGAATCTGGTTTCTAACCTAGTCATAAAGTGTCTCCAATCTGGCTTCTAACCTAGTCATAAAGTGCCTTGAATCTGGTTTCTAACCTAGTCATAAAGTGCCTCCAATCTGGTTTCTAACCTAGTCATAAAGTGCCTCCAATCTGGTTTCTAACCTAGTCATAAAGTGCCTCCAATCTGGTTTCTAACCTAGTCATAAAGTGCCTTCAATCTGGCTTCTAACCTAGTCATAAAGTGCCTCCAATCTGGCTTCTAACCTAGTCATAAAGTGCCTCCAATCTGGCTTCTAACCTAGTTATAAAGTGCCTCCAATCTGGCTTCTAACCTAGCTCACTTTGATTCCAGATTTGGGAGCAACTGAATTGATTTAGGGCTAAGCGTCGGCCCTGGCGGGGTCCTGTAAGAAAAGGCCTGGGTCAAGGCTCTCATCTTCACAGGACAGTTTACGTTGTTTACTTCACGAGCAGAAGCCCATTTGTTTACTGCTCAGTTTCTTAACCTGGCAAGAGTTGCTGTTGTTTTTATACATGCATTTTTTTTTTTTATACCTTCGACACTTTTTGAGATCCAACCGGACGGACATAAAACGAGATGCACGTAGGGGAAGAGGACGGCAAGAGAATTGAACCCCGATCTCAAACCCTGCCCTCTTTTCTCCATCCTCCAATCCTCTTCAGACAGGGGGAAGCAGCGGTCGTAAAATGGACTGCTTTTATACAAAGTGCCTTACAATTTTATGATTGTGCCGATCGAGAAAAGAGGGCAGGGTTTGAGATGGTTAAATGTCCCCCATTTTCTCTGTCGTCGTTTGTCAGGAGTCGAGGCAGAGCCTGGGGAGCCTCGAGTTAAAGTTCTTTAATTAAGTGCATCTTCCTACCTCCTCACGTTAAGACTCATGGGAGGTGCCCACAGCTGCGTTCGGTTCCAGGCAACAAGCGTTCTCCTCGTCGTTCTCCCCGTCGAGATGTAGGGGAGGGATCCCCAAAATGTCCCAATGAAAAATGGCTGCCAAACAAAGTGGGATCCAACTCATGTGAAGGGAGTAAAAACGACGGGGAGGGGGACTCACTAAAGGACATCGAGGGGAGGGGGACTCACTAAAGGATATCGAGGGGAGGGGGACTCACTAAAGAATATGGAGGGGAGGGGGACTCACTAAAGGACATTGAGGGGAGGGGGACTCACTAAAGAACATTGAGGGGAAGGGGATGCGCCGACTTGGAATCCGAACGCGCCCCGAGTCAGGTAGATGCAACCGGACTGATATGGTGATTATTTGGAGGAAGGAAGAGGGAAAGAAAGACAGGATGCCAGACTCGTCTCCCGTCTCACGGCAGCACAGATCTCTTCTTCCACGCTCCGTGGCGTCTCTGAGAATCCACTGCTGTTAATGGACCACACTGGATAATCTTATTTTATTTGTCTTTCAAGTTTGTTTGCAATGCAATGAATACAATTTCTATAAATAGTTTTACATGCAAGTTGTGACTTTGTGCTGATTGAGGACTTGGTGTTTCTTTTGTCCGTGTGCAGAGATTTACAGTTTTTCTTTGGAGGTTCATTCCTCACGCCACTAAGAGTATGCGATGGTGTTAGTTTGTGATGTTTTTGTGATTTATTTTGGCCAAGAAAGGAAAAACCACACAACACATCCAATGTTACATACTGTAAATATATATTTTTTTCAATTTAGACCTTCAATGATACATGTAAATACATAAATTGCTTTGTAAAATGTGATCATAGAATAATATACTCCTTAAAACATGAGAAACATCCATTGGTCTGGGACAGAGGACAGAGAGGGGTAAACTTTGTACGCCTCTCTGCAAGAGGGAGATGTGATCCTACAGTATCAGATTCTGAAAAAGGTGCAAAACAATATTCTGAATCTCGGAAAAGGAATATTCCATTGGAATTTAATTTCAGGTTGTAATTCCGTAAAAGTAAACTCCTAAAAGTTTCAGAGATTTTCTTCTCTCTCTCCTGTTTTACAAGTTTTGAGCAGTGCAACGCAATGACATCGAACTGCACACATCTAGAATTATTTACAAAAAACGTGTGTAGATGTTTACTATACTACATATCAATTCGTTTGAGAGCTCGTTAATCAATACTCGCAAAACTAGAAAATAAATCCTGACACGTTTTAGGGGCGGAACAACCTACTTTTGAAGAATTACGACCTAAATGTAAATTTTTTGGTGGAATTCCTCTTTAAAAGAAGGTGCACAAGCTAAATCTCAGCACCGTGTTACGACCCCCCCTCGTTTGTCCTTGTTCAGAACCTTCCCTCCACGCCTCGTATCCTCTCCTTTCACACTGGAGGAAGTATGCACCGTTAAAAGAAAAGTTTGTCAACTTAAATGTTCAACTAGCCATTTGCATTGGCTTTTTTCTTAGTTGCATCAACTAACTGGAGATAGTGAATATTGAATATCAAGTTGACATCACTCCCAATTAGTTGATGAAAAAGGTTAATTGACTTGCCTTTTTTTATTGAATCAATGAAATATGTTTTTTTATATTCACCCTCCTATTTAGTCGATTCAACCAATGTAAAAAGGTTATTTGAAAATAGAAGTTGAAGACGAGTCATGATTTTAACTTTTCACAGCATTCCCTGCGGGTAGAGTTTGATTCGAAAAAGGAAGATATCTAACGTTTAATAAACACGACGCCTACCATTGATGATGGTAAATTATTGTTGGCACGGAAGTGAAACTCACCGTGGAAGGTTACTTAAGTTATCTTAACCCTTTCACTGCCACACGACAGAAGGTTAACCCCTTTACTATCACACAACCGACGGTCGCCGGCTGTTGTGTGGCAGTGAAAGGGTTAACCTTCTGTGTGTCGCCGCAGTGAAAGGGTTAACCGTTTTGGTAGCGCGGCGGTGAAAGGGTTAAGTTATCTTAAAGGTCAACTCCACCATTTCTGACATGTGGGTTTCACGTCATTCTCGTCTTGGGTTCGTATACAGGGCCGCTGTTCAACATTGTAAAGATATTTGATTGAACCCACATTATAAAAGTTACATTTTAAATAATGTAATCCTTTTAAAACACTGAGCCAGGATCATTGGGTCACAATGTTTAATCCAAACTGGATATGTAGGTTTCTGGAATGGAAACCCTCGAGTTTGCGTGGAGGTGAAGGAGGAGGAGGACAAGACTGTTGAAACTCAGCCGAGGATTAAAAAAGGGTTTCCAGGCGGATGGGGGAGCGAGGGTCAGATTCAGAACTCTCTGAAGGCTCTGAACTTAAACACAGGTGGTCCAACCACAGAGAGAGAAAAAAAGATAAAAGAAAACAGGCATTCTGAAAATAACCATTTGAACACACAGCATTATTGACCATTGTGCCATGACATAGTTACATATGTACTCGGTTGTAATTCAAATTTCGCCACTATCCTCTTATGGCTGAGTGTCATGTTATTTCCCATTTACATTTAGTCATTTACCTGACACTTTTATCCAAAGTGACTTACAAGTTCTGTACAACTCTGGCAGCTAAGTATCACCAGGGCCGGTGTCTGTTCCACTGATATTTTTTTTGGTTCGTTTTTTTCCCCAGTGAAACCCAACTTTCCAAAGATTGGGAAATATAATTCATTTGGATTAAATTGTATTATATATATATATTTATTTATTTTTATTGTAAAAATGTGTACGGAGGACACACAGCTCAGGCTTTTCATGTGGGCACTACTGCACCCTGACGAGCGTTTCTGAGGACACACACGCGTGACCACAATGTCATGGCTCAGCGGTCAAGACGCTGCCACCTCAGGCACAGGGCTTCGTACTGTAAATCAGGCCTGTGTTAAGAGTAGGTGCCAAACGGCTCCCCGGGAACCCTTCTCGTAGGAGCGGCGCTCCTAAAAACGAAATAAAACAGGTACAGGAGAATAAGAGTAGTGGTTTTCATCCAGTTTACACAAGTCGTAAAATTTCACATAAGGACGAGAGCTCTTAGAATATCACATTGTGTTGTAAAGAGTAGGAGACACGGGCTGTTCGATGCAGCTACGGCAGTCGGGCTGAGGCCGGTCGCTCTCAGCACGGCGGCTAGGCCCACAGAACCGACAGGAACAGAGAAGGGCTTTTCCTAAAGGGATCGTGTTAATCTCCTTTCGTACACTACAAGGCGGCCGTCGGGAATTTTGACAATGCAGATCGGAATCGGATTTTGTTCGGATGTGCGGACTCGAATCGCGTGAGTATCAAAATGTTTGCATGTTCATCCCAGGAGGAGAGGAGGAGGATGGGACGCAGGCCCAGGGTTCAGCCCTGGGAGACGAGAATACCAGAGGCACTAAAGAGGAAGCATGATTCCTCTCCCAGAGGCACTAAAGAGGAAGCATGATTCCTCTCCCAGAGGCACTAAAGAAGGAAGCATGATTCCTCTCCCAGTGGTACTAAAGGTTAGTATGATTCCTCTCCTAGTGGTACTAAAGGTTAGTATGATTCCTCTCCTAGTGGCACTAAAGAAGGAAGCATGATTCCTCTCCCTGTGATACTAAAGGGAAGCATGATTCCTCTCTCAGTGGTACTAAAGAGGAAGCATGATTCCTCTCCCAGTGATACTAAAGAAGGAAGCATGATTCCTCTCCCAGTGATACTAAAGGAGGAAGCATGATTCCTCTCCCAGTGATACTAAAGAAGGAAGCATGATTCCTCTCTCAGTGGTACTAAAGGGAAGCATGATTCCTCTCCCAGTGATACTAAAGAAGGAAGCATGATTCCTCTCCCAGTGATACTAAAGAAGGAAGCATGATTCCTCTCCCAGTGATACTAAAGGTTAGCATGATTCCTCTCCCAGTGATACTAAAGAAGGAAGCATGATTCCTCTCCCAGAGGCACTAAAGGTTAGTATGATTCCTCTCCTAGTGGCACTAAAGAAGGAAGCATGATTCCTCTCCTAGTGGCACTAAAGAAGGAAGCATGATTCCTCTCCCAGTGATACTAAAGGGAAGCATGATTCCTCTCCCAGTGATACTAAAGGGAAGCATGATTCCTCTCTCAGTGGTACTAAAGAAGGAAGCATGATTCCTCTCTCAGTGGTACTAAAGGGAAGCATGATTCCTCTCCCAGAGGCACTAAAGAGGAAGCATGGTTCCTCTCCCAGTGATACTAAAGAGGGAAGCATGATTCCTCTCCCAGTGGTACTACAGAGGGAAGCATGATTCCTCTCCCAGTGATACTACAGAAGGAAGCATGATTCCTCTCCCAGAGGTACTAAAGTCGTTGACACACAAGTGTCACTGGAATGTTCATTTATATGCCGAGGCATGGGCAGTCTCCTGCAGCAGGCCAACATTGATTTCCATGACTTTGACATTATCCATCATTCTATGGCAGCCGTCTTACAGTGTACAGTACCATCCAAATGATCACCCCCCCCCCAAATGTCAATTTGAACGGGAACAGCCGTCCAGTTCACAGTAGGTATTATGGGCTGTAGCCTCTTAGCTGTTGGCAACATGGCCATTAGACAGGGAGCTGGATGGACGCGTACAGCCAGAGTGTCACCGACCGAAAAGGAATGTAGTGTAAAAAAGCAACGATGGCGTCGACGAGTATGTTGCGTGAACAATCACTTAGACATGCCGAGCGTTCTCTTTAATGTATCACCGTGAAGGGAGTTGTGATTTCACACGCCAGCGCGTCCTCGTCTTTCGTAACGACAGCCCCGTCGCTCTCTGCTCCATACTTTCATTTGGTTCAATTTTCAAAGTCGCCACGTGTGATTTGGCACCAAATTGGAGAATCTCCTTTCCGCTAGACTGGTAGGTTGTGCATAAAAAGGGGGGGGGGGGGGGGGGGGGGGGGGGGACAATAGATGCCGATCGCAGACAGAGATCGGTTCACAGGGTGGCACCGGTGGACGTTATCACAACTCATTTGACGGCGATGTATTTAGAGAAAATCCTACGTAGGATAGCTTTAAGACATCCGAGCCATACGTACGTACGTTCAATACTGTTGCGACGTGCGATGCCTTGAATACAATGATGAGTCTGAATACAAGGAGAATAACCGGCACGCTCTTTCACTCCGACACGGCTCCTTCAATGTTCCAGAGGCCTGATGTAGAGCCTGATGAAGAGCCCTTCTGCTCCAAAACGTTGTTGGAAGCAAAATAATGTGCGTTTCTCTTCCGTTCTATTCATGTTGAGCTTTCAGCTCAGCACCTGCCAAGCCATGTGCATTCATGGTCACATGACAACAACATGACTGTACAAGGACAATAACATGATCACATGACTGTACAATCACAACAACATGATCACATGACTGTACAACGGCAATAACATGATCACATGACTGTACAATCACAATAACATGATCACATGACTGTACGACACCAATAACATGACTGTACAATCACAATAACATGACTGTACAATGGCAATAACATGATCACATGACTGTACAATCACAATAACATGACTGTACAATCACAATAACATGATCACATGACCGTACAACGCCAATAACATGATTGTACAATCACAATAACATGATCACATGACTGTAGAATGACAATAACATGATCACATGACTGTATGATATTAACATGATCACATGACTGTGTGACAATAACAACAACAACAACAACAACAACAACAACAACAACAACAACAACAACAGACTCGCTGACCGGTTACTATGTTTCTGTAGACACTTTCAGGTGTTATTTTTGGTGTATAATGTTTATGAGAATTGAATATTCTAACGATGACGTCACAATGGCTACTGACCATTGAAATCAAGAGTTCCGGACTAGAGCCATTCTGGCACAAAACGTTTGTATACTTCTCTGTCTTCCAACATGGCTACCTGTACCGTAGCAACCATTGTTTTTTGTACATGGCAATGGAAGAGACAATGGTTGCTATGTGCAAAACAACTGGTTGCTATGTGTTGATATATGAGAAATATATCATCAAAAATGTAATAACTTGGTGTTTTATTACTGGATCTTGTAAAGAAGTCACAGTGGAACAATAATGCCATGCTTCTCCAGTGTTTTACCTGCTCTACCACTGCACAGAAATGAGGCATTTTCTTTCAAAAGTGGTTACTAATGGTTACAGGCGGCCATGCTGGAAGAAAGAGAATTCCAAGAAAACGGCCCAATAAACACAACGGAAACGTACACCTGAAAGGGTTAACAATGTGGGAGGCAGGGACAGAGACGGACACGCTGGGAGGCGGGGACAGAGACAGACGGGTGGACAGACATGCTGGGTGGCTCACGGTAATGGAATTAGCGGGGATAACGAGCATTACAGTCAATCATTATCCCGATGCCATACGGCTGACTGGCTGCCATAAAGGAAATGATGGAGAACAGATCCAATGTCACCTGACTTTGTATTCACCTTTGGCTCTAAACTAGCTTTGCATTACAAAGAGAGAGAGAGAGAGTGTGTATGTGTGTGCGTGTGTGTGTGTGTATATGTATGTGTGTGTGTGTCTGTGTACGTGTGCGACAGAGAAGATGCTTTCTGTATCCATTAGATGTCCTAAAAGCATGTTGGACCTCTGTATTATTTGAACCCTATGTACATTTGATTTGATCTGCGGATTCAAATAAAGTATTTAAAGTGTGCGCGTGTGTGGTGTGAGATGTGTGTGTGTGTGTGTGTGTGTGTGTTGAGTTGAGGATGTGCTTGGCTATGGTATTCTATGCCCTTCGGTCTCCCTCGTATATACACAGAGACAAAGAACATCTGGTTGTAAACTGAAAAGTGTGTGTGTGTGTGTGTGTTATGGCCTTTGTGTAACATAGGATGAATGTACATAGCCCTCCTCTCCCTTGGCTTTGAGGACAGTGTGTGTGTGTGTGTGTGTGTGTGTGTGTGTATGTATATATACACGTGTGTATATTATGGGCTCTGTTTGACATAGGATGAAGGTATATAACCCTCCCCGCCGCTACACTTGAGGACTCTCATCCAGCCGTCTCCCTTGTCGTCTTCCATCACGCTCAACATCTCCCCTTCCGTTATAGAGATGGTCCCCTCACTGTTACCTAGAGAGAGAGAGAGAGAGAGACAGAGAGAGAGAGAGCGAGAAAGAGAGAGAGCGAGAAAGAGAGAGGGAGAGACACACATTAACCGATTGTAAAATCCATTTCTAAAACATCACGTCTAAGACTCGCCATTTAATTGACCAAATCTCCATTGTAATAGCTGAAAATCCCCATTTCATTTGACTAGCAGCTAACCTCTCTCTCCGCGACGGGGTATAATTGTGTGTGGCAATCACTTCATGAAAGGTGAGACCCGGTTGATAGAATGGAATATCATTACTAGGGATGGGTACCGAATTCGGTACTTTTGAGGTACCGAACCGAAACACGTCGGTACTACAGAGTATCGAATCAAGTGAGATACAAAAAAAAAAAAAAAAAAATCTTTTTTTGTTTTTAACTTTTTTTTTTAAAACTTTTAAAACTTTTTTTTTTAACTTTTTTCTTTTCATGTCAACGTTCACACGCACAATATATGCTTACCTAGGATTTGACTTGATTCAACAACAAAGCAGTCGGAGCAATGACAAGCCGAAAACTGTCGAAATTGTAGTTATTTGAAGTTTGGATTTTTTTTTCACGACAGGTAGGTAAATTAAATTTCTTGAGACTAAAGTACAGAAAAAAGGTACCGTTGGGTACCGGTATCGGTTCAAATGTGAAAGGTACCCATCCCTAATCATTACCTGGGTCTACTGTACCTCGCCGTGTACGTGTTGTGTTTGGACACCTCTTCAGGTGAGGCCTTCTGATCTAAAGTGGGCGTCGGTGACGGAGCCTGGATCCCCCGCCTCCCGGCCTTTATGCTAATCTCACGTAATCTTATCGTGCAATTCAAGCGATTCAGGGGAATCCATGAAATCGCCTGAACAGAATCTTAAGATGACTTAGAAAGTGCACGGACCACAACGTATGGCGTATATATCGTGCCAGTACCTTATATATATATATATACTGCACCTGTGTATACTGTATACTTTGCTTACTCATAGCATGTTATGGACCATGTTTATTGTAATGTAATACAATAAATAAAGCATACTATAATATTATAATGCTATATATAATATTATAATAATATAGTATAATACAATACATACAGGGCATACAGACACTCATCTGCACCTTTGATCACACCGCCTACTTGCTTATATACAGAGTTAATTATATTGCTTTTTTTTTTTTTTTTAACTTTTCTACTGTACTATAATTTTATTGCCTATATTTATGTCTTCTACTATTACCCCGCCCATACCTGTACCTCCCCTCCCCTCCCCTCCCCCATGCTGCTGCTATGATGCCATTTCCCCAAAGGGATCAATAAAGGAATATCTTATCTTATCCACTCAGGAAGTGCTTTGAAAAAAGGTCGTACCTTAGTGAAGGTTTACCGGCCGTCCGGTGGCAGTGAAGGGGTTAAGTGTAGGTTACCTGCAAAGGTGTAGAGGGCTGTACACTGGCCAATGGGGGTCTCTACGTCCTCAAACTCATCATCGAACTCTGAGTAGATGATCTGAGAGCGGTCTGCTGCCACCAGCCTGGAAGGGAAACATGAACACCATAGAAACACATTAACAACCAGACTGGAAGGGAAACATGAACACCATAGAAACACATTAACAACCAGACTGGAGGGAGACATGAACACCATAGAAACACATTAACAACCAGCCTGGAAGGGAAACATGAACACCATAGAAACACATTAACAACTAGCCTGGAGGGCAAACATGAACACCATAGAAACACATTAACAACCAGACTGGAGGGAAACATGAACACCATAGAAACACATTAACAACCAGCCTGGAGGGAGACATGAACACCATAGAAACACATTAACAACCAGACTGGAAGGACACATGAACACCATAGAAACACATTAACAACCAGCCTGGAGGGAAACATGAACACCATAGAAACACATTAACAACCAGCCTGGAGGGGAAACATGAACACCATAGAAACACATTAACAACCAGACTGGAGGGAAACATGAACACCATAGAAACACATTAACAACCAGACTGGAGGGACACATGAACACCATAGAAACACATTAACAACCAGCCTGGAGGGGAAACATGAACACCATAGAAACACATTAACAACCAGACTGGAGGGGAGACATGAACACCATAGAAACACATTAACAACCAGACTGGAGGGGAAACATGAACACCATAGAAACACATTAACAACCAGTCTGGAGGGGAAACATGAACACCATAGAAACACATTAACAACCAGCCTGGAGGGAAACATGAACACCATAGAGACACATTAACAACCAGACTGAGGGAGACATGAACACCATAGAAACACATTAACAACCAGACTGGAGGGACACATGAACACCATAGAAACACATTAACAACCAGCCTGGAGGGGAGACATGAACACCATAGAAACACATTAACAACCAGCCTGGAGGGGAAACATGAACACCATAGAGACACATTAACAACCAGACTGGAGGGACACATGGACACCATAGAAACACATTAACAACCAGACTGGAGGGGAAACATGAACACCATAGAAACACATTAACAACCAGACTGGAGGGAAACATGAACACCATAGAAACACATTAACAACCAGACTGGAGGGACACATGAACACCATAGAAACACATTAACAACCAGACTGGAAGGAAACATGAACACCATAGAAACACATTAACAACCAGACTGGAGGGGAAACATGAACACCATAGAAACACATTAACCACCAGACTGGAGGGGAAACATGAACACCATAGAAACACATTAACAACCAGCCTGGAGGGACACATGAACACCATAGAAACACATTAACAACCAGACTGGAGGGGAAACATGAACACCTTAGAAACACATTAACAACCAGACTGGAGGGGAAACATGAACACCATAGAAACACATTAACAACCAGACTGGAGGGACACATGAACACCATAGAAACACATTAACAACCAGACTGGAGGGGAAACATGAACACCATAGAAACACATTAACAACCAGACTAGAGGGGAAACATGAACACCATAGAAACACATGAACAACCAGCCTGGAGGGGAAACATGAACACCATAGAAACACATTAACAACCAGCCTGGAGGGAGACATGAACACCATAGAGACACATTAACAACCAGACTGGAAGGGACACATGAACACCATAGAAACACATTAACAACCAGACTGGAAGGAAACATGAACACCATAGAAACACATTAACAACCAGACTGGAGGGGAAACATGAACACCATAGAAACACATTAACAACCAGACTGGAAGGAAACATGAACACCATAGAAACTCATTAACAACCAGACTGGAAGGAAACATGAACACCATATAAACACATTAACAACCAGACTGGGGGGGAAACATGAACACCATAGAAACTCATTAACAACCAGACTGGAAGGAAACATGAACACCATAGAAACACATTAACAACCAGACTGGAAGGAAACATGAACACCATAGAGACACATTAACAACCAGACTGGAAGGAAACATGAACACCATAGAAACACATTAACAACCAGACTGGAGGGGAAACATGAACACCATAGAAACACATTAACAACCAGACTGGAAGGAAACATGAACACCATAGAAACACATTAACAACCAGACTGGAAGGAAACATGAACACCATAGAGACACATTAACAACCAGACTGGAAGGAAACATGAACACCATAGAAACACATTAACAACCAGCCTGGAGGGACACATGAACACCATAGAAACACATTAACAACCAGACTGGAGGGACACATGAACACCATAGAAACACATTAACAACCAGAC
>NC_140171.1:13249147-13254147 GCF_963971535.1 Notolepis coatsorum
ACCCACACAGTTTAAAACCCGACAGTCTTTCCTGTTTGATACCCACACAGTTTAAAACCCGACAGTCTTTCCTGTTTGATACCCACACAGTTTAAAACCCGACAGTCTTTCCTGTTTGATACCCACACAGTTTAAAACCTGACAGAATTTCCTTTTGTAAGCAGAACAAAATCAGCCACACAAACACCAGCTTCTTCCAGGGTCATGTGCTTCTCCTTTAGATAAGCTACATATTTTACATATTTATGGAACGCACAGAGTGAGGACGTAATTCAGATTTTCCAAACCGGCCTCTTGACTTTAAATGGGATGCAGGGTTAATCGTCAGGGCGACATAAAACACTGATTAAGTCATTTCCTCTTAGGCGGCTTCTGGAAGGGTGGATGCTAGATCCCACGGGCCGGAAGATCAATGTGTAGGTACTAGTGGGAGCTGTTAGGGGACAACTTTTAACCCTTTCACTGCCACACTACCAAATGGTTAACCTTTTCACTGCGACAATACAGAAGGTTAACCATTTCACTACCACACGACAAAGGGTTAACCCTTTCACAACCACACTACATAAGGTTAACCCTTTCACTACCACACTAGACGGTTAACCTTCGTAGTGTGGTAGAGAAAGGTTAACCTTCTGTAGTGTGGTAGTGAAAGGGTTATGGTGAAAATTAGGTAGACTTGCAGGGTTTGCAGCTTGGCCAAAAAGTGACGACCCCCAAGTGAGAGACACACAGGATAGATGGCACAACATAAACCTCTATTTGCAAAGAGGTGGCAAGACGGTACAAGCCAGAGAGCAGATGAAACATGCTGTCGTTACAAAGGCTCTCTCTCTAGTGTGTACGGATGGCTGATATATGTGTGTGTGTGTGTGTGTGTGTGTGTGTGTGTGTGTGTGTGTGTGTGTGTGTGTGTGTGTGTGTGTGTGTGTGTGTGTGTGAGTGAGAGAGTGAGTGAGTGAGTGAGTGAGTGATGATAATCAATACATAATCTACCAGTAAGTATCTATAATTTTTTTTTTATTATCTTTTTCCTCCTCCTTTTTTCCGTTTTTCTCCCATCCCAATGTTAGTCGTTATGCCAATTCCCAATCCCCTTCCTGGTCGTTGCGCACTCTGCCCCCTACCGTCGGTCCGGGAGGGCGGAGACCATCGCATGCTTCTTTTCACCTGGCAGCGCGGACTCTCACTGGGAGAGTGTAACGTGTGGAAGGTCACACTACCTCTCTTAGATCCTTCCCTCGCTGTGCAGGCGCCCCGACCGAACTGTAGGAGTCGCTGTTTTACAACGACCAGGACCCACCCTCGCCGGGTTTCCCACCCTCTAACACTGCCAATTGTGTTAGTATGGACGGTCGGCCAACCCGGAAGCACCACAGTTGGATTCGATCCCACTGGCTCTGTGGTGGTAGACAGACGCTTAGACCGCTGCGCTACCCGGCCGCACCCTATCTATAATTTTTATTGTGGTTTATAATATATATATATATATATATATATACAAAAGAAAATTGTTTTCTTTGTTTTTTAAGTACTTTGTTTCCAGTACAGTTGCCAGCTTTTCTACCTCAGTGTGTCTACGAGGAGCTCTGTTATTGCCCCGCCTGTGTGGAGGACATCCTTATCAGGGATGAACCTGCTCTAAATTATATAGGCACAGCACAGCCCTGGGGAACACCCGTGTGTGTACACACCGACTGATTATCCAGCGTGCCAGCTCCTCAATAAACCTGGACAATAAGGGCCAGGCGGCCACACGGTCTGTCTGTCTTCTTCGTTTGTTTTTAATTATCTTTCAATGAGGAAGCGTCTGTTTGTTGGGACAGGGCTGATGATGTGTCCGGCGCCGTCAGATCTGTATCTGTTTGGACGACGGACAGAGAAGTTGAACTTTTGGAACCGACGTCGAAACGTCATGCGGACCATTAGCAAAGCTGCTGCGACTGCCAACGCACGCACGAGGTACACAAAGGTTATAAGGAACGTAGATAAAGGTTATAAATAACCTACCCTGGGTAAATAAAGGTTATAAAGAGCATAATATCCTGGGTAAATAAAGGTTATAAAGAGCATAATATCCTGGGTAAATAAAGGTTATAAAGAGCATATCCTGGGTAAATAAAGGTTATAAAGAGCATATCCTGGATAAATAAAGGTTATAAAGAGCATATCCTGGGTAAATAAAGGTTATAAAGAGCATATCCTGGGTAAATAAAGGTTATAAATAACCTACCCTGGATAAATAAAGGTTATAAAGATACTACCCTGGATAAATAAAGGTTATAAAGATACTACCCTGGATAAATAAAGGTTATAAAGATACTACCCTGGATAAATAAAGGTTATAATAAAGAACCTACCCTGGGTAAATAAAGGTTATAAAGATACTACCCTGGGTAAATAAAGGTTATAAAGAGCATATCCTGGGTAAATAAAGGTTATAAAGAGCATATCCTGGGTAAATAAAGGTTATAAATAACCTACCCTGGATAAATAAAGGTTATAAAGATACTACCCTGGATAAATAAAGGTTATAATAAAGAACCTACCCTGGGTAAATAAAGGTTATAAAGATACTACCCTGGATAAATAAAGGTTATAATAAAGAACCTACCCTGGGTAAATAAAGGTTATAAAGATACTACCCTGGATAAATAAAGGTTATAAAGATACTACCCTGGGTAAATAAAGGTTATAAAGAACCTACCCTGGGTAAATAAAGGTTATAAAGAACATACCCTGGGTAAATAAAGGTTATAAAGAACCTACCCTGGGTAAATAAAGGTTATAAAGATACTACCCTGGATAAATAAAGGTTATAAAGATACTACCCTGGATAAATAAAGGTTATAAAGATACTACCCTGGATAAATAAAGGTTATAAAGAACCTACCCTGGGTAAATAAAGGTTATAAAGAACCTACCCTGGGTAAATAAAGGTTATAAAGAACCTACCCTGGGTAAATAAAGGTTATAAAGGTTTTTCCTTGACCACAACAACTCTATTCTATAAAAAAAAAAAAAAAAGACTGAAACAACTCATTTATTCTGCTCCACGCGGATTTAGAGGTTCCGGGTAAAGATATTTAATCGGAAATGTCTCTGGTGCTTTCTCAGAGTACTTTGATTTTGAAACACTGTCGTCAGGGAGAGCAGCGTTGAGGCCTGCAGTGTTCAGCCTAAAAGAGCTGTGACTTAGAATGTCATTCAGAGAGAGAGAGAGAGAGAGAGAGAGAGAGAGAGAGAGAGAGAGAGAGAGAGAGAGAGAGAGAGAGAGAGAGAGAGAGAGAGAGAGAGAGAGAGAGAGAGAGAGAGAGAGAGAGAGAGGGAGAGAGGTTGATAATTGGATAATTGGTTGATGTGGATGTATCCTGTATGGACGTCTTTCCTGTAGATGTTGTGGATCTACACTGTATTTATGTATTTATGTGAGGCTCTGTACAGACTGTGGCAACAATTATTTTTTTATATCCACTTTTTCTCCTCATTTAAAATTTTTCTCCCATCCCAATTTCGCCTCGCCAATTCTCCCCTCCCCTGTCTTGAACGTTGCTAGACTATGCCCCCTACTGGTCGGTTGTAGTGAGGATAGAAGCCTTGCGTCACGTGTCCCCTCCGGTACACGAGGAGGCAGCTGTCGCATCTTTTCACCTGAACAGCACGGACTCTCAGTGGCGAGGAGTAACGCGTGGGAGGCTCACGCTGCCCCTGATACTTCCTGTCTCTGCTGTGCAGGCGCACCAACCGACCTGTAGGAGTCGCTGTCCACAACATCCAATCCCCACCCATCGACTTTCCACCCGCTGACTCTGCCAAATGAGCCAGTACGACGGCCGGTCCAAGTCGAAGGCAATGCTGAGACTGGGATTCGATACCGGAGTCTCTTGCATTGGTGACGAGCGCAATCTATGCTACGCCACCCAGCCGCCCTACAACACATTTCTCTTGAAGGACAATAAGGAATCTATTCCGCCAGCGTTGATGCCGGCCGTGTTCAGAAACAGAGTTGTGACGTTCCAGAGAGACGAGCGTGGTGCAGCTGTAGTGTAACGGACGGCATCACCACATCGCTTTTTAACTCGGCTTAGAAGGGACTGTGATGTCATGTGTCTGTGTGGTGATGATGTCATGTGTCTGTGTGGTGAGGATGTCATGTGTCTGTGTGGTGATGATGTCATGTGTCTGTGTGGTGATGATGTCATGTGTCTGTGTGGTGAGGATGTCATGTGTCTGTGGTGATGATGTCATGTGTCTGTGTGGTGATGATGTCATGTGTCTGTGTTGTGTGGTGATGATGTCATGTGTGGTGATGATGGCATGTGTCTGTGTGGTGTGGTGATGATGTCATGTGTCTGTGTGGTGATGATGTCATGTGTCTGTGTGGTGATGATGTCATGTGTCTGTGTGGTGATGATGTCATGTGTCGGTGTGGTGATGATGTCATGTGTCGGTGTGGTGATGATGTCATGTGTCTGTGTGGTGATGATGTCATGTGTCTGTGTTGTGTGGTGATGATGTCATGTGTCTGTGTGGTGATGATGTCATGTGTCTGTGTGGTGATGATGTCATGTGTCTGTGTGGTGATGATGTCATGTGTCTGTGTGGTGATGATGTCATGTGTGTGTGTGGTGATGATGTCATGTGTCTGTGTGGTGATGATGTCATGTGTCTGTGTGGTGATGATGTCATGTGTCGGTGTGGTGATGATGTCATGTGTCGGTGTGGTGATGATGTCATGTGTCTGTGTGGTGATGATGTCATGTGTCTGTGTTGTGTGGTGATGATGTCATGTGTCTGTGTGGTGATGATGTCATGTGTCTGTGTGGTGATGATGTCATGTGTCGGTGTGGTGATGATGTCATGTGTCTGTGTGGTGATGATGTCATGTGTCTGTGTTGTGTGGTGATGATGTCATGTGTGGTGATGATGTCATGTGTCAGTGTGGTGATGATGTCATGTGTCTGTGTGGTGATGATGTCATGTGTCTGTGTGGTGATGAT
>NC_140171.1:13256647-13341379 GCF_963971535.1 Notolepis coatsorum
AGGGAAAGAGCCCCCGCGCCCCCGCCCCCCCCACACACACACAGGTGACAGGTTCATTTTGAAAATGGAACCCCAGCGATCTGATGAGAGAGAGGGCAATGATTCTGTGTCTGTATGTGTACAAATGCAGATAGCATATTCCAGGAGGATAGAGAAATGATCACAGAGAGAGAGAGAGAGAGAGAGAGATGTTGATGATGATTGATGAAAACAACACCCTGCGACACACTTTTGAAAGTTTGATAATCACAGCTGACTTTGAAAGAGAAATACCACTGAATTTCTGCCACGTCACACTGTCTGTTGTGGACTCTGCCCTGCGGGGGGTTAATGAGGGGCCGTGGGACCGGAGTTACTGAACATGCACCTCCCAGTCACTCTGCCCTGCGGGGGTTAGTGAGGGGTTAATGAGGTGCAGTGGGACCCGAGTTACTGAACATTCACCTGCGGGGGTTAGTGAGGGGTTAATGAGGTGCAGTGGGACCTGAGTTACTGAACATTCACCTGCGAGTCAAAAGAGAAGAGTTCGTCCTGCCCATGGATCTGTGATGTCACACCAACCTGCAGCTATTTTGAGAATTCGATGATTGAGAAGGTGATTTAGTGATATATATATATGGTGGAGCTACAGTACCTGGGATGATTTAGTGATATATATGGTGGAGCTACAGTTACCTGGGATGATTTAGTGATATATATGGTGGAGCTACAGTACCTGGGATGATTTAGTGATATATATGGTGGTGCTACAGTACCTGGGATGATTTAGTGATATATATATATGGTGGAGCTACAGTTACCTGGGATGATTTAGTGATATATATGGTGGTGCTACAGTACCTGGGATGATTTAGTGATATATATGGTGGTGCTACAGTACCTGGGATGATTTAGTGATATATATGGTGGTGCTACAGTACCTGGGATGATTTAGTGATATATATGGTGGTGCTACAGTACCTGGGATGATTTAGTGATATATATGGTGGTGCTACAGTACCTGGGATGATTTAGTGATATGGTGATGATGTTACCTGGGATGATTTAGTGATATGGTGGTGATGCTACCTGGGATGATTTAGTGATATGGTGGTGATGCTACCTGGGATGATTTAGTGATATGGTGATGCTGCTACCTGGGATGATTTAGTGATATGGTGGTGATGCTACCTGGGATGATTTAGTGATATGGTGGTGATGCTACCTGGGATGATTTAGTGATATGGTGGTGATGCTACCTGGGATGATTTAGTGATATGGTGGTGATGCTACCTGGGATGATTTAGTGATATGGTGGTGATGCTACCTGGGATGATTTAGTGATATGGTGATGATGCTACCTGGGATGATTTAGTGATATAGTGATGATGTTACCTGGGATGATTTAGTGATATGGTGATGATGTTACCTGGGATGATTTAATGATATGGTGGTGATGCTACCTGGGATGATTTAGTGATATGGTGGTGATGCTACCTGGGATGATTTAGTGATATGGTGATGATGCTACCTGGGATGATTTAGTGATATGGTGATGATACTACCTGGGATGATTTAGTGATATGGTGGTGATGCTACCTGGGATGATTTAGTGATATGGTGATGATGTTACCTGGGATGATTTAGTGATATGGTGGTGATGCTACCTGGGATGATTTAGTGATATGGTGGTGATGCTACCTGGGATGATTTAGTGATATGGTGGTGATGCTACCTGGGATGATTTAGTGATATGGTGATGATGCTACCTGGGATGATTTAGTGATATGGTGGTGATGCTACCTGGGATGATTTAGTGATATGGTGGTGATGCTACCTGGGATGATTTAGTGATATGGTGGTGATGCTACCTGGGATGATTTAGTGATATGGTGGTGATGCTACCTGGGATGATTTAGTGATATGGTGGTGATGTTACCTGGGATGATTTAGTGATATGGTGGTGATGCTACCTGGGATGATTTAGTGATATGGTGGTGATGCTACCTGGGATGATTTAGTGATATGGTGGTGATGCTACCTGGGATGATTTAGTGATATGGTGATGATGCTACCTGGGATGATTTAGTGATATGGTGGTGATGCTACCTGGTATGATTTAGTGATATGGTGGTGATGCTACCTGGGATGATTTAGTGATATGGTGGTGATGTTACCTGGGATGATTTAGTGATATGGTGGTGATGCTACCTGGGATGATTTAGTGATATGGTGGTGATGTTACCTGGGATGATTTAGTGATATGGTGGTGATGCTACCTGGGATGATTTAGTGATATGGTGATGATGCTACCTGGGATGATTTAGTGATATGGTGGTGATGCTACCTGGGATGATTTAGTGATATGGTGATGATGTTACCTGGGATGATTTAGTGATATGGTGGTGATGTTACCTGGGATGATTTAGTGATATGGTGGTGATGCTACCTGGGATGATTTAGTGATATGGTGGTGATGCTACCTGGGATGATTTAGTGATATGGTGGTGATGCTACCTGGGATGATTTAGTGATATGGTGATGATGCTACCTGGGATGATTTAGTGATATAGTGATGATGTTACCTGGGATGATTTAGTGATATGGTGATGATGTTACCTGGGATGATTTAATGATATGGTGGTGATGCTACCTGGGATGATTTAGTGATATGGTGGTGATGCTACCTGGGATGATTTAGTGATATGGTGATGATGCTACCTGGGATGATTTAGTGATATGGTGATGATACTACCTGGGATGATTTAGTGATATGGTGGTGATGCTACCTGGGATGATTTAGTGATATGGTGATGATGTTACCTGGGATGATTTAGTGATATGGTGGTGATGCTACCTGGGATGATTTAGTGATATGGTGGTGATGCTACCTGGGATGATTTAGTGATATGGTGGTGATGCTACCTGGGATGATTTAGTGATATGGTGATGATGCTATCTGGGATGATTTAGTGATATGGTGGTGATGCTACCTGGGATGATTTAGTGATATGGTGGTGATGCTACCTGGGATGATTTAGTGATATGGTGATGATGCTACCTGGGATGATTTAGTGATATGGTGGTGATGCTACCTGGGATGATTTAGTGATATGGTGATGATGTTACCTGGGATGATTTAGTGATGATGCTACCTGGGATGATTTAGTGATGTGGTGATGATGCTACCTGGGATGATTTAGTGATATGGTGATGATGTTACCTGGGATGATTTAGTGATGATGCTACCTGGGATGATTTAGTGATTTAGCGATGATGCTACCTGGGATGATTTAGTGATGTGGTGATGATGCTACCTGGGATGATTTAGTGATATGGTGATGATGCTACCTGGGATGATTTAGTGATATGGTGATGATGCTACCTGGGATGATTTAGTGATATGGTGGTGATGCTACCTGGGATGATTTAGTGATATATATGGTGATGATGTTACCTGGGATGATTTAGTGATATGGTGATGATGCTACCTGGGATGATTTAGTGATATGGTGGTGATGCTACCTGGGATGATTTAGTGATATGGTGGTGATGCTACCTGGGATGATTTAGTGATATGGTGGTGATGCTACCTGGGATGATTTAGTGATATGGTGGTGATGCTACCTGGGATGATTTAGTGATATGGTGGTGATGTTACCTGGGATGATTTAGTGATATGGTGATGATGCTACCTGGGATGATTTAGTGATATGGTGATGATGCTACCTGGGATGACTTTCTGGGCAAAAGTAGTTTATAAACCTAGGCTGTCACTAAATGGCCAAGCCGCAAAGTAGAAAATCGATATACTGTATTTATTTGAAGATCGATGGTCACATCTCTATTTTAGGTCAGGGTGGGACATGAGGTCTCCACTGTGGTTAAGGCTAGGGTTAAGTTTACCGTCGTCACTTGTTGGCCTTGCGGCAATGCCGGCACTCGTCATAAATCACCTAAAGATGCGTTTATAAACAGTCATTCTCCTACTCGGCGCCAATGGAGCAGCTGCATAACAGCAGATCAACACTGAGACACAGCGTGTGACGTCTTAAATTGAGTGGTATTGCCCTTTTAAAAAAAAGATTACTACACAGAGCACCAGGAAATCCAACCCAAATTATTTTAGACACCACTATGTTACCATGGAAACTATTACCATGTGCTTTTCAGCGTGCGTCATCTAGAGGCGGAGAGGAGCGGGAGACTCGGGGGTTAGATGGACACGGTCACACGAACACAACGCAGAGCTGCATTAATTCCACAGCGGAGGAAACCGGAGAACCACACATCATATATCATCATGATGTGTAAAGTGTACCAGATACACGTTTAAAAAAAGGGAACACGCCGACATTATGGGAAACATGCTCACCGTCTTCTCCAGAGTCAGACGAGAAGATAGATACCAGTCTCCTCTCTGTGCGTTCAAGTAGAAAGCATCTATTTATCCGCTGTAACAGGAATTGCCCTATGTTTGGGTGGGACATACTAACAAACTTGAACTTGATCCATCTTCTTGTCCGACTCTGGAGAAGACGCTAAGTGCGTTTCCCATAATGTTGGCCCGTTCCTTTAACCCTCGACAGCGGATCGAGAAGGAAACCTCGACCGTGCAGAGCTGAAGATACCCCCCCCCCACTGTCAAATGTCTGGGTGAATCTCTAGAGGAAGCACCACGAATGAGAAACATACAATTACATGTACAACAGCGTGCGAGTCAATACATCAGAACGATTACAACAGCATGAGAGTCAATACATCAGTACCATTACAACAGCGTGCAAGTCAATACATCAGAATGATTACAACAGCGTGCAAGTCAATACATCAGAACGATTACAACAGCGTGCAAGTCAATACATCAGAACGATTACAACAGCGTGCGAGTCAATACGTCGGAACGATCACAACAGCGTGCCAGTCAATACGTTAGAACGATCACAACAGCGTGCGAGTCAATACATCGGTACGATCACAACAGCGTGCCAGTCAATACATCGGTACGATCACAACAGCGTGCGAGTCAATACGTCGGTACGATCACAACAGCGTGCGAGTCAATACGTCGGTACGATCACAACAGCGTGCGAGTCAATACGTCGGAACGATCACAACAGCGTGCCAGTCAATACGTCAGAACGATCACAACAGCGTGCGAGTCAATACATCAGAACGATTACAACAGCGTGCGAGTCAATACGTCGGAACGATCACAACAGCGTGCCAGTCAATACGTTAGAACGATCACAACAGCGTGCGAGTCAATACATCGGTACGATCACAACAGCGTGCCAGTCAATACATCGGTACGATCACAACAGCGTGCGAGTCAATACGTCGGTACGATCACAACAGCGTGCGAGTCAATACGTCGGTACGATCACAACAGCGTGCGAGTCAATACGTCGGAACGATCACAACAGCGTGCCAGTCAATACGTCAGAACGATCACAACAGCGTGCGAGTCAATACATCGGTACGATCACAACAGCGTGCCAGTCAATACATCGGTACGATCACAACAGCGTGCGAGTCAATACGTCGGTACGATCACAACAGCATGCGAGTCAATACGTCAGTACGATTACAAAAAGGCAGAGACGACCCAACAGAGTATGCGTTGCATGCGCTACACAAACAGAACAGCTACAGGGTGGAACAAGATGCGAGTGGGATTGCGTGACCCCGGCTTTTCCATAGACCGCGGCGTCAGGGGGGGGCGCAGCGCCACCATCACAACGCGCCAGCCAGCGCCACCATGCGTTTAAAAAACAATGTTGTTTTTATTTTTACAGCGAAAGCTTGGGGCTTAGAAACAAGACGCATTCCAGCTCACAGCTCCGGGGTTGTCACCAGCTTGGCTGGCCGTCTGCACTGATACAATTGGCTGTATCAGAGGGTGGGAGAAGCTGGCGGGGTGGGTCCGGGTCGTTGTAAACAGCGACTCCTACAGTTCGGTCGGGGCGCCTGCTAAGCGCGGATTGGACGTGAGGGGGATAGTGTGGTCCTCCCACACGCTACGCCCTCTCAATGAGAATCCGCGCTGCCAGGTGAAAAGAAGCGGTGATTGGCTGGACGTGTGTCGGAGGAAGCACGTGGTAGCCTCCACTCTCCCAGATGATCTGACTGTGGGGGGTAAGTGCGCAGCGACCAGGAAGGGACTGGGAATTGGCATACGACTAACATTGGGATGGGAGAAAATCGGCGGAAAATGGAGGGGGAAAAAGACCAAAAAAAAAAAAAAAAAAAGAAACAAGACGCATTATTGTCCAATACGCGAGTGCTCGGTCCTCTGTTCCACTTGTGTTTGCTATTTTATTGAAATTATGTTAAAGATGTTTGCCTCCCAAAAAGGAGGCACAGTCCCCCTCCGGACCACCCCCTAGTTGCAACTCTGACCTTACTCCTGACCCCCCTGTGACCTTACTCCTGACCCCCCTGTGACCTTACTCCTGACCCCCCTGTGACCTCCATCTACCTGACCATCAATCTGTTTTTCAGATCGATGGACCTAAAAACACAACGTTTACTTCGTTGTTTCGTCGGTGCCTGTGTGACGACGCTCCTTTTCCCCTGAGAACGCTTCACATACTTTGGCTGCCGTCAACAGACTGTAAAATGGTTTATTAGTTTGCGACGCTCTGGGGCATGAAACACAAGGCTGGTTTGTGAGGCTAGCCGGTTAGCTGTGCTCCACACGCACCTACACGCTTCACGTGGAGCCATTAGGAACTGTGTGTCGGCAGAGAATTCCTGCCCTTTGTTCCAACCTGCTTGTCGTACCAGACGGGTGGGGCTTTATCGCACACGACAATGCACTGACTGAGTGCCAGAAAGTCCAAAACTATTTGAAAGTCACTTTACTATGTTATACCTGAAAACTATACCCGACAGTATTTGCATTCTCCTATTGCAGTAAAATACTGGAATACCACACTCAACTTAAACGTGCATTTAAAAGCTTAGAAATACTATAACATTCAACTTAAACTTGTTTTTAAAAGCTTAGAAGTATTATAACACTCAACTTAAACTTGCTTTTAAAAGCTTAGAAACAATATAACATTCAACTTAAAGGTCCCATGCATTGCTATTCATTGCACTATTTGGGCAACTTTACACAATTCCTGTGAGTCTATGGAACACATCTGTAAAGTTTCTTTTAAAAAAATGCATTGTTTTATATTTTTAATCAAGTACTCAAAAGCATAATTTTTCTACCTCAGGATTTCAGGCTGTTATTGGATGGGCTCCGCCCTTAAGCGATTTGAGTGACAGTCACCCACACAGTCTGCGACTGGCAGACAGAGAGATAGAGAGAGATTGATGGGGATACTAATTAGTTTCGCCGCGGGGGGGGGGCATAATCCCACGGGACAATGCATTGGTAACTTGTTTCAAATGACAATATATACCCCTGTGATTATTATTGCACCGATCGGAATATGGGCGTGCGCGTGGGAGCATGCGCAAAGATATTTTGACAGTGATTATGCGAGTGCTCCCGACTGCGAAAAGAACCACACCAGCCCAGCGCGCACACACATTGTACACACTCCTGCTCGCGGTCCCTCTCTCTCTTTCTCTCTCCCTCCCTCTCCCTCGCTCGTTCTCTGGTGTCTGTCGGCTGTTTGAGGAAGTAATTCCACTCGCTCTGTTCCGCTCTGAGCTAATTCCACACGCTCTGAGCGAATTGTTGATTGTGGGCGGTGACTACAACCACAGAGCCAATCAGATAATCAGCTAAATCAACTCTTACTACGTCGCATTGCGAGTCAAATCAGAATGACCTAATTCACTGGGGGAGGAGATTGTCTTAACTGAATTAGAGGAATCCGCCAATATGGTAATTAGAGACACAGACCCATTGATACTAACCCCTATTGCTATAAAACAATGCTAAACTCTGGAAAAAGCCATTTATTATGCATGGGACCTTTAAACTTGTTTTTAAAAGCTTAGAAGTATTATAACACTCAACTTAAACGTGCTTTTAAAAGCACTATAACACTTAACTTAAACATGCTTTTAACAGCTTAGAAGTAATATAACACTTAACTTAAAGCTTAGAAGTAGGGCTGAATGAATTGGTGGATTTGGACAGACACTGCAATCGAGTCATGATATCAGAGCGGGAATGATAATAATCAGATAATCAATTGTGCAGCACCTGTTTGAAAGTAGCCTAGAACAAACGGCAAGAACTACCAGGTGACTGCCGCTGTGTGACCAGCGCCTGGTATCTGTAGGCATAGCGCCAATGGAAGGACAATAGATGGATTAAAGCCCCGGCGGAGCTGAGGCGTGGCTGGGAGGAGGGGAGGAGGAGGAGGGGAGGAGATGGGGAGGAGGAGGGGACAGGGACAGCCACTCACCAGCCTGTGTAGTTTACTCAGAGTCTTTAAAGTCTCAATCCTGGGCCTGACAGAACGATTGAGCTCCCTCAGACAGAGAGAGAGGGGGGAGCGATGCAGCTTGGAGAGGGGGAGGGAGAGGGGGAGGGGACTGCTGCGGGGCAGGAAAGGGGAGGGGGGCGAGACAGAGGGAGGAAAGGACTGTGGGGGGGGGTGAGAGGAGGAGGAGGAGCAGAGGAGAGGGTGACAGGATGAGAGGGGAGTACGAGAAGAGAGGTGTAGAAAAAAACAGAACGGGAAAAAGAGAAGATTAAGACAAAGAGATATTGAAGGATCCCGCTTTTTTTTTGGTTTCGAGTCAGCCACGGTCGAGCGGGACACACGCAGAGAGCAAGAGGCTGTTTCAGACAAGTCCGTGCAACACTGGAATGACTCCCTCGGGGAGGGGGTGGGGGGTGGGGGGTTTAAGACATGAGAGGAATGTGTGTGTGTGTGTGTGTGTGTGTACGTCTGTGTGTGTGTGTTAACAGTCTCATTACAAAGCTCGACGCGAGAGGGACATACATTTATAAAACACAGCCAATAGGAGGAAGATAAGAGGAACATGTGGAAAGAAGGATATCCAGGCTGTCAGAGACGAGGAAGCAGGAAGAGAGGCTGTGAACATCGCGTCCCAGAGAGGAGCTCTGCGTTAACCCTTCCACGACCACACTACAGAAGGCTTAACCCTTTTCACTACCACACTACAGAAACCGTCTGTAGTGTGGCAGTGAAAGGGTTAACCTTCTGTCGTGTGGTTGTGAAAGGGTTAACCCTTTGTCGCGTGACAGTGAAGGGGTTAACATTCTGTATTGTCGCAGTGAAAAGGGGTTAACCCTTTGGTAGTGTGGTAGTGAAAGGGTTAATAATGCATCGACACGTTCACAGGGAGACCAAACGCTCGGCCAAACCATGTAAACCAAACCATGCTTTCAATTGGTAGAACAAACGACCGTTCAAATTGTGGCCAAGCCCCTGTGTTTGTCGGTTGATGATTTGTTGGGAGAAATGCCTGTCAAAATGTTTTTCATTCAAATGGCTACTCTACCGAAGATTAATCACTTATCATCACACATCATTGATATTCTTATAAGATTTAAAGGTGCTATAGATAACATTATAGATGTCGCAATAGAGCACCAGCATGTCATTTATCCAATCAGGTGCATTCCACGTGGGGAAACGCCTCACAGCACGGTGGTGTAGTGGTTGACACCGTCTCCTCACAGCACGGTGGTGTAGTGGTTAACACTGTCACCTCACAGCACGGTGGTGTAGTGGTTAACACTGTCTCCTCACAGCACGGTGGTGTAGTGGTTAACACTGTCTCCTCACAGCACGGTGGTGTAGTGGTTAACACTGTCTCCTCACAGCACGGTGGTGTAGTGGTTAACACTGTCACCTCACAGCACGGTGGTGTAGTGGTTAACACTGTCGCCTCACAGCACGGTGGTGTAGTGGTTAACACTGTCACCTCACAGCACGGTGGTGTAGTGGTTAACACTGTCGCCTCACAGCACGGTGGTGTAGTGGTTAACACTGTCGCCTCACAGCACGGTGGTGTAGTGGTTGACACTGTCGCCTCACAGCACGGTGGTGTAGTGGTTAACACTGTCGCCTCACAGCACGGTGGTGTAGTGGTTAACACTGTCTCCTCACAGCACGGTGGTGTAGTGGTTAACACTGTCTCCTCACAGCACGGTGGTGTAGTGGTTAACACTGTCTCCTCACAGCACGGTGGTGTAGTGGTTAACACTGTCTCCTCACAGCACGGTGGTGTAGTGGTTAACACTGTCTCCTCACAGCACGGTGGTGTAGTGGTTAACACTGTCGCCTCACAGCACGGTGGTGTAGTGGTTAACACTGTCACCTCACAGCACGGTGGTGTAGTGGTTAACACTGTCGCCTCACCGCACGGTGGTGTAGTGGTTAACACTGTCTCCTCACAGAAAGAAGGTCCTGGGTTCGATTCCCACTTGGGAGCCAGGTTGCCAGGTACCCAGGTGGGGTGTCTCCCGGGCCTTTCTGTGTGCAGTTTGCATGTTCTCCCCCCTCTGCTCGCAAGGGTTTCCCCTCCAGAAAAAGAGATAAACCCAATGGAAAATCATGCAGAACAGAACGCTGCCCCTGACGAAGACGGACAGGAGCACTTGGATTGGTCCCCGGGTGCGGCCCCACGCCGCAACCAATGTCTGCCTCTGGTTGCCCTTGGGGATGAAGGGATGGGTCAAGCACAGAGACAGGGTGTTTCCTACTATATGTGTCGCCCATCCCGCATTTCACTGTATGCCCTGGTATGTATGTGACAAATAAACCTCTTGAATCGCATGCGTGTGTCGCTGCATGACTACGTTGCAATGGGTGCAATGAATAAAGACTTCTTCAAAGTCCAGTTTAATCTTTCATCTTAATATTTTTCACTGATTGGTCTACTTGGCGGAGGAGGGAGGCACGACAACTGCATTGTTCGCTGGCATCTTAACATGTGGAGCCGTCAGGCTGGCGAAAAGGGCCGTCACGGCCTCACCGAGCCGTGAAAAGATGAGGTAGAGCGAGGGTGTGGGGTTTGTGTGCGACGCCAACAATGCAAAAACGGTAAAAAAAAAAGTAACCTTTGAAAAGATTTTATCAGGTGAGAAATGTATTCAGCTTGTAGATGAAAGGAACAGCAGACACGCAAACTCTGTCGATTTGGGTTGACATTAGGAGGTAAACAAATGCAGGAAAACAATTCTCTTTCAGTGACGTCTTAAAAGAGCGGGGGACCCTTTTGCGACCCTCGTGTTACCTTTTTTATCTTGCTGAAGGGCCAGAGCTTGTTGCGCACTCGAGGAGGATTGAGGCTGGAGTCGGAGGTTGCCGGTTTGATTCCCTGGCTGTAGTCCTCAAACTCCACGTCTCCCGGCCTCTCGAAGCCCGACTTGTGTTGCTCTATGATCAGCATAGAGTCCTGGAGAGAGAGAGAGAGAGAGAGACACACACACACACACACACACACACACACTGTGAGACACGATAATGAGACCCGATAATTAAATGTCTGCACTTCAGTTAGCAATGCAAAACACGCTTCAACAGCACACTTTTCCTCACACATTCACATCAATACATGAACCCGGGAGATGAAAAACCATACAAGTCTGTTTTGAAATCTACTGAACAGCCCACATATTTGCAGATGTTAAAGGGGAGATGAAGCATTGAACAATGTGATCCTAGTTTGTTTGTTGTGTACCTTGTGTAAGACAGGGTCCTATAATAAAATGTGAAATCCTGCTTATTTGTCTGAAAAATCAAATATAATTTCCCTGTTTTCGCCATGGGCGGCGCCATTTTGTTGCTGACGTCACGGTGTTGGTTTGGTGTATACACTGGTGGTTAGCTGCCTATAGTGAACATGGATTGTCGCGTCAGTCAGTAAATAAAATGTTGCCTACAAAACAACGGGACCGCGGTGGTTCTTTTTGTATTGCTCCTGGCTGTTCAAACAAATTTTACCGTGTGAAAGAGAGAGGAAAGTTGGTTCATTTCCACAAACTACCAGTGAAAAAAACAGTGTTGTTGGCACGTTGGCTCAGGCTGGCTGCACTCAGACGGTGCGATCAGCCTGTTGGACAGGGAATGAAGATCTGCAGCGAACACTTCATTGCCTCGGATTATGTTGTTGGGGGTGGGAGGTTTGTCCAGAAGACCACTAATCAGCTGAAGCCCGATGCGGCTCCCTCGGTCTTCGACAGACAGACCGGCGCAGGCAGTTCAGCGCCGCGGAGCATTTAGCCTGCTGGCTACCTAGCTCCACTTCAACCAGCATCGGGAGCTCCAGCAGCTTGTCGATGTGCTAATAGCCTCAGCAAGCTAACGTTAGCTGGCTCCAGCAGCTTGTCGATGTGCTGGAGCCAGCTACCGTTAGCTTGCTGAGGCTATTAGTCTAAATACTAATTTGATGCTATGACTATGTTTATATCGCTATGCTTCATCTCCCCTTTAACTCCATGTAATCACTTGGGAGTGTGAATGCGATACATCACCAGAAAGTACTCAACCTCTACTGTCTTTAACTATGAACGAACACAACACTCTAACTTACAATCTTTAGATAATAAAGTACTCAACCTCTATTGTCTTTTTTTTTTTTTTTACTTTTGACCAGTCAGCTGGTTCTTTTTAGCGTTTATCGCTTTTTCTGGTCAAGCATGACCGACAGAAACAGGTTGAATGGGATATAGATCGGGGGAAGACACTGAGAAAATACGGCGAGTCCGGGAGTCGAACTCGTGTACCCCAGATCCGCGACGCGCACGGTTGTCCCCGACGCCGAAATAGCGCCGAGATACGCGGTGAGCTACTGGAGCTCCCCAACCTCTATTGTCTTTAATTATGAATGAACACAACACTCTAACTTAGCATCTTTAGATAATAAAGTACTCAAAACCTCTACTGTCTTCAACTATGAATGAACACAACACTCTAACTTACCATCTTTAGTTAATAAAGTACTCAGCCTCTACGGTCTTTAACTATGAATGAACACAACACTCTAACTTACCATCTTTAGATAATAAAGTACTCCGTCTCTACCGTCTTTAACTATGAATGAACACAACACTCTAACTTACCATCTTTAGATAATAAAGTACTCAGCCTCTATTGTCTTTAACTATGAATGAACACAACACTAACTAACCATCTTTAGATAATAAAGTACTCAACCTCTACTGTCTTTAACTATGAATGAACACAACACACTAACTCACCATCTTTAGATAATAAAGTACTCAACCTCTACTGTCTTTAACTATGAATGAACACAACACTAACTTACAATCTTTAGATAATAAAGTACTCAACCTCTACTATCTTTAGTTAATAAAGTACTCAACCTCTATTGTCTTTAACTATGAATGAACACAACACTCTAACTTACCATCTTTAGATAATAAAGTACTCAACCTCTACTGTCTTTAACTATGAATGAACACAACACTCTAACTTACCATCTTTAGTTAATAAAGTACTCAACCTCTACTGTCTTCAACTATGAATGAACACAACACTAACTTAGCATCTTTAGATAATAAAGTACTCAACCTCTACTGTCTTTAACTATGAATGAACACAACACTCTAACTTACCATCTTTAGATAATAAACTAACCTCTACTGTCTTTAACTATGAGTGAACACAACACTAACTTACAATCTTTAGATACTAAAGTACTCAACCTCTACTATCTTTAGATAATAAAGCACTCTACCTCTGCTGTCTTTAACTATGAATGAACACAACACTCTAACTTACCATCTTTAGATAATAAAGTACTCAACCTCTGCTGTCTTTAACTATGAATGAACACAATACTCTAGTAACAGACCTGTTTCTCGTTGGTGTTACTGGCCGCTGTAGAGATGCCGTCCAGACATTTGGCGATGATCAGCATGACCTTCTTCTCCATCTCGGAGAACTGTCCGTATCCCCCCGCCAGCCGCTGGATCCTCCGCTCATCCATGTCCTGCAACATCTGCTCGCGGTACAGGAAGAAGTTCCCGCACTTAATTTCAGAATCTTTTCCTGTGGCCTTTTCACAACTTCATACCGAATTAACGAACACACTCGCATTGCAATGACCCGATAACCTTTAATAATATGACCCCTGTGACATTTTAAAACTTTTTTAAACTGTTTTATACAACGGCATGCAAATTTCTCGATTCTGATTGGCCATTCACACGTCTTTATTGGCAACAATCCACGGTCCTGGGCTCAGGACCCGCCCACAACCAAATCACATAACCCTCCCCGGCTCACTCCGGGAGAAAACAAGATCGCGGACAACAAATGGTTATGTTGAAAGCACCATAACGACTAAATATGAAGCGATTCTGTCAAGGGGAATGTGTTAGTCCTTTAAACAATGTTGGATGATGTAATTGATGGGTCTTGACTCAATCTAGAACAAAAGAAAAATCGCGGATTGATTGATAGATTAATTGATTGATTTAAATTTCTTCCTTCCTACTTTCTACTGACTGCAGCGTTCTCTCTCACACTGTCGCTGGCGTACCCACAAACACACACACACACATACACACACACACACACACACACACATACACACACACACGCACACACACACTGTGACACACACACACACACACACACACACACACACACACTCCTGTCTGCAACAGCGGGGGAGTCAGACTGAGAGAGAAGCAGCGCTGTTTTAAGTGAGCATGGTCTATTGAATTGATTGATTGGTTGATTGCTAATTTTATTACTGTACCCCTGGTTTCCAACTGGTTAAGTTTAGGCTAAAAGAAATAAATAAAAAAATAGGGCGAAGAAAACGTTTTTTTCCTATAGGGCAAAGAAAACATTTTAATTTGTTTTACCTACTTTATATTCTGCATCTGGTAATAAAATTTTCAATCAATCATTCCAATAATACACAGTTGGATGTGTTAGTTGGTTGGATGCACTTCAAGCTGCTTCCACATGAGGCAACTTCTCTCAATCATTCCAATAATACACAGTTGGATGTGTTAGTTTGGTTGGATGCACTTCAAGCTGCTTCCACATGGAGTTGTGGGAACTACTTTTTCTGGCGGATGGTTTTTTCAATAAATCTTCGATTAATGTGTGTTTATTGTATAGAAATAAGGTTGGATGAATCTGGCAGTTGTATAAAAGCTTTACACCACGTGCAGTCGTGATTTGTGACCAATAAACCATGCCTAGGGGGGTCTAACGACCCTCGGCTGCGCCTCGGGCCTAACAACCACCCCTAGGCATGGTTTATTGGTCACAAACCACTCCTGCGTGTGATGTAATGCTTAATTAAACTGTTTTTAAAGGAGCTTTACTGGCTAGAAGTTGGAATTGTGAAAAAATAGAAAATATTTTTTTTTATACAGAAATTATTAAATTATGACCACAAGTTACCAAAGATGTTTCAAAGTACGTGGAGAAACACGCCGTGGATCCTCCCTCCTCCCTCTCACCACAAGCTGAAACTACTGTTTGGGCTTGAGGGGGGAGAGGCGGAGCGCACCTCTGTGAAGGAAGGGGTGCGCTGCATTTACAACACAAGACAAAATGAGAGCAAACATACAAGCACTTTAACCCTTTCACTGCCACAATACCAAACGGTTAACCCTTTCACTGCGACATTACAGACGGTTAACCCTTTCACTGCCACACGACAACAGGTTAACCCTTTCACTACCACGCTACAGAAATGTAACCCTTTACTATCACACTACAGACGGTTAACTGTCTGTAGTGTGATAGTAAAGGGTTAACCTTCTGTAGTGTGGTAGTGAAAGGGTTAAAGGAGGTAAAAGTACACAGACACCAGAAGGCTGTGTGTGTTTACGTATCATGTGAGTGCTGCAAGCTCTCTTTTTGTGTTGGATGTTTACATTTGTTTGTGCGTGTCTATGTGTGTTTGTCATGACTGTGTGTGTGTGTGTTTATGTGTTGTTTGCCATGACTGCGGGTGTTTATGTGTGTGTGTGCTTGTGTGTCTCACGTTGAAGATGTGAGGTATCTCTGTGTAGTAGAAACTGTTCTGCTCCTTGTTGTACTTCTGGAGCTGCGCTGCATAGTCGTTTCTGCACTCCTCTGACGTGTGAGTCCGAGCATGAGCGTGCTGCTTAGCCTAGAGAGAGAGAGACATAGAGAGAGAGAGAGAGAGAGAGAGAGAGAGAGAGAGAGAGAGAGAGAGAGAGAGAGAGAGAGAGAGAGAGAAGAGAGAGACAGAGAGAGACATAGACATAGATAGAGAGAGACAGAGACAGAGAGAGACAGACAGATACAGAGAGAAAGACAGGGAGACAGAGGGAGAGCGAGAAAGACAGGGAGACAGAGGGAGAGCGAGAAAGACAGGGAGACAGAGAGAGATAGGGGGACAGAAAGAGACAGAGAAATAGAGAGACAGACAGACAGGTAGGGAGAGAGAAAGAGATACAGCGAGACAGAGAGAGACCGAGAGGGAGAGAGAGAAAGAGTGAGAGAGAGACAGAGAGAGACAGAGGGAAAGACAGGGAGACAGAGAAAGAGTGAGAGAGAGACAGAGAGAGACAGAGGGAAAGACAGGGAGACAGAGAGAGAGAGACAGGGAGACAGAGAGAGAGACAGGGAGACAGAGAGAGACAGACAGGGAGACAGAGAGAGAGATAGGGGGACAGAGAGAAACAGAGAAATAGAGAGAGAGACAGACAGAGAGAGAGAGAGAGGTAGGGAGACAGAGAGAGAGACAGGGAGACAGAGAGAGACAGACAGGGAGACAGAGAGAGATAGGGGGACAGAGAGAAACAGATAAATAGAGAGAGAGAGAGACAGACAGAGAGAGAGAGAGAGAGGTAGGGAGAGAGACAGAGAAGGAGATACAGGGAGACAGAGAGAGAGACCAAGAAAGAGTGAGTGACAGAGAGATTGAGATTACATTGGATTAGATTACATCAAATCATGCTTTATTGATCCAAAAGAAAATGACATGTCATGTCATCTTCATGGCAATTGTATATGACAGGAAAACATATATAAATGGTAAATGGTGCTTTTATCCAAAGCGCTTTACAATTATATATATATATATATATATATATATATATATATATATATATATATATATATAATGCTATATAGCTGCATTTTTCATTTTCTTCTCTGAAATTGGATTTTTAACCCTTTCACTGGCGCACTACCAAACGGTTAACCCTTTCACTGCCACACGACAGAAGGTTAACCCTTTACCATCAGACCCGACCGACCGACTGACTCTGTGGAGCTCTATTGACAGGGACAAGGGCAGGAAGAAATGCACCCTTTGAGGGGAAGAGAAAAGCCGATAAAAGCGTTCAGACAGACTAAATCAATCAAAGCGGCAGGACGAGACCAGACGGAGAAAAATGTCAATGAACCGACAGAAATAAAAGTGTATGTAGTTTGTGTTTGAAGTGAGTGTGTGTGTGTGTGTGTGTGTGTGGTTATGTGATTGTGTATGTGTGTGATAGTGTATGTATGTATGGATGGATGAATGTAATCATGTGTGTATGTGTATATATATGCAGGTATATGTGTGTGTATGTGTGTACTATGTGTATGTGCATATGTATATATGTACTGTATTGTGTATGTATGTATACCTTTGTTTGTGTGTGTGCTGTGTATATGCATGTGTGTGGATGTGTATGTGTGTGATTGTGTATGTGTCTGTATGAGTGTGTGTGTGTGTGTGTATGTGTGTGTGTGTATGTGTGTATTGTATGTATGTGTGTGGATGTGTATGTGTGTGATTGTGTATGTGTCTGTATGAGTGTGTGTGTGTGTGTGTATGTGTGTATGTATGTGTGTGGATGTGTATGATTGTGTATGTGTGTGGATGAGTGTGTGTGTGTGTATGTGTGTGTATAATGTGTGTATGTGTGTTTACTTTCTCGACATCCAGCTTGGTGGCATTGATGTCGTTCTCCGTCTTCTCTGCTTGTTGTGTGGCTTTCTCTGCTTCCGCCCACTCCTTGGCAAAACGCTTCTTAGTCTGCAGACACACACACATACACACATGCATGAGTGCACAGACACAGACACACACACACACAGGCATGAGTGGACAGACACAGACACACGCGTGCGCACACACACACACACACACACACACACACACAGGCATGAGTGCACAGACACAGACACACACACAGGCATGAGTGCACAGACAGACACACAGACACACACACACACACAAGTGCACAGACAGACAGACACACACAGTGCATGCGCATATTGTGCACACAGGGACAAGGGGGCGACCAATTTGTTAAGCACGACCAAGTGATAATATTCTGTAGGTTTGTTCTATATAATCCTATGGTTTATCATTATAAATGTTTGCATTTTTTTTTAAGAAGTAAGCTAAGCTTTTGCAAGTCTTAAAGAAGTAAGCTAAGCTTTTGCAAGTCTTAAAGAAGTAAGCTAGGCTCACTAAAAGTCAGGGGTGATGTGAAACATGTGTGCGGATTAGTAAAAGGGCTAAAACATGTATTGCCCATGTAGTCCTTTAAGACCTGCTTGTAAACAGACTAAAACTCATATTAGACCAGTATAGTCCTTTAAGACCTCTGCTTGTAAACAGACTAAAACTCATATTAGACCAGTATAGTCCTTTAAGACCTCTGCTTGTAAACAGACTAAAACTCATATTAGACCAGTATAGTCCTTTAAGACCTGCTTGTAAACAGACTAAAACTCATATTTAGACCAGTATAGTCCTTTAAGACCTCTGCTTGTAAACAGACTAAAACTCATATTAGACCAGTATAGTCCTTTAAGACCTCTGCTTGTAAACAGACTAAAACTCATATTAGACCAGTATAGTCCTTTAAGACCTCTGCTTGTAAACAGACTAAAACTCATATTTAGACCAGTATAGTCCTTTTAGACCTCTGCTTGTAAACAGACTAAAACTCATATTAGACCAGTATAGTCCTTTAAGACCTCTGCTTGTAAACAGACTAAAACTCATATTAGACCAGTATAGTCCTTTAAGACCTCTGCTTGTAAACAGACTAAAACTCATATTAGACCAGTATAGTCCTTTAAGACCTCTGCTTGTAAACAGACTAAAACTCATATTAGACCAGTATAGTCCTTTAAGACCTCTGCTTGTAAACAGACTAAAACTCATATTAGACCAGTATAGTCCTTTAAGACCTCTGCTTGTAAACAGACTAAAAAACTCATATTAGACCAGTATAGTCCTTTAAGACCTGCTTGTAAACAGACTAAAACTCATATTTAGACCAGTATAGTCCTTTAAGACCTGCTTGTAAACAGACTAAAACTCATATTTAGACCAGTATAGTCCTTTAAGACCTCTGCTTGTAAACAGACTAAAACTCATATTTAGACCAGTATAGTCCTTTAAGACCTCTGCTTGTAAACAGACTAAAACTCATATTAGACCAGTATAGTCCTTTAAGACCTGCTTGTAAACAGACTAAAACTCATATTTAGACCAGTATAGTCCTTTAAGACCTCTGCTTGTAAACAGACTAAAACTCATATTTAGACCAGTATAGTCCTTTAAGACCTCTGCTTGTAAACAGACTAAAACTCATATTAGACCAGTATAGTCCTTTAAGACCTCTGCTTGTAAACAGACTAAAAAACTCATATTAGACCAGTATAGTCCTTTAAGACCTGCTTGTAAACAGACTAAAACTCATATTTAGACCAGTATAGTCCTTTAAGACCTCTGCTTGTAAACAGACTAAAAAACTCATATTTAGACCAGTATAGTCCTTTAAGACCTCTGCTTGTAAACAGACTAAAAAACTCATATTAGACCAGTATAGTCCTTTAAGACCTGCTTGTAAACAGACTAAAACTCATATTTAGACCAGTATAGTCCTTTAAGACCTGCTTGTAAACAGACTAAAACTCATATTTAGACCAGTATAGTCCTTTAAGACCTGCTTGTAAACAGACTAAAACTCATATTTAGACCAGTATAGTCCTTTAAGACCTCTGCCTGTAAACAGACTAAAACTCATATTTAGACCAGTATAGTCCTTTAAGACCTCTGCTTGTAAACAGACTAAAACTCATATTTAGACCAGTATAGTCCTTTAAGACCTCTGCTTGTAAACAGACTAAAACTCATATTTTGACCAGTATAGTCCTTTAAGACCTCTGCTTGTAAACAGACTAAAACTCATATTTAGACCAGTATAGTCCTTTAAGACCTCTGCTTGTAAACAGACTAAAACTCATATTTAGACCAGTATAGTCCTTTAAGACCTCTGCTTGTAAACAGACTAAAACTCATATTAGACCAGTATAGTCCTTTAAGACCTCTGCTTGTAAACAGACTAAAACTCATATTAGACCAGTATAGTCCTTTAAGACCTCTGCTTGTAAACAGACTAAAACTCATATTTAGACCAGTATAGTCCTTTAAGACCTCTGCTTGTAAACAGACTAAAACTCATATTAGACCAGTATAGTCCTTTAAGACCTCTGCTTGTAAACAGACTAAAAAACTCATATTAGACCAGTATAGTCCTTTAAGACCTGCTTGTAAACAGACTAAAACTCATATTTAGACCAGTATAGTCCTTTAAGACCTCTGCTTGTAAACAGACTAAAAAACTCATATTTAGACCAGTATAGTCCTTTAAGACCTCTGCTTGTAAACAGACTAAAAAACTCATATTAGACCAGTATAGTCCTTTAAGACCTGCTTGTAAACAGACTAAAACTCATATTTAGACCAGTATAGTCCTTTAAGACCTGCTTGTAAACAGACTAAAACTCATATTTAGACCAGTATAGTCCTTTAAGACCTGCTTGTAAACAGACTAAAACTCATATTTAGACCAGTATAGTCCTTTAAGACCTCTGCTTGTAAACAGACTAAAACTCATATTTAGACCAGTATAGTCCTTTAAGACCTCTGCTTGTAAACAGACTAAAACTCATATTTTGACCAGTATAGTCCTTTAAGACCTCTGCTTGTAAACAGACTAAAACTCATATTTAGACCAGTATAGTCCTTTAAGACCTCTGCTTGTAAACAGACTAAAACTCATATTTAGACCAGTATAGTCCTTTAAGACCTCTGCTTGTAAACAGACTAAAACTCATATTTAGACCAGTATAGTCCTTTAAGACCTGCTTGTAAACAGACTAAAACTCATATTTAGACCAGTATAGTCCTTTAAGACCTCTGCTTGTAAACAGACTAAAACTCATATTTAGACCAGTATAGTCCTTTAAGACCTCTGCTTGTAAACAGACTAAAACTCATATTTTGACCAGTATAGTCCTTTAAGACCTCTGCTTGTAAACAGACTAAAACTCATATTTTGACCAGTATAGTCCTTTAAGACCTCTGCTTGTAAACAGACTAAAACTCATATTAGACCAGTATAGTCCTTTAAGACCTCCGCTTGTAAACAGACTAAAACTCATATTTAGACCAGTATAGTCCTTTAAGACCTCTGCTTGTAAACAGACTAAAACTCATATTTAGACCAGTATAGTCCTTTAAGACCTGCTTGTAAACAGACTAAAACTCATATTTAGACCAGTATAGTCCTTTAAGACCTCTGCTTGTAAACAGACTAAAACTCATATTTAGACCAGTATAGTCCTTTAAGACCTCTGCTTGTAAACAGACTAAAACTCATATTTTGACCAGTATAGTCCTTTAAGACCTCTGCTTGTAAACAGACTAAAACTCATATTAGACCAGTATAGTCCTTTAAGACCTCTGCTTGTAAACAGACTAAAACTCATATTTAGACCAGTATAGTCCTTTAAGACCTCTGCTTGTAAACAGACTAAAACTCATATTTAGACCAGTATAGTCCTTTAAGACCTGCTTGTAAACAGACTAAAACTCATATTAGACCAGTATAGTCCTTTAAGACCTGCTTGTAAACAGACTAAAACTCATATTTAGACCAGTATAGTCCTTTAAGACCTCTGCTTGTAAACAGACTAAAACTCATATTAGACCAGTATAGTCCTTTAAGACCTCTGCTTGTAAACAGACTAAAACTCATATTAGACCAGTATAGTCCTTTAAGACCTGCTTGTAAACAGACTAAAACTCATATTAGACCAGTATAGTCCTTTAAGACCTGCTTGTAAACAGACTAAAACTCATATTTAGACCAGTATAGTCCTTTAAGACCTCTGCTTGTAAACAGACTAAAACTCATATTAGACCAGTATAGTCCTTTAAGACCTGCTTGTAAACAGACTAAAACTCATATTAGACCAGTATAGTCCTTTAAGACCTCTGCTTGTAAACAGACTAAAACTCATATTAGACCAGTATAGTCCTTTAAGACCTGCTTGTAAACAGACTAAAACTCATATTAGACCAGTATAGTCCTTTAAGACCTGCTTGTAAACAGACTAAAACTCATATTAGACCAGTATAGTCCTTTAAGACCTCTGCTTGTAAACAGGCTAAAACTCATATTAGACCAGTATAGTCCTTTAAGACCTGCTTGTAAACAGACTAAAACTCATATTAGACCAGTATAGTCCTTTAAGACCTCTGCTTGTAAACAGACTAAAACTCATATTAGACCAGTATAGTCCTTTAAGACCTCTGCTTGTAAACAGACTAAAACTCATATTAGACCAGTAGTCCTTTAAGACCTCTGTTTGTAAACAGACTAAAACTCATATTTAGACCAGTATAGTCCTTTAAGACCTGCTTGTAAACAGACTAAAACTCATATTTAGACCAGTATAGTCCTTTAAGACCTCTGCTTGTAAACAGACTAAAACTCATATTTAGACCAGTATAGTCCTTTAAGACCTGCTTGTAAACAGACTAAAACTCATATTTAGACCAGTATAGTCCTTTAAGACCTCTGCTTGTAAACAGACTAAAACTCATATTTAGACCAGTATAGTCCTTTAAGACCTCTGCTTGTAAACAGACTAAAACTCATATTTTGACCAGTATAGTCCTTTAAGACCTCTGCTTGTAAACAGACTAAAACTCATATTAGACCAGTATAGTCCTTTAAGACCTCTGCTTGTAAACAGACTAAAACTCATATTTAGACCAGTATAGTCCTTTAAGACCTCTGCTTGTAAACAGACTAAAACTCATATTTAGACCAGTATAGTCCTTTAAGACCTGCTTGTAAACAGACTAAAACTCATATTAGACCAGTATAGTCCTTTAAGACCTGCTTGTAAACAGACTAAAACTCATATTTAGACCAGTATAGTCCTTTAAGACCTCTGCTTGTAAACAGACTAAAACTCATATTAGACCAGTATAGTCCTTTAAGACCTCTGCTTGTAAACAGACTAAAACTCATATTAGACCAGTATAGTCCTTTAAGACCTGCTTGTAAACAGACTAAAACTCATATTAGACCAGTATAGTCCTTTAAGACCTGCTTGTAAACAGACTAAAACTCATATTTAGACCAGTATAGTCCTTTAAGACCTCTGCTTGTAAACAGACTAAAACTCATATTAGACCAGTATAGTCCTTTAAGACCTGCTTGTAAACAGACTAAAACTCATATTAGACCAGTATAGTCCTTTAAGACCTCTGCTTGTAAACAGACTAAAACTCATATTAGACCAGTATAGTCCTTTAAGACCTGCTTGTAAACAGACTAAAACTCATATTAGACCAGTATAGTCCTTTAAGACCTGCTTGTAAACAGACTAAAACTCATATTAGACCAGTATAGTCCTTTAAGACCTCTGCTTGTAAACAGGCTAAAACTCATATTAGACCAGTATAGTCCTTTAAGACCTGCTTGTAAACAGACTAAAACTCATATTAGACCAGTATAGTCCTTTAAGACCTCTGCTTGTAAACAGACTAAAACTCATATTAGACCAGTATAGTCCTTTAAGACCTCTGCTTGTAAACAGACTAAAACTCATATTAGACCAGTAGTCCTTTAAGACCTCTGTTTGTAAACAGACTAAAACTCATATTTAGACCAGTATAGTCCTTTAAGACCTGCTTGTAAACAGACTAAAACTCATATTAGACCAGTATAGTCCTTTAAGACCTGCTTGTAAACAGACTAAAACTCATATTAGACCAGTATAGTCCTTTAAGACCTGCTTGTAAACAGACTAAAACTCATATTAGACCAGTATAGTCCTTTAAGACCTGCTTGTAAACAGACTAAAACTCATATTTAGACCAGTATAGTCCTTTAAGACCTGCTTGTAAACAGACTAAAACTCATATTAGACCAGTATAGTCCTTTAAGACCTCTGCTTGTAAACAGACTAAAACTCATATTTAGACCAGTATAGTCCTTTAAGACCTCTGCTTGTAAACAGACTAAAACTCATATTAGACCAGTATAGTCCTTTAAGACCTCTGCTTGTAAACAGACTAAAACTCATATTAGACCAGTATAGTCCTTTAAGACCTCCGCTTGTAAACAGACTAAAACTCATATTAGACCAGTATAGTCATTTAAGACCTCTGCTTGTAAACAGACTAAAACTCATATTAGACCAGTATAGTCCTTTAAGACCTCTGCTTGTAAACAGACTAAAACTCATATTAGACCAGTATAGTCCTTTAAGACCTCTGCTTGTAAACAGACTAAAACTCATATTTAGACCAGTATAGTCCTTTAAGACCTCTGCTTGTAAACAGACTAAAACTCATATTTAGACCAGTATAGTCCTTTAAGACCTCTGCTTGTAAACAGACTAAAACTCATATTAGACCAGTATAGTCCTTTAAGACCTCTGCTTGTAAACAGACTAAAACTCATATTTAGACCAGTATAGTCCTTTAAGACCTCTGCTTGTAAACAGACTAAAACTCATATTAGACCAGTATAGTCCTTTAAGACCTCTGCTTGTAAACAGACTAAAACTCATATTTAGACCAGTATAGTCCTGGTATAGCTTGTAATAATATATAGCTTGTAAACACTCACGGTTTAGAGGAAGTCATCGTCTGTTCTTATGGAACAATAGAAATGAAATCCTACAGTTTCCAGAATGGCACCCCTTCACTTGCTCATTGGTTCGTAGGACATTGGAAAGCTGCACAACCAGAGACAGAATCCCACTCACACTTTCTAGGTGCTTGAAGCTGATCTCTAGGTTCTGTTGTGCTTTCTTGGCGTCAGACAGGTGCTGGAAAACAAAAAGAGGAAAGATGACTTAGTTAGTGAGACACGAGGAAGAAAAATCATCATTGATCTCATTTATTTCATTAGACCGTGTCGGAAAGAAAGGTGTGAACAGGAAAGAGAAGCGACGCCGGTTTCCTGAGTAAATAAAGCAAAAGAAAAAGGAATTATATGCTGCTTAAAAGGCATAGGCCACCTTGACCTTTGACCCTTGACCACTTCCAAGTGTAGCTATTTGTCTTCAACAGGCCCTTGTAACCGTGTCGGATAAAGTTTCTACCTCTCTCAGCTGTTAGGAACACATCATCAGCACTCTTAGCATTCCTCACAGAAACCAGTAGGATTCACAAGCTAGCTTGTTAGCCGGGGTTCCGCTTTGTGGCGAACTGCAGTGTCTTTTTTTTTTTTACATTGTCCCTTTTTGGGTGTTTCATATATATTCCCTGTCGTTTTCTATTGTTAGATTACGATTCTAACTGCTGGGTACCGTCATGGCTTTGTCTACGTGGGTTACTGGGACTTGCTTTGTTGATTTTAAGCGCCTATTTTGCTCATGGATTTAAGATAAGATGAGATATGTTCCTTTATTGATCCCCTTGGGGAGATGCGGGCGTCATAGCAGCAGGGGGGGGGGGGGGGGGGAGGCAAGTTACAGGTATGGGCAGGGTAATAGAAGAAAGACATAGGCAATACAATTTAATATAAAAATATGAGGAAAAATAAACAGTGTAAACAATCAAATGTAATCGGAATATAAAAATATGAGAAAAAGAAACAGTGTAAACAATATAATGGACTGATGGGAAAAAAACTGCAGGCAGTGTCGTCCAAAATGTCCAATACGCCAGAGAATTCTCACTACAGTCTGACTCGGCTCCGGACAAGTTAAAAGAGTTGATTCCATACCGAGCTACGCTGACCCGACCCGTCCTCATACACAATCTAAACACAAACCAGGAAGGAGAGGTGGGATCAGCCTGACAAGAATGAAGAACACAAACCAGGAAGGAGAGGTGGGATCAGCCAGAGGACTGACAAGAATGAAGAACACAAACCAGGAAGGAGAGGTGGGATCAGCCAGAGGACTGACAAGAATGAAGAACACAAACCAGGAAGGAGAGGTGGGATCAGCCAGAGGACTGACAAGAATGAAGAACACAAACCAGGAAGGAGAGGTGGGATCAGCCAGAGGACTGACAAGAATGAAGAACACAAACCAGGAAGGAGAGGTGGGATCAGCCAGAGGACTGACAAGAACGAAGAACACAAACCAGGAAGGAGAGGTGGGATCAGCCAGAGGACTGACAAGAATGAAGAACACAAACCAGGAAGGAGAGGTGGGATCAGCCAGAGGACTGACAAGAATGAAGAACACAAACCAGGAAGGAGAGGTGGGATCAGCCTGAGAAGAATGAAGAACACAAACTCCCCCTCCTGGTCCCACGCCCAGCCCCTGAGGGGGGAGATGGATGAACTGACAGCACATGTAAGGTACCTGCATGAATACACTCTGCCTGTGTGATAGTGATCTCGGAGAGAGACGTGGTTGGACGGCAAAACCCTGTCGAGCGAGGTAAGAGCCGGCCACGCAGACACGGCATACAGATCACACCGGGATTCTGCCGTCACTGGCACCATCACGCCACCTGGGGCGGAGTGCGTCTTCTCGTTCGGGGAACGATGGCGCGGATCGATAGTGGTAAAGGGGCGCCTCTGTAACCCAGACTGCTCTGTAACCCAGACTGCTCTGTAACCCAGACTGCTCTGTGCGTCTCTTCGACCGCTCTGCCTGCCTTGTGAGTTTCCAGGTTTTTGTTCTTTACCGTGGTTTGTATTCAACCCCCCCCGAGCAAAACACTGCCAAAGCATCAGAGCCATCTCCCCCAGAAACCTGAATCCATCTCTCCAAACGCACCGACATTTATCTTAGGTGAGTCACTGTTTGAATCACTGGCTATCGATATTTCAACTGTAAACCATGGACTAGGGCCGCTCGGTTATTAAACGCGATTACTCATTGATTTTAGAATAATATATGACGATATCCGTTTGACTTTTCCTCTCGACCTCTCGACCCAAGGGTTGCACCGCTGTGAAGGAAGGCCACACGAGACAAAATGAGAGCGACACAATCTCGATCGTCTGGTTTTAAGGACTTTGGTCTGAAACTGAAAAGGTCATCTTGATTGATCGCCCAGCCCTAACTATGGAGCACATTCACACACAATGCTGTGCGAATATGGTCGTCACCTCTGCCTGTTCCCTGCCTCCCCTGGAGCACCGGGCCACAGTGTGGTTGACCTCCGGCCGGCAGATCAGAGGAGCCTGAGGGGAGAAGCCACCGGGTCACGGCCGTAAAGATCTGGAATGAAGACAGTGTCTCCTGTCTGTGTGCAGGGGGTGTTTTCTACTGTACCACATGGGAGGACTTTGAACGTCCAGATTTGATCTCTAGATTGTATACGTTTTTTTTGTGTGGTTTCAGTAGTACCCAGTCCACTAAAACAGGGGTTCCCAAACTTTTCAGGTCGGGACCCAGAAAATAAGGCGTCAGAGAGCCGCGGCCCAATGCACATCGTCAGGCTTTTTTATTTTTTTATTTTTTTTGCCAGGCGACCAATTTTTTAAGCCAAATATCACTTCAATCCTATTAAGTTAGTTCAAGTTAGTTATTCACTTATATGTGCTATTTATGAGAGGGCTAACTTGTTGCAAAATAATAATGATAATAATAATAGCCTCATTAAAATACTATTGTTGCTTCGGTTGTTTTCAGCGTTTTATGTGCATAGTCTGTTATTTAGTTTGAAATAAGTAGATTTTTCGTTTTTGTTTATTTATTAAGTTAATATAAAACCATATAGTCACATTTTAGAATACAATAGAATCGAATTTTAGAATACAACTAGAAACACTGTCCTGGCCTGCTACTATGTTCATTGGCCTGACAAAAATAAAATAATTTTTTTTTAAATCATCTCGCAGCCCTCCCGTGGCTGCTCGCGGCCCACCTTTGGGTCGCGACCCCGACTTTGGGAACCACTGCACTAAAACATATAAGATGTTTTCCAATAATAAGCCTTGGGTATTGAAAAAACCTTTGTAAAGAAATTAGAAATTAGCTAAACGCTAAAAACGATGTGACAGCTAAGAGAGAAATGAATAGACGGATAAAGATTGACAACAATATCTACAAACAGAAAGTAGAGGACTATGGCCTTGGGTAATTGCAGGGAGGCATGGTAGGGCAAGAGAGCCATGCCCAGTGCCCCGCACAAGGGTAGAGGAGAGGCCCGCACTGGCCAATCACACTGTAAATCAACACAACGCAAGGATTTACATTTTAATAACTGTGTATAAATATATTAATGTGTGCAAAACTGTTTTCGGATGATGTGTGCGAGATTATGTGCAAAATAAATCAGCATTGTCTTTTGGTTCCCCCTTTAAGAGACTTGCTATACTGTGATACTGTTATATAATTGGTGTTATTTGTGAGATGTAGATGTGTCATGATGTAGATAGTAGTATGTGTTGTTGTTGTTGTCATTTCAAAGTACCTAACTAACCAGTAGTGTCTGGTTTAAGTGAATCTAGTCGAACATGGTATAAAACTGGTTTAAGTGACTCCCGTCGAACATGGTATAAAACTGGTTTAAGGGACCCCCTGGAAACCCCCTCAAGGACCCCTGGGGGTCTCCAGAGCCTGTGTTGAGAAACACTGGTCTAAGTTCCTCCCTCGGTCATCTGCTTGCTCCCTCCCTCCCTCCCTCATCTCTCTCTCTCACCGTCTTGCGTTCTAGCTTGAGATCCCCGAGGTACTTTGTGAGCTCCACACAGATGCCGGTCATCATGTTCTCTGCAATGAGTTCCCGTTGGCCGGCGTAGTCGTTCAACTCATTCAGGATCTCCTGGAATGACGCGTGATTGGTGAATCTGTCATGGGGGGGGGGGGGGGCACATGGTCACGGCATTGTTTTTAGAGTAACAAAAAAAGCTACCATTCACAATATCCTCTCCTATTCATCTCCATCTCTCGCTGCCTGATGCACGTGCACACATGCACAGGTGTACATAAGCAGATGCAAGTGCACACGCACATACAGTACACATACACAACACATGCACAGATGTGTACGTAAGCAGATGCACTCACGCACACACATACGCAACACATGCACAGATGTGTACGTGAGCAGATGCACGTGCACACACACACACACAGTACATATACGCAACACATGTGGAATGTCTACAGTCTACACAATAACAGCCATCTATCATGTGTGGGGTGGTGTCGCTTGAGAGATAGGCGAGGATAAGATTAAGTTTCTTCTGCGGGGGGAGGGGGTGGGCTACAGGAGATAGAAGGCCATGGTATGAAGGCTAATTTATACATTAGATCAGATTAAAATGTATCGCCATCGTACAACGAAAAGAAGCTGCCATCTAACTAGAGTGCAAGGCGACAGTGAAGTGCATAACAATATATAGTGTAACAAGTGATTCAATGACTACATAATAATGAAGCTACAGAGTAAATATGCTAATCTGTATCTGTATTATTATGTACAGTGATACAAGTACAATACACTATGGAACAACCGTCTCCTTAAATGTCGTGGGACAAAAGAATAAAAATCGACATTTTTGGCATAATACTTGGTAAAGAAAAGCATTAAGAGCGATGCACTGCTCTGTTGTTCTATTAAGTGTTACGAGCTCTGTTGTAAATGTTATTGTATATTTTTATTGAACTATTTTATCACACTTTTTACTCCGTCTATTCTATTTTATTATTTTTAGTATTGCCTTTTTTTTTTTTACCGAATCAAACCGCACTTTACTCTGTCTATTCTATTTTATTATTTGTATTACTGAATGAAAACGTAAACGGAGAGGCCTATTGGGATGCTAGATCCTAATGTGAAACACTGTGATTTACCTTACCTTGCTACCTCTATCTTTTTCATGCTCGCTTATGCCTGTATTTTTTACTGCTGTGAAGCACTTTGAACTGCAATTTCTGTATGAAAAGTGCTATACAAATAAAGTTTATTATTATTATTATTATTATTAATTATTATTATTATTATTATTATTATTATTATTATTATTATTATTATTATTATTATTATTATTATTATTATTATTATTATTATTATTATTATTATTATTATTATTATTATTATTATTATTATTATTATTATTATTATTATTATTATTATTATATTTGTGGAGGTGTCGTATAGAGGCTGGGCTGTGCAGGTCGCAGGGGCCTGTAAACGCTGTTTACTTTGACGGGTCGACTGGGCGGACGAGCCGGGGCTGCAGCGCCACCTCTGTCACAAGCAGGTAACTACCGTAGACGTAGGCCACGTGCCTTGTTTTCCACGAGTCGCATTAAAAGGAGCTGTAAGTGATATTATTGTGATACAATAAGTGTTAAATAGCTCTACATTCCGACAGCCATCACTGATATAGAGTGTTTGGTCAGTAACATGGGTCTCCCAGTCCCTCCGCTCTGCGGTAAACACAAAATAAATCTTCTGGTATCCCGTTCCCACTTTATGCAACCAGGAGAGAGAACCCTAGATATTTGTACTTATTTCAAGAAATCTTGCCGAGCCAAATTTGATTATTTTACTCGTTTCAAGGACACCTATTTCTTTTCCTTATTTTTGTCGGACAATTTTTGCAGTGTGGAGTTCTCTCTCCTGATTGGATAAAGTAGAAACGGGACACCTGAACATTGATTTTGTGTTTACTGCAGAGCTGACGGACTGGGAGATGTTACCGACCAAACACTGAATATCAGTGGTGGCTGTCGGAGTGTAGAGATGTTATTTTTTAACATGTAGACCCACTTATTTTAACAAACAAAAACATACCTTACTGCACCTTTAAAAAAGCCCCGGTATGTAGGTTTAGCAAGGTAAAAAAAAAACGACCTCTAGGATAATTAGTTACAAATGTTTTAGAAGCAACTTCTTATCTCGACGCACATCCACAGAATGACCTTCAGAAACCCTGCCGACCGACATTAATCTCAGAAGATGCTTTCTTCTGGGTTGTGAATGTGGCGGGAGGGTAGGAACACCACACCCACACAGATCATTTCTGGCATCGTTCCGTGTTCCAGGGATCCACTCTTCCTCTCGGGACACTCGGTACTTAAAAGATATAGCACACTCACTATTCTGACTTTGCAGAGGCTCAGATTTCCGTCGGCAAAAACGACGCAGTGCAGTTTTAACTGGACAAACTCTCCCATCTTCTCCTTTTTGTTCTTGCAAATCAAATAGATTGTCATAATCCTGTGTTTCTCAATAGGGCCATGTGATATAATGTTAGCTAGGAGACGACTCTGGTTAAAGTCAACAGACAGCTGTCAGCTGTGTGGCTGGGCTCTGTTGCATGTCGTCGCCAGGGAGACGGTGGAATGCTCAATAGCCCACTGGAGTCCAACATGTTGAGTGGCGCCCAAAAACTCTAAAACAGTTTTGAACACATTCATTTAGTTTGACAGCTATTGAGGGTAAAATGTTAATTAATGAGTTTGAATATGGCCACCAGTGATGTCATCGGGGACATTCAAGCTTCTATCCCCAGGCCATCCGGATGCTCAATGACAATGACACTATGTAACAACCCATCATCTACACTCACTGCACACACATCATTATACACACTCACTTTAAACAAACACTTAACGCCCACTTTAACACTAAATTATATTCATCTATTATTAAAGAGATTTGCACTACATTCATACCTCATTTGCACCTTACCCTAAGTTTTGTACCTAATTTCTGCATTGCACCTCACTGTTACCAATGTTACTCTGTATTGTATATTGTATAGTATATTGAACATTCCTTTACTTACTTTTTACCTACTTCTTAATAACTTTTTTTACTTACTTTTTTTTTACTGTATGAAGCACACTATTGCTCTGTCTCAGCTATTATTGGCAGCTTAGCCGCCAAGCTGGAGAAGGAGGTGCTATGTATACCCTTAAGTGTTCAGTGCTGCTTGGCCCCGATATATTTGATTCCATGTTTATGTAATATAATTTGTGGAACCAAATAAAGTATTCAAATGTGTATGTGTGTGTGTGTGTAGGTGGAGGGGGGGGGGTGCAGGGCTGGAGTAATAACAAAGAATAAGAACAGGAAGAGAAAACAATAGAGACAGAGAAGCGACTAAGGAGATCAAGTATACACTCTGTTCTCTCACCTGCACTCTTGCTCCTCCTTGCTCCCTCGCTTGGCATACTTCTTGGTCAGGTTCCTTTACGGGAGAGAGATGTAGCGTCACCCACACACACACACACACACATACAAACTAGAGCTCTGCCGATGACAGAGATTATATTTCCGATAACCAATATACTACGATATACTATGTACACAAGTATATATATTTCCTTAACACTTTCTTTGCCAGGCTTATGTACATCATTATACCGTCCTCTGCCAGCTCTATTTGTCTATGGAGAAGTTCCCCTTCTTTGCAGGGCTATAACTTTTTAAATTGTATTGCTAAATTGACATTACTATGGCCCATTCAACGTCAATTATCTATCGTTCAGGATGTGGGAACGTTATACTTTTTCATTCACATATTCATACTAAAATACGGTCTAAAGTATAAATATGTTTTTATCGTTTTCTGCAGCATTCTGCAGAACGTGATTTATAGCCCTAAATGCATTATATTGATGATCAAATACAGTTTGATAGCGATCTGCGAGAGATAAAAAATTTCAAATGGACGTGCTTCTAGAAGTTACTACTTATCATCTGATGTTGACCGGATGGGGGGGGGGTCGTTTATAATTCCGTGGCCAACGTTAGATGATTCATCTAGTGTGGGTGATATGATCATTAGAGCAGTTAATATCGAACATGCTAAAAAAAACGCTGAAACTCACCGTAGCTTCCTCGTAGCGTTGGGCGATGAGCGTGGAGCAGAAATATTCCTATTATGGGATGTTGAAATATGCGATCCATCTCCAGGTTGTATAATATTATATACGTCCAAATCATGTTGTTTATCGAGTTATTGGTAACGGATTGCTATCCATTGTGTCTAGCTCGAGTCCCGGGACTATTAGCGAGTGATCGGACCGAATTGGAATGAGCACCAGCTTCCGTTTCCGGTTTCCGGTTTGGGCGATCCGCCGATCGGCCACCAGATGGCGCTCTTGAACCGTTGGAGAGTTGAGAGGGGATCAACAGTAGATCTCAAGTCTCCGGGGGAGAAATATGATTGCGATCACAGATTTTTGAAATATTGATATCAATGACGTGTTACGGCGTCATTGGCAGAATTAGCATGGCGGGGAATGACGAGTTTAGGCGTCTCTGGCAGAGAAAGTGTTAAGTTAAAACACAACAATAACAACAATAGCAACAACAACAACAACAACAACAACAACAACAACAACAACAGCCAAAGGAATGCAGACCTGAGCTGCTTGGCATAACTCTGCTCAATCTCAGTCCGCTCCTTCACAAACTTGATGTAGCGTTCCACCAGGTCAAGCCCCGATTGGGTGTGCTTATCGATGACATCATACTGGTCCTAAGAGAGGGAAAGTGTAGTTATTAGGAAGAACACGCACACAGGCACACACACACACACACATACATAGACAGACACGTAACTACGCACACACAAAGAGGAAGTGTGATATCACAATAGGGTGTTGTCCTCTGTAACGACTTGTACAGTAGTAACTGAAAAACACGGGTGTTGTACATAAACAGCCCTAACAACTAGGGGTGTAACGATGCATCGATTCTAATGTGACGATTCAACTGCATCGAATTGAAAATGTTAGAATAGATTATAATAGAAATGAATCTAAATGGGCGGCTACGTGGCGTAGTGGGCAAGGCGCTCACCACGAAATGCTGGAGACGCTGGGCTCGTCAGTTCGAGCCCAGCGCTCCACATTTGCTTTCAGTTTAGCTGGTCGTCCGTACTAATACACATTGGCCGTATTAGGGGGTGGGAAACTGATGGGTGGGGATCGGGCGTTGTGGACAGCGACTCCTACAGGTCGGTTGGTGCGCCTGCGCAGTAGAATCAGGAAGTGTCGGGGGCAGCGTGAGCCTCCCACGCGTTACTCCTCGCCACTGAGAGATCGAGCTGCGCAGGTGAAAAGATGCGACTGCTGTTACCTCAAGTACCGGAGGGGACTTGTGCTATGTATGACTTAGTCCACATTGCAGCCGGCTTGTGGGAGGCAAGAAACAGCGTCCGTGACAGGGGAGGGTTGAATTGGATGATACGAAATTGGGATGGGAGAAAATATAGAAAATGGGAGAAAAAGTGGATCAAAAAAAATAAAAAATAAAAAAAATGAATCTAAATTAATTTTTTTTTTGTATTGTATTTATTGACATATAGTCCATTCATGCTGAGTGAATCAGTTCCCCCAGCCACATTTGTGTATTCAAAATGTTTGGGGGAATTAACTGATAGAAAATGTATCTAATCGAATCGTGGTCAAATGAAGAGATTTCATGATGCACTGAATCGTTGCCTGAAGAATCGTAATCATTATGCTTCAGTCTGTACCTTTTCAGTCACTGTAAAATCAAATATTGTTAAATGATGGTGTATATTGTATTGTGTGAGATGATGACTGAATAAACTACTACTACTACTACTACTACTACTACTACTACTACTACTACTACTACTACTACTACTACTACTACTACTACTACTAATTGAATTGAATCGTTGTGAGGTCGCATCGTTACACCCCTACTAACAACACATGACTCGAGACCGACAGGTATGACACTGAGCCTTGTCCAGAGACCATCCAGTCGCAGGGGAGATAAGCATCCAGGACGGTTGGACCATGTGTATTAAATAGGGGTAGAAAACGAGAATTGATTATGTTTGATAAAAAAAAATATTCTCAAATGTATAGGTGTAACAATTTTCTGATTCAATATGAATTTAAATTCAAAAAGTCCCAATTCGATTAGATTTTTGATTATTCATGTGCTGAAATTTATTCATACTACAGTTTGGTAAAAATAAAAATTATTTCACTGTATTCAAAGTCGTAAACAATGAAAATGAGCCGTACATGTTATGCTAAGCAGTAGCCATACCCCACCACCAGTTAAACTGAGGTCTTAAAGGGGAACTATTTTACTATTTCTTTCACTATTTGGGCACTTTTACACAATTCCTGTGAGTTTATGGAACACCTCTGTAATTATATATATTTTTTAATTCATTGTTTTGTATTTCTAATCAAGTCCTCAAAAACAGCATTTTTCTACCTCAAGATCTCAAGCTGTTTTGAGCCTGGCCACCTAAACCACTGCGCCGCGGCGCCGGCGCCTGAACATTATCATGCAGCGGTGTCTTTCTGACATCACAAATCATCACATTTTCAGATGACTCAGTTCAGTGAGGGTGAATATTGTGAGAGGAGAATTGGAAGAATGCGCCAATATGAGAATTAGAGACATAGATCATATTAATATAAGTCCACATAGCTAGGAAACAATGCTAAACACTGAAAAAGGCCATTTATAAGATAGTTCCCCTTTAAACACTATGCTAATAGCAGTAGCCTTACCACACCACCAATTCAACTGAGGTCTTAAACACTGCTAATAGCAGTAGCTATACCACCAGTTAAACTGAGGCCATACACATTATGATTAATATGCTTATATAGTATACCATTGTTCATCCAACAGACATAAAACATCATCTCTCTACAGGTTCCTGTCATACCATTGTTTGACCAACAGACATAAAACATAATGTCTCTACGGGTTGCTGACATTTACACCATTGTTCATCCAACAGAGATAAACCACCATCATTGCTGCTCTTCCCCAAATGAATTAAAGTAAACCAGACACTACGGATGCAGAATAGCTGCAGATGGAATCTGTGATGTAAAGTGAAAAGATAGTCAGAGTCTCTCCCCCTCCCCCTCTCTCTCCCTCTCTCTCTCACGTACACACACACAAACCAGTTTGGCTGGTATGGTGCTACTGGTGTATATCCATGTCATGATTATGGGCTAAGCTGGGGAAATGGCTATCACAACATGCAAATAACAATGCACACACACTGTATACGCTCACACACTAGCAGTCACTTTAACATGAACACACACACACACACACATGTTGCACACGCTCACACTTATGGTCACTTTACACACTGAAAGGTCACTTTAAAAAAAACAAGAACGGAAGTGGTTCTTGTATAGTAAACAGATGGATAGCAAGCTAGCATAAGGACACATAGTATAACTGTAGATTGTATAGTATAGCATTGTATAGTAGTGTACATAAGACCCAGTGCCTCATCCGTAGCTAACAGTGTATTGCACTATCACAGGACATAGCATGTCTTACCATGCTTTTGTAAAACGCATGTGTATATACCTGATGTCTTTACTCTTATTACTTGTATTATTGCACAAATGTCGCATTCTCATCCTATTGGATTCTTATTATTGTATTATTGTATTATGCACAATCGTTGCGGGCAAGACCCCCCGCATTTCACTGTATACTTGTATTCCGTGACAAATAAAACTCTTGACTTGACACACACACACACACACTCTAGAAGCAGTATGTGGGTTTGTGGGTCTCTTGGTACTTGAGACACAGGTAGACTCCACATTGTGTGTATGTGTGTGTGTGTAATATGCAAGTGCCTTTGTGTGTGTACTATATACGTGTTCTTGCATAGACCGCTGGGTCTCTTGGAGCCTGAGACACAGATACTCAGTCCTCAAGAGAGGTATAGAGTCTAAATGTAGATCCTACACTAACACAGTTAGCCATGTCCTGGATACGAGAGGGGGCTTATGGGAGGAGGAGGAGGAGGAGGAGGAGGAGGAGGAGGAGGAGGAGGAGAGAGAATAGAGCTGTTTTGGTTCGTAACCCCTAAGAACAGAGGGGTGCCTGTTCAAGATTCAAGATTCAAGAGTTTATTCATCACATACATACCAGGGCATACAGTGAAATGCGGTTGGCCATGCCCGCTACGATTGTGCAATAAAACAATAGTAATAATAATAATAAGATAACTAGAATAGACATGCTAAATAGACCCCCCCCCCCCCCCAACATGGTTAAGCACAGAAAGGACGATGACCTTTGACCCCGCTTCAGGCTATTTAAAAAAGGAGCTGTAAGTGGTATTCTTTTGTTAAAATAAGAGTTAAATATAGCTCTACATTCTGACAGCCATTAACTGATACAGAGTGTTTGGTCAGTAACATGCGTCTCCCAGTCCCTCCGCTCTGCAGTAAACACAGAATACATTTTCTGGTATCCCGTTCCCACTTTAACCAACCAGGAGAGAGAGAACCCTAGATATTTGTACTTATTTCAAGATATCTTGCCGAGACAAATTAGCTGGCAGATTATTTTACTTGTTTCAAGCACATATTTGCTTAAAACTAGAAAATGTTTGCAAGTGTGGTGTTCTCTCTCCTGATTGGATAAAGTGAGAACGAGATACCAGAACATGTATTCTCTGTTTACTGCAGAGCAGGAGGGACCGAGAGACCCACGTTACTGACCAAAACACTCTATATCAGTGATGGCTGTCGGAATGTAGCCCTATTATTTTAACAAAGAAAAAAACACTTGGAGATCATAAATACGATGACGTATTCGTAAAATTATCGCTCACGACCCCCCAAGGCTGCGAGAATGTCAGCGCGACGTACAGTATGAGATGCAGACATTCTGATACACCCTGATCTCCTCCCGCGGCCTGGAGGGAGGGTCTGGCCACTCTGCTCTCACAGAGATGACTAAGTTGTCTCAGAATCCAAAAAAAATTTGGGGGGGGGGCGGCGCCCCACGAGCGCGTTTGCGTGTGTGTGTGTTTCGCTTGATCAAAATGACCAATCGGACGAGTGAAAGGAACAGAGTCGTGTCTACTGACCCATCAGGGAATGTAAATAAGGCATTAAGGGGTTATTTAGATCAACTTCTCTTTCTCAGTAAGGAACGTCAACAGGGTGGATTCTCTCTCACATCCTTTTACACACGTCAGGGTGTCTGTTTAATCCGAGAGGTGCACACACCCATGGCCTAGGGATATATGATTCTTCAAACGCTGAGAATCAGGTGGTGTCATACTACATTATGATGACGACTCCCAACGAGACCACTCATCATTTTGTCCAAAGGGGAGGAACATATTTTATTATGACAATTGTGACAGGGGCGCACCACCACGCTCAAGCAGAAACTTGGATGAATTCCCTATCGATGTTGACAATTCAGCAAACTTGGCCAATTTAGCTAAATCATGCCAAAGATTCATAGTAGGAGGGTTTGTTCAGGAAGGTTCAGGTCATTTCAAAGGCGGGGGCGCAAAAAAAGCACATCTTTCTCTGAAAATAGATACCTTATATATTTAATAGTAGGGGTAAGTTAGCCCTACTTCCAAACAAAATGAACGACACTGTTGCACACGGGTCCAAAGAAGTCACTTCCCACTAGTTCCCACCATACGCAATATCACCTCTGCATTGATTCAGTAATAATTATTCAATCAATGATTTATCGATTTATTAATGAATGAATATAAATCAATGCAGCGTGGAAGAGAAAAGGCAAGCGGTCGGCGTGCATGTTGCCTTCTATTAGAGCCATATGGAATCGCGGAATTGAGCAATAAAAATGGAATCCACTATAAAAAAAATAAAATAATTTTTTTTAACTTTTTTTTTATGTTGTGGGACTTGTACAGCACTTTGTTCAACTTTGTCAGTGCTGTAAAGTTTAAACCTTTTAAAATCTTAGACAAACAAAACACTTTGCTTTCATGAAATATTGTAAGCAGTCATTTGAGGCTTTATAAAAGCAGCACAATGAACACAAATCTGTCAGTGCCGAGTCCGACCTCATCTTAAATAACAAACAGCATTGCTTGTTGTAGTTAACAAAGAGGCAGAGTTGATTTTGCAAAAATATATATATATATATATATTTTTTTTTATAATAATCAAATTTTATTTTCATATTCGAATCCCATGCCCATCGAACGAAGCTTCGAAGCTTCAAAGTATTTAAGACAGCCCTATTAAATGGACTGTTATATCTTATTAAATTGTGGACATTTATTCATTCCCACTTATTAGACACTATTTCTGATGGTAAAATGAGCGTACAAAGCAAAATACAGAATTCTGAAATATTAAAACGGAAAAAACAGAATTTGGAAAAAAATAAAATGGAATTTGGAAAAAAATAAAAACGGATTTCATATGGCTCTAACTTCTATACACGCTGTTGCACGCGGGGTCATTGGTGGTTGCTATGCGTGCATGTTGCCTTCTATACGTGACGCTGTTGCACGCGGGGGTCATTGACGGTTGCTATGCGTGCATGTTGCCTTCTATACACGCTGTTGCACGCGGGGTCATTGGCGGTTGCGACGCGTGCATGTTGCCTTCTATACACGCTGTTGCACGCGGGGTCATTGGCGGTTGCGACGCGTGCATGTTATATTGAAATTCTTTATTGGGAAAACCACTTGAGATACAGTATCTCGTTTTCGAGAGGGTCCCACATTTTGTAATAATGTAAAACAGAAACAGAACACACAACAAAAAAATAAATAAAAGACACATACAACAAAATGTTGCCTTCTATACACGCTGTTGCGCGCGGGGTCATTGGCGGTTGCTATGGGTTACAGGTGTCACTCGGGTCACGAGGACCTTGGCTTCCTCTCCTCGGCTGAAACGTGCACCTTGACCCGCTTTCGGACCGCATGCTTGCCAACACGGAAGGCAGCAGTGTCGCCGGACGTCCCAAATCAAGAGCTCTCACTAGATTTGGAGGAAGGGCGGTGTGTTTTCCCAAGGAACGAGTTGAACGGAAGTCTCCAACTCTGTGTCATTCCCTCCCCTAAATTATTCAGCCTATTTTATGCTAATAAGTCTATTTTTTACTGGATTTTATGTCTATTTTTACTGCTGTGAGTGTGAAGCACTTTGGACTGCAATTATTTTATGCTAATAAGTCTATTTTTACTGGATTTTATGTCTATTTTTACTGCCGTGAAGCACTTTGGACTGCAATTATTGTCCGAAAGGTGCTATACAAATAAGGTTTATTGTCATTAAGCATCATTCATGCAAGCAAGGACTTTTGCTTCCTTTCCCGGGCTGAAACCTGTGCCTCGGTCTGGTTTTGAACCAGGAGTCCTGAGTCTCCCGGCGTGAAAAGGCACCAGTGCTGCCGATCGAGCCAAATCAAGTGTGTTACACTCGATGTCTTCAAAGGGCAAGTAGGGCATAACAAAAAATATAGTTTGTTTCCTGTTGGTTGTCAGTTAAGGCCATGGGTAGGTAGGGAATTTATTTTATTTTATTTTTTTATTTTATTCTTTCCCACGGCGACTATGGATAGGGAATTTCGTTATTTAATTAAAATGTTCACAACTACATGGATGCATGTACTCTGCCAGCATGTTTAACATCCATAATACTAAAGGTTTGACTAAGATTTCTATGAAACTTTATAAAAAAAAAATAATGGATTTTTTTTTTTTTTTTTACTCATAAAATATATTGGGTCGCACCTAAATCGGCAGGGTCGGTCGGCAACCAGAAACAAACCCAGCTATTTCTGTTGAGTGTGTTTACCAGACGTCTACCAAACACTGTTAACCCTTTCACTACCACACTACCAAATGGTTAACCCTTTCACAACCACAGTACAGAAGGTTAACCCTTTCACTACCACACTACAGACCTAGCTTCGGAGATAGATAGATTGTAAAGCGCTTTGGATAAAAGCGCCATATAAATGCGCCATTTACCATTTAAATAGAATTTCTCAATATCCGTTGACAGTTTTCAGAGTTCAATCTTGCCATGTTTTCGAGAAAAAGGGTATAAAGAATTGCAGTAACTACAAAATCACTGGATAGTCAAAGAACTTTAAAGCAATTTTTCTCAGTTTCACTGTTTGCTTAGTTACTGCGTGGTTAGATTCCGCAGGGCAGCATAGATGGATGATGGATCTACTTCCTCCTGCCCTTTGTTGAGCCAAGTACAGTTTAGTTTATGGCCGTCATCAGATTAGAACAGACCGATATCTTTTGGCAGCAATAGGCCGAACCAGGAAAAGGGTGAGAGACAACAAAAGAGAGAAAGGGTGGGATTATCGTCGATTACAGAAAGAGATAAAGGAGTGAAGAGGGAGGATTTGTGTTGAAACAGTGTTTCTCTGCACACGTTTACCTAATCTCCCACTCTTTTCTCATGAATAGACACCCTATGTCTCACTCTGTGTGTGTGTCTGTGTGCGTGTGTGTACGTGTATGCGTGTGTGTCTGTGTGCATGTGTGTCTGTGTGCGTGTGTGAGTGTTTAGAAGCCTAATCATTAGCTCATTGTGAACCTCCGCCCTGTGACAGACAGTCCCAGGGGCCTTTCCCAACCCTGAAACCAGTCTGACAAGTCCCGCCCCTCACAGTGACGGTGCACTGGGAGAGGGGGACGACGACGACGACGACAATGTTTGCGCCTCCTGCACTGATCTAGGGTCAGACTCAAGCTCACCTACTGCTATTAAAAGTTAAAGAAGGTGCCACTGCCTTATGGAATGAGCTTTTACTCTGCCCTGTTGCCTCACTCTTGGGTAATTGAGTGGATGATTGAGTGGATGATTGAGTGTGTGTTTGTGTGGGTGTGTGTGTGTGTGTGTGTGTGTGTGTGTGTGCACAAAGCATGTGCATTTGCAATAAGTAAGAACGAAACTGCAAGGGAGACGGCTCCAGTCAGTCAGTTTGACTGCCATGAAACGTCTTTTGACGTTATTGCGGGCCATGCTCAAGTTGCCGGAGGACGCTGTACAGCGTCCTTATATCAATATTTCAAAAATCTGCGATCTGATTCATATGTCCCCTCCGCTGGCCTGAGATCCACCAGCAGGACCCACTGAGCTCTCTGGCGGTTCAGGAGCGCCATCTGGTGGCCGATCGGCGCAATCGCCAAACAGGATGTGCCATAGAGGTTGTGCTAGACGTCCGTAGTACTTCCGGGCGCTCACTATAGGTCATGGGACTCTGGCTCGTCACGCTACACAGTGATCGATTGGCAATAACTCGATAAACAACATGATTTGGACGTATATACCATTATACAAGCTGGAGATGGACCGGGTAAAAATATATCCCATAATGATAAGATTTCTACTCTACGATGATCGCCCAACGGCGCGCGGAGACTGGGGTGAGTTTCAGCGTGTAACGTTACCGTCTTCGATACTAACTGCTATTATCAACATTTGACCAACATTAGATGATTGGTATAACGCTGCCCACGGAATTATAAACGCCCCCTCGCCCATCCGGTCAACATCAGATGACGTGTAGTAACTTCTAGAAGTACGTCTTTTGGAATTTTTTATATCGCGCTGATTGCCATCAAACTGTATTTCATCATCAATATAATGCATTTGGGGCTATATATCACGTTCTGGAGAAAGCTGCAGAAAGAGATGAAAACATACTTATACATTAGACCATACTTTACTATGAATATGTGAATGAAAAAGTTTAACGTTGCTACACAATGAACAATACATATAGGACTTTGAATGGGCCCTAATAATGGCAATGTAGCAATAGAATTTAAAAAGTTATAGCCCTGCAAAGAAGGGGACTTTCTCCATAGACAAATAGAGCCGGCAACCTATGGTATATCATGAATTTAACCCAAGGCAACCAAAGTGTTAAGCTTAGATTTTATGCAATGTCCCTTTGGTAAATGGCTGCATTTATATAGCGCTTTTATCCAAAGTACTTTACAATTTGTTCCTAACATTTTACCCATTCACTCACCGACGGCAGAGGCAACCATGCAAGGCGCCAACCTGCTCATCAGGAGCAATTCAAAAGTGTCTTGCTCAAGGACACTTTGACACACTGCCCGGGAGGAGCGGGAATCGAACCAGGAACCTCCGGATTACCAGACGACTGCTCTACCTCCCGAGCCACTGTCGCCCCTTACAGTCCCTTACACTGTCGCCCTTTACAGTGCAGAGACTCATACACAGTTATGGAAGCAACTAGGGGTGGGGGAGGAAATCAATATAGTAATATAATTGTGATATCTTGCGTGTCGATATTATATCAATACAGTGACGGCAAGTATCGATATTTATATTGAAAAAAAAATATATATATATTTTTTTACTGCAATAAAAATTATTGGAATGACGTGAACAGACTGAAAATGTTATCTTATTAGATAATATAACGTGCCATTGGTTTAGATACCGCATGCCAATGGTGAAACTTGTGCCTAAGGTTGCTGACCCCTGCTATAACGTAACGTTAGCTAGCCAGACAATTACACTTTTAAAATGGACAAACGTGTGAAATTCATGGCACAATTCAAACAAGATCAAATAAAATATTTGTCTCTCCTACACGTCTTACATAATGTGAGGACTCCACACAGAGAGACCCTACAAAGCTACACAAAAAAAAGGATGTAAAAAAAATAATAATAATAAAAAAGGATGAACCAGACACTGGTAAGGAACACTGGGTCAATTTCAACTGTTCAGTGACTCCAAAACAACAGATGTTTTGCTTAACCAATTAATGCATTTGTTTTAATATAATAGTATAATATTGATATGCCTTCAAATGCCCATCCATAGGAAATCTTCTCACATCAGTGGTCCATCAAATCCTCTGGCGTTCAGTTTTAATAGTTAAAGATGCGACAACACAAACCAATAATAAACAAGACATATAGACCAAATGTTCTCTGGTGAGTCAGTCTCTTCTGCGAATTCGGGCAATTTCCCAGACACATTTTCCGGTCGTCCCGGCTCACACTAGCAAAAGCCCCTTCCCAGATGTGGAAGGCCTTCTCTCCAGTGTCTCCCCTACTCTGTCTCCCTCTCAGCCTTCCTACTGTCTCAATAAAGAACCTTCTCTCCTGTGTCTCCCCTACTCTGTCGCCCTCTCAGCCTTCCTACTGTCTCAATAAAGAACCTTCTCTCCAGTGTCTCCCCTACTCTGTCTCCCTCTCAGCCTTCCTACTGTCTCAATAAAGAACCTTCTCTCCTGTGTCTCCCCTACTCTGTCGCCCTCTCAGCCTTCCCACTTTCTACAGTCTCAATAAAAGAACCTTCTCTCCTGTGTCTTCCCAACTCTGTCTCCCTCTCAGCCTTCCTACTTTCTACAGTCTCAATAAAAGAACCTTCTCTCCTGTGTCTTCCCCTACTCTGTCTCCCTCTCAGCCGTCCTACTGTCTCAAGAAAGAACCTTCTCTCCTATGTCTCTCCTACTCTGTCTCCCTCTCAGCCATCCTACTGTCTCAAGAAAGAACCTTCGGCTTCTCTCCTATGTCTCCCCTACTCGGTCTCCCTCTCAGCCGTCCTATTGTCTCAATAAAGAATCTTCTCTCTCATGTCTCCCCTACTCTGTCTCCCTCTCAGAATGATACAATTTTATATGAAAAGATTCAGTAATCAATATCTTTTTTTGGGGAAGCATGTTAGCTCTCTCTCTAATGGAGAAGAAACACAGAAGCATGTTAGCTCTCTCTCTCTAATGGAGAAACACAGAAGCATGTTAGCTCTCTCTCTCTAATGGAGAAGAAACACAGAAGCAGGTTAGCTCTCTCTCTCTCTCTAATGGAGAAGAAACACTGAAGCATGTTAGCTCTCTCTCTAATGGAGAAACACAGAAGCATGTTAGCTCTCTCTCTCTAATGGAGAAACACAGAAGCATGCTAGCTCTCTCTCTCTAATGGAGAAGAAACACAGAAGGGGAGCATGTCTATGTTCCCCGGGTTCTATGTTCCCCGCTTTGATTGATTGAACATTTTAGACCACCAGCCCTGATTCCAAACTCTAACCTTAACCAGTTCGAAAGAGGGCCTAAGCTTAAAGGGGAACTCCAACATTTTGGGAAATTAGCTTATTTAACATCTTCCCTGGAGTTAGACAAGAAGATACATACCTTTTTTGTCTCTGTGCATGCATTTTAGCTTTGGGAATAGACGCTCCCTTAGCATAGCTTAGCTTCATCACTGGAAGTGAGGCAGGACAGTAGCCTTACAGTGCCTTACAGTGTATTGCAAGGTCTGACATTGACCAAACTTGATATGCATGACCTTGGTGGGCTCTAGGTCAACTCCTGAAAAGGGGGTCAATGTCAGACTTTGCAATCAAAAGTTAGGGGGCTAATAACCCTTGCCATAATTTCAGTGCGCCCCCTAACTTTTGATTGCAAGGTCTGACATTGACCCCCTTTTCAGGAGTTGACCTAGAGCCCACCAAGGTCATGCATATCAAATTTGGTCAATGTCAGACCTTGCAATACACTGTAAGGCTACTGTCCTGCCTCACTTCCAGTGATGAAGCTAAGCTATGCTAACGGAGCGTCTATTCCCAAAGCTAAAATGCACGCACAGAGACAAAAAAGGTATGTATCTTCTTGTCTAACTCCAGGGAAGATGTTAAATAAGCTAATTTCCCAAAATTTTGGAGTTCCCCTTTAACCGTTCGAAACAAGGCAGACATTAATAATTAATAAAATACAAATTTATAAAAATGTTCAATCTATTAATCAATCAAAGCGGGGAACATAGAACCCGGGGAACATAGGACCCGGGGAACATAGGGATGATCCCCACAGAAGCATGTTAGCTCCCTCTCTAATGGAGAAACACAGAAGCATGTTAGCTCTCTCTCTCTAATGGAGAAACACTGAAGCATGTTAGCTCTCTCTCTCTAATGGAGAAGAAACACAGAAGCATGTTAGCTCTCTCTCTCTAATGGAGAAACACAGAAGCATGTTAGCTCTCTCTCTCTAATGGAGAAACACTGAAGCATGTTAGCTCTCTCTCTAATGGAGAAACACAGAAGCATGTTAGCTCTCTCTCTAATGGAGAAACACTGAAGCATGTTAGCTCTCTCTCTAATGGAGAAACACAGAAGCATGTTAGCTCTCTCTCTCTAATGGAGAAACACTGAAGCATGTTAGCTCTCTCTCTCTAATGGAGAAACACAGAAGCATGTTAGCTCTCTCTCTCTAATGGAGAAACACAGAAGCATGTTAGCTCTCTCTCTAATGAAGAAACAGACGCAGGTTAGCTCTCTCTCTCTAATGGAGAAACACAGAAGCATGTTAGCTCTCTCTCTAATGGAGAAACACAGAAGCATGTTAGCTCTCTCTCTAATGGAGAAACACTGAAGCATGTTAGCTCTCTCTCTAATGGAGAAACACAGAAGCATGTTAGCTCTCTCTCTAATGGAGAAACACAGAAGCATGTTAGCTCTCTCTCTAATGAAGAAACACAGAAGCATGTTAGCTCTCTCTCTAATGGAGAAACACAGAAGCATGTTAGCTCTCTCTCTAATGGAGAAACACAGAAGCATGTTAGCTCTCTCTCTCTAATGGAGAAACACAGAAGCATGTTAGCTCTCTCTCTAATGGAGAAACATAGAAGCATGTTAGCTCTCTCTCTAATGGAGAAGAAACACTGAAGCATGTTAGCTCTCTCTCTAAATGGAGAAACACAGAAGCATGTTAGCTCTCTCTCTGGGTAACACTAGTACTGTATATTTGAATATCGTATATGTCACAAATGTAACAGTAATAAATACCTGTATGTCATGTATGTCCCTATGCCATAAATGTCATGTATGTTGTCGTGTATGTCATAAATGTCACTATGAATTGAAAATGGGGGACCCTGATGTAAACAAGAACAAGACAAACGTCTTTCTCTGGTCTGCATCCCCTTAACAATTGTGTGTATTGATGAAACAACAACAGCCAGAAACTGTACACTGTTTGAAACGGAGATGGAAGAAGCTAGGCTTATCTGTTTCCATCCCCTCATCAAATAACTAATTGCAAGATTACATATACTTCAGCAAGTACAATACGACACGATTTACAATACACAACATATGATACAATACAATTTGCAAATACTTCAACCAGGGCTGGGCGATAACGATAATTATCGCGATATATTTTAATAATCGCTATAAAAAAAAAATAAAAAAAAATAAATTTTTTTATTTATTTGTTTTGTTAAACCCAGAGACAGTGGACAGACTTGTCTTTCTTGCCTGCAACTTAAAGTAATGGCTTTGCTTGTACAAATGACAATACTGACCAAATGTTTCTCTTGTCCATTTATTTTGTTTGCTTTCTAATGTAAAATACAGTTTGAAACCGTCTGTACACAGTAGGCTATGTGTGCTAGCAGAGCTAGTCTCCAGTCACGAGTCACGGTGCACATGTGCGGTGGTTTGTCCACCAAAAAAGCGCCAAAAGATAGAAAAGAAACTAGCAGAGCCAGAACTGTTCAACTCCCCTGGAGCCACAGCCAGCAGAGAAGCCGGTTTACTTTCGCTTTCAAACCAGCTGCAGCCTGAGAACTGGAGTGTGAGGGGATGTAACACTAAAGATGGCGGCAACGACAAAGAATTGCTGCAAAATAAACATACATCTGTTGTTAAAAATAAATAAAAAAATGTAATACTTAATGATATGCATGAGATATGGTTATCGATATCGCGATATCATTTTTGGCCCATATCGCCCAGCCCTAAGTGGGTGACGTTATTACTTCTCTCACTCACAACACACAACACACAACACACAACACACAACACACAACACACACACACACACACACACACACACACACACACACACACACACACACACACACACACACACACACACACACACACACACACACACACACACACACACACACACACACACACACACACACACACACACACACACACACACACACACACACTCCTCTGTAACAACTTGTACAGTAGGGGTGTAACGATGCATCTCTCATGTCACCCTTTTCCTCAAATTATTCTCATACAATAAAAGTTGGACTTCCTCCTGGATTTGGTCTCCTCCTCCAGATCATTCCACAAGGTAACTCCACACAGAGAAATACACATAGCCTTCCTGGTTGTTCTTGAAGATTGCCGTTCCAATTTTTGTTTCCCTCTAAGGTTATATCTTTGGAGTCCCACTCTCTCACAGAACATTTTCTGTATCTTGTCAGGAAGGCTGTATGACTCTGTACGTGAACTGGGTGGTTTTGTAATCCACCAGGTCCTTTAATTTCAGGACTGAAACTTTTAAAAACAAAGAATTTGTATGTGCTTTATAACTCTCATTGGTTACAATCCTGATTGCTCTTTTTTGGAGCATAACCAAAGGAAGTAGGTTGGTTTCATAGGTATTTCCCCACACCTCTACACAATAGTTCAGATATGCAAGGACCAAAGCATTGTATAAGATAAAAGAAGATTGTTGGTGAACAGCCAATACCTTGACCTCCACATAATACCCACCCAGCTCTTAGGTGGCTTATGTGAGGCTTCAAACAAATTTTTTCATCTATGATCACCCCTAAAAAAGTGGTTTGCTGAACTCTTTCAATAACCGTATCATCTATCGTAACTTGGATTTATATATACACTCCAGTTTAATCACCTGTGCATTGTATATTACTATTGCACTTTGCTGTTACATTTGCACTCTGGTTAAAATGCAAACCTACTGTATGCAAACCTATTTTCGTACCATACTTGTGCTGTATAATGACAATACATTTGGATCTAATCTAATCTATTCGGTAGATTAAGACCCACCTAGGAAGAAAATAATCAAGACGTGCAAATCCTTCCCTCAGCAGTCCTCTCCCTGAACTCTGACTCCATTGCCTATACCCTAGGCTCTGTTATCCATACTGTACGAACTTTAAACTCTGTTGCCTATACTAAATTTAGACCTACATACTGCTTTCACTGCCCTACACTGTAATCATAATAATCACTGTATATAGATTGATCCACATCTGTCTGAATATACCTGCATGTAATCCTTCTATAGTTCAATATACTTGCATATAACCCGTATAACTCTGTATGATAGAATGTACAATACATCAATGCTGTATATACCGTATACACATATTTATTCTACCATGTATATATATCCACATGTCTGTACACATAGCTGCATATACTGTATTATTTGTACATGTCTGTATATACTATACTGTATCTATATCTGTACATATCCCTTCTACTCTTACTAGTTACGCTGCTGGCCAGTATGACTATGACCATATTGTCTTCATACCTGCATCACTGTATATTACTATTGCACTTTACAGTTACATTTGCACTCTGGTTGGAAGCCAAACTTATTTTCGTTGTACTGTACTTGTGCTGTATGATGACAATACATTTGAATCTAATCTAATCTTTTTGACATGGATTAGGCTAATTATCTTTAACAATCCTGATGCAGAAAAAGCCTATTTTATTCAAAAGTTAGATACGATATATATATATATAGAGAGAGAGAGAGAGAGAGAGAGAGAGAGAGAGAGAGAGAGAGAGAGAGAGAAAAAGAAAGAGAGAGAGAGAGGGAGGGAGAGAGATATATAGATATATATTCGTACATACAATATATACAGGTATGAATAAAATATAAAATCCTTTCATGAAAACATGATATTTCCTCACACAATAAGTGTGCCATCAAAATCTCATATCTTGACACCAAGTCAATTTGTCAACCTGCGGGACTGGTATCTATTAGTACGACATGACGGCACATTCTGACCTAAAAAGTAAATATAGATAGTGGAAAATGCGTACGTCTGTGTGTGTAAACCAACTGACCTAAAACAGAACAGGACAGAATGCAAAGGAGCTCAAAGCACCATGACTAACTGACGTTAAGTGCTGCTGACATACTGCTAAGCAACCAATTGGTAATGTTTGTGACAGTGTGAATGATGCAGACTAATAATGATAACTAGAGGGGCACTCGGAGAGATGCCTACAGCCACACACGAGTCCTCAAAAGGTCTAACGTTTAACCTCAATATTGATTTCAATTGTGTAAATTCATTCATTTCAAATTAATTCAAACAAGAGAATTTGAGAATTCAGGTCCTTCACCCGTCGTCAACCTATGTGTGAAGTTTCATCCAAAATCTGATCACAAGTGACAGTTATGGCTAGAGATGCACCTATACCAATATCAGATATCGGGCCAATATACCATGCAAAAATGTTATACCAGGCAAAAATTTCAGAGAGAATTTCCCCCGATACTAAAATTCGATACCAAGAAACGCGTCGAACATGTCAGAAATCAAAACAAAGTGACTTGATTTGCTGCATTCTTTACAAGTCATCTCTCTCTAATGGAGAAAATGTATTATATATATTTGTGTCCAATGACACAATGTTACATTCAGAGAGAACATTGGAAACTTAACTTAACATTGACAAGGCATCGATTTGAATTGGAAGTATAATTTACACATTTTAGTTACACTTATTGAGATAAAGATGAGCCTGCAGTAAGAAATGTTTTGACCTTTTGGATTTTGAGATAGGTGACAAAATACACAGCGTTATGGATGTTACGGAAATTGACAAGCTTTTCGGACTCACTGAACACATGATGAAAACTCTGTGAATATCTTTTTCAAAGAATAACATGTTTACTATCACTTTGTAGGGAAGGGTTTGAGGTACCCAAAAAGCACATTCAGGAAAACCTGGCATTTCCTCTCAAGGAATGAATCACAAAAAAGTGCCGTTAAGGATGTTAAATTTTTTACGTTAGAAATAGACAAAAAAACACTATAAAAAATAGGGCTTTACCCACATGTGTTTGACTTCGGTAGACCATTTTGAGGGTCAAACCAGTCTGGATTCATGTTGTAGTCTGAAAAAATGCCAAGAAATGCTGAGAGAATTGTTGAATATATATAGAACACAAATGTTCTAGAATGTTCGATTATGACATCAAACGGTGACATCACAAATGTTCTAGAATGTTTGATTATGACATCATACTGTGACATCACAAATGGACTATAATGTTCTATTATGACATCATACTGTGACATCACAAATGTTCTAGAATGTCCTATTATGACATCATACTGTGACATCACAAAAATCACAAAAAAAATAGTTTCAAAATATCAGTCACTTCTGAAAATAAATTACAAAAAGTTTTTGGAAAATTGCTCTTTATTTGATTAACATAAAAAGGTGTTTTCTATACAGAGAACAGCAATATTAATATCGGTTAAATCAGAAAATGAGTTTGAGCAATTCCATGAAAATGTCAACCTCACCATGAAAAAGAAAGTTATAAAAAATCAACACACAATGTAACATCCATAACACTTGTAAAGAATACAAAAAATAAGACCAGAATGACTAATTGTTGCTAATATGTCATCTTTATAAAAGTTAGCTTTGCTTAGGAAGTTTGGTTGACATTGCATTCCAGATGCATGTTTTATGACAACTTTTCCTGGAAAATGTTATGGATGTTACATTCGCTGTCCCATAAAGGGGCATTATAACAGCATGCTTCACCTGCCAATGGAAAGACACAAAGTACATAATTGATTCACATATTGATACAACAGCCCTTCATGACCAAAGGTGAGGTTAGAAAAATATCTGTTGATTTTTTTGCCATTCTGGCCATTCAGAAAGTCATACAATTAGGTTAATCGAAAAAATATTTTTTTACATCAGTGTCTCCTCCTGTAGTGTGAAAAAACATGCACTCATAAATATTACGATCAAATCTATTTTGTACTTCAAAATATAGACCTTGATGATACATTTGAAATTGGTTTGGTTATGATCATGTTATTTGAATTTTTTCATGGTGAGGTTGACATTTACATGGAATTGCCCTGAAGCGTAATGCGTGGGAGGTCACGCTGCCTTCACCATTTCCTGCCTTTCGCTGAGCAGGTGCCCAGACCTGACCTGTAGGTTGTGGACCTGCTGTCCACAACGCCAGATTACCACCCACGACTTGCCCTCCCCCTAACTCAGCCAAACGAGTTAGTATGACGACCGGCCCAAGCCGCAGGGCAATGCTGACTCCGGGAGTCGAGACCGCAGCCTCTTGCATTGGTGACGAGCGCAATCTCCGCTACGCCACCCGACCGCCTGATTAGGATTGGGCACCGAGAACCGGTTCTAATAGGAACCGGTTCCTAACTTCGGTTCCTAACGGTTTCGATTCTCAAAAAATAAAAATATAAATGTCTTTGTTAATTAATACCCTAGTTACAGTACAGCAACCAAATTAAACTGTATCAAGTCAACTGACATTGTGAATAGTATGAAAAAAAATAAAAATAAAAAATATAAATAATTCTCCTGCTAAATAAGCTGTGACCCGTTTTGACCTGCACCTCAAAGAATCGGAATCGAGAATCGTTTAGAACAGGAATCTAAATGGAGAATCGGAATCGTTCAAATCCAAACGATGCCCAACCCTACGCCTGATCATATTTTAGTTTGAACAATATAACGGTATTTGACACATAACAGCCTGTACTGAGACATTAGGTGGCATCATGTGGGCACATAACATCCTGTACAAAGACGCTTGGCTGTATGTGGGGCAGTGGAATAACCTGAAAGCCATGTATTGACAGTCTGACCCCGACCACTGTGGGATTTGGTGAAGTTAGTGAATGTACTACTGTAGGCCTGCGGCACTGTCTGTGGATAAAACCACTTTATAAAAAAAAACTACTTTATTTAACCAGGTACAATCCCATTGAGATCAAGGATCTCTTTTTCAGGAGAGACCTGGCCAAGACAGCAGCATAGAAAGCTACAGACAACACTAATAATTACACAAATACAAAACGGAAACATTATAACATGTGGAGAAACCGGGTGTCACAATCCTAAGACAACATAAATACCCAAGAACAGAGACAATCAGTAAAAGCATTCACCTTTGAACTTACAAGGTCAGACAGAGTCACCAACTCCTTTAGTTTCAAGTCCATCTGCAGGCTGCTCCAAGCGGAGGGAGCAGGGAGAACATGGTGCATTTATAATATAGTGCTTTTATCCACTCACACATTCACACACCGACGGAGGAGGCGACCGTGCAAAGTGCCGGCCTGCTCATCGGGACCAGTTCAGGGGTTAAGTGTCTTGCTCAAGGACACTTCGACAAGCTGCCCGGGAGGAGCGGGAATCGAACCGGGAACCTTCCGATTAACAGATGACCAGCTCTACCTCCTGAGCCACTGTCGCTTTCTTTCCCATCTCTGTCCAGGGATTCGGGAACAGACGGCAAAAATACATCTCGAAATCTGAGACTGTGTGGTTACAGTCTGATCTGTGTATAAATACAGGCAGGAGGGGTGTTTACCCCAAACAGCTGTATGGATAAAGGTATCCCGATGGCTGAGAGAGATGGCCCACCGGACCACCAAATTAAATGGGGGGGGGGGGGGTTAAATCAGGACATTAAAAACAGTAAGTAGCCTAATGAGCAAAACCCAGGAAAACCTCAAACGAATGGGAGGCATCCAAAGAGTCTTACATTGTGAATAAACCTGAAGATCATCACACCGAGTAGGTCATAGTGGCCAGCAGTGTAACTAGTAAGAGTAGTTAAGGGATATGTACAGATATAGTTATGTAAAAGATTAGCCAAGTACAGGTATGTATAGACAGTAGGGGTGTAACGGTACACAAAAAACACGGTACGGTACGTACCTCGGTTTTGAAGTCAAGGTTCGGTACGGGTTTTCGGTACAGTGGGGGAAAGTTTGGCTTTCCATGTTCCACTCAGGGGTGATGTAGTGTGCAGTAACTAATAGTACTTGTATGGCTGTAAATGAATATTCTATATTTGAAATGAATAATCGACTTGTAATTTTATTTATTTATTATTAGATTGTGAAAAAAAACAGCCCCCGGTGGGCGGTCGCTAGTGGTTAACATACCGTTGTATTTGTTCGGTACACAGCCGTTCGGTACGATACGGTACACACTGAAAACAGTTCGGTTACGTGTACCTTTACACCCCTAATAGACAGATACAGTATATGGTTATATACAGCACTATTGTACATGCTATGATACAGGGTTATAGTAGGTAGTTAGAGTAGTAGCGGACAAGACGCCCCACCATCTTCGTGCGTAAGACTAACTGCTGCAAAGTAATTGGAGTTGGTAAGTCAGACGGTTGCTATGGGCTGCTAACCGGTTGCTATGGACACCGGTCGTCATCTGTGAAGGATCACTTCTATTCCATTGCATTGAGAAATCGCTTAAAAACATCCAAAAACGCACAAAATGGAGACCGAAGAGAGACGAGGAAAAGGGATCGAGGTTTCTCCCATGATATTTCTGAGATTTGCCGTGTCAACTTATCACACAAGTCGTGGTCCTTCAAACATGGCAGCTCACCCTAGGAAAGTGACATGACGTGCCAGCTTCCCAAGCTCAGAAGAATAGGTGTAAGCAAAAGTTACCTTCCATTGCTTTCATTTTTCCTATTAGATCATCATGATCCTCAGTCAGTGTGTGTGTTTACATGCACACATGTGGCTCCAATTAAGGCCTTGTTCGTGATGATAAGCTGCTTGTATGCAGCTTACATGATGCTGACTAACATATGTGCCTCTGTGTCCTCAGTACCTCCCCGCCTCCTGTATCCTATATCTCTGTAGCTTATATCTCTGTACCTATATCCCTGTAGCTTATATCTCTGTAGCCGATATCCCTGTAGCTTATATCCCTGTAGCCTATATCTCTGTAGCCTATATCCCTGTAGCCGATATCTATGTAGCCGATATCCCTGTAGCTTATATCCCTGTAGCTTATATCCCTGTAGCCTATATCCCTGTAGCCTATATCCCTGTAGCCTATATCCCTGACGCCTATATCTCTGTAGCCTATATAACTGTAGCCTATATCCCCGTAGTTTATATCGCTGTGGCCTATATCTCTGTAGCCTATATACCTGTAGTAGCCTATATCTTTATAGAGTTTTCTATAACTGGGATAAAAGCTTATCCAGGTCATAGCAGTGTTAGTTTGGATCACAGGACTGGGACTGTAGGTATAAGCTACTGTACCATTGGCTGACTATTTCAGTCTGAATTCTCCTCCCCTTCCGCTATCTACGATTGTGATTGGTTTAAAGAAATACAAACAAGCCACCGTGTTCTTCCCCCTATAGCGGAATGATAATGGGTTCAGCCAGACCGACTATAGTAGTGCAAATGGGATATGAAGCCCCGCTCAGATTTACCCCGAACTGGGAGTATAGCCTATTTATTTCAGTACATCCAACATGATGGTTTTAATAATCATCGAGATATCGGACGTATACATGGTTAGTGTTTATTAGCGGTGCTTGTGGCCAAATAACGTGGCGTCCCAAAGCCTGTCTCTGAAAAGGAATATATTTGAGTCCTTATGACGTTGTTAAAACACTTAGGAAGTTGTTCAACCAGTTAGGAAGTTGTTTGGAAGGTGCTACGTTTTTTTTTTTACACATGAGCCATGACTAACAAATGCCAACACTATCTCAAAAGATAATGAGATTATTGTGTGGCCACACACACACACACACACACACACACACACACACACACACACACACACACACACACACACACACACACACACACACACACACACACACACACACACACACACACACACACACACACACACACACACACACACACACACACACACACACACACACACACACACACACACACACACACACACACACACACACACACACACACACACGGTAGTGAACACCTACCGCGGACATAACTACGCTGCTGTGAGTGTTTTTTAAGGAGCACTGACATCACTCCCAGTTCATGGAGCAGATAGGCTTCTTAAAGAACAGCCTGATGACAAGACACGTGGTAATTTTTTGTGGCCGACCAATGTGGGTTTTTCAGTGGCCGACATCGATACCGATATTTAGAGCGCAGGCTGGCAGATGGCTGATATATACTGATATTTAGAGCGCAGGCTGGCAGATGGCTGATATATACTGATATTTAGAGCGCAGGCTGGCAGATGGCTGATATATACTGATATTTAGAGAGCAGGCTGGCAGATGGCTGATATATACTGATATTTAGAGAGCAGGCTGGCAGATGGCTGATATATACTGATATTTAGAGAGCAGGCTGGCAGATGGCTGATATATACTGATATTTAGAGAGCAGGGTGGACGATATATAATGCCGATATACTGATTTATTTTTTGCATCGGATAGAAAATACAACAATTGAATAATAACTAAAAAGAACGAGTAATAAATCTAAATAAATCAAATATCAAATTAATTATCGGCTGATAACTACTGGGAGTGTCTGACTCCACCAAAACCTGCAAGGACTACAACATATGACGTATATCATGCCAGTTAGGGTACCTTGTGTATACTCATTAGTCTTTAGTCTTAATCATAGTATATATATGTATATATATATATTCAGATTCAAATTCTTGTCTATATATTGTAACTTATAATATAACCGATAGCCGGCGATAGGGCATACAGACCCTCAACTGCACCTTTGTTTACACTATTTACTTATCTCGTATTTTTATATTCAGAGTTAATTATATTATTTACACTATTTACACTTCATATTTTTATATTCAGAACAAATTTTATTGGCCATATTTATGTCTTTCTACCATTACCCTGCCCATACCTGTACATCCCCTCGCCCATGCTGCTATGATACCCAAATGTTCCCAAGGGGATCAATAAAGGAATATTTTATCTTATCTTATATCAAAATGCCAGATATCGGACCGATTGATCGGTCCATCACTAGGTAATTTTGCTGCCCCTAGTGGTTGGTATTTTTACCCTGCTGCACACTCTGCCCCCCCATCTGTGATGTCAGAGTATCCCCCCCCCCCCCCCCCCCCCTCTAGACAGACTTTGATAGTACCTCCAAAGAGGTTTCTGACATCACCAAACCCTGCCCTCTTTTCTTGATCCTCCAATCACAACTTTGTTTGTGCCTCGGACAAACAAAGCGACAGTTGTGATTGGAGGATCAAGAAAAGAGGGCAGGGTTTGAGATAGGTCCATTGGGGTGGGGCAGTGTGTGCAGCATGGTGAGAATATCACCCGCCACTGGGGCAGCAAAATGACAGCAACATGAGTACCATGTGTTTAGTTACTCTTTAGAAAGGCGAAATACCCATTTAAGTATCTCCTAATAGAAGCATATTGGACACAGTTTATTGATTGTGTCGACTCGCATTGAGTTGACAGAGGGAGGTGTAAGTAAAGGAACGCTATCTGAGCTGACCTGTTCACCATATAGCCCACAAGAGACCCATGGGTCTTGAAATTGTACATTTATACACAATAGTAAAAAGAAACGTTTGTAATGTTTTTTTCCTCCATCTATAGGAACTTCACGACGTATCAATGACGTATCGATATCGTTAGTCGACTGTTCAAATCGTCGTCACCTGGGCCCAGGAGTTAAAAACTTTGAATCCCTATTGATTGATTGATTGATTGATTGAACATTTTAATTAACAGATTGCAGAATGGGTACAATACAGTACGGCTCAATACACACAATTGTTAAGGGGATGCAGACCAGAGAAAGACTTTCGTCTTGTTTACATCAGGGTCCCCCATTTTCGATTCATAATGAGTTGAAATGAATTAATACAAATCTGATCCAATCAGATTAGGGATTACAAGTTTTTAACTCCTGGGGCCCTGAAGACATCATTTGCATGTTATTGTTGCTGCCTGTGACCATGTGTAAGGGTTTGCGATCAATTAAGTCTCTCCCAAAACTAGATACAGGATAAACGAGACCTAGGGCTGTGATCTGTCCTGGAATAACTTGGATTGTTTTGGGTTGGGCTGGGCTTGAGTTTACCCTTTCAGAACAACATGACAAACAAAACAATACGATGAGATCTTCGAGATTGGAGAACTCTGGCTGGCCTCAACAATGACTCCCTTCCCTAGACTACATATATTTATTCACACCGCATATACCTATCCTCCCCTGTCTGTACTTACAGTACCTGCATAGTCACTCCCTACCTATATATCTGTACATATCCTACTCGTGTTAGTTACGCTGCTGGTCAGTAGTAGTCATTCTGTCCCTATTTAACACAACTCTGTATACATGATTGATTGATTGATTGAAAACTTTATTAACAGATTGCAGAATGGGTACAGTACAGTACAGCTCAATACATACAATTGTTAAGGGGACGCAGACCAGAGAAAGACTTTCGTCTTGTTTACATCAGGGTCCCCCATTTTCAATTCATCATAACATATATATATATATGACATACAGATAGACAGTACTGCTACATCTATACATTTATGACATATACCAGATTTGCAAATACAGTACTGTATGTGATACAAAAAAGAGTCCAGAAAAGAGCACTACACTCAGTAGTACTAACTTGTATATTATATGTTGTACCCAGTTTAACCACCTGTATATTGCTGTTGCACTTTACTGTTACATTTGCCAAACTTCTTTTCGTTGTATTGTATATAATGACAATACATTTGAATCTAAACTATAACCTATACCTGAAACCACACACACACACACATATATCCCCCTTTCCTCCATCCAAGTGTTAGGCTACTGTATAAATGCATGATGAACAGGCTACGTCACCACAATTAAAACACAGGATAAACTGACATGGATTGGAAGGAATCAACCAAATAATCACTTGTTGTAGGCGATTATTAAAACAAATCCCTCCTGGTCTGATCGAGAGCATGCCGGGCTTGGGCTATATCCTCTCCCATTTTTATGATGATAAGGTATGCGGCAAGAGTTGCGAAATCTTCTCTTGACTCACTGTATTACAGTTACAGCAGGACACAATCCTGTGTTGTTGCCCTGCTTCCTATTCAACATTATTTCACCTTGGCCTGCAGCAGAAAACAATGGGCCCCCGTGCATATAGTTCTGAGTCGGTCGACGGAAAACAACAATAGCTGGACAGACATATAATTATTATTCTTATACATTATTCAGGGATGTTGTCGGTGGTATTTTACAGAATGACACAGTCGCTCCTCTATACAATAAGTTATGTCAGCTGTCAAGATAACTTACCCACAGATCTGTTCCCCAGTCCATGGTTCAAAAAAGAAAAGAAAAAGTAAAGTGTAGTAACGTCGCCTCCTCGGAGATTATGTCTCGGTATCTACTGTAACGTTTAACAAAAAAACGTGCAGAGGATTCCCAAACTTTTCTGGAGTCTGGAAACTAAAGCGGAGAGATGGCGGAGGAAATGTTTGGAGGAAGTCTACGCCTTCCTTCTCTCTCTCTCCTTCTCTCTCTCTCTCTCTCTCTCTCTCTCTCTCTCTCTCTCTCTCTCTCTCTCTCTCTCTCTCTCTCTCTCTTTCTCTCTTTCTCTCTTTCTCTCTTTCTCTCTTTCTCTCTCTCTCTCTCTCTCTCTCTCTCTCTCTCTCTCTCTCGCCTCTGGCACGGCTCCCCCTGTTTCTCCAAGCGAGAGAAAAATATGCTCACTCGCTTTTCCTGAAACAAGTTTGGGTCCCACGTCCCAGGCGCTGAGAGAGAGAGAGAGAGAGAGAGAGAGAGAGAGAGAGAGAGAGAGAGAGAGAGAGAGAGAGAGAGAGAGAGAGAGAGAGAGAGAGAGAGAGAGAGAGAGAGAGAGAGAGAGAGAAGAGAGAGAGAGAGAGAGAGAGAGAGAGAGAGAGAGAGAGAGAGAGAGAGAGAGAGAGAGAGAGAGAGAGAGAGAGAGAGAGAGAGAGAGGAGAGAGAGAGAGAGAGAGAGAGAGAGAGAGAGAGAGAGAGAGAGAGAGAGAGAAGAGAGAGAGAGAGAGGAGCAAGAGAGAGAGAGCCAGGCAGTAGGGTTGGTCGTTATTATCTTTGGGGACTAACGTTCATAGTGATTTTTTGGGAAGGTATACACCCGTGGTGCACCGTGCAGTGGTGATTTCATAAGTGGTTGCACTGTGTTTTAATGACGTCACGTGCACGCCCGTGCATGCGCATAAATGTTCCCTCGCGTGTGCACAGAACAGCTCCGACTGATGATTAGAATGATTATTATGCATAAATAGTAGGAAACATGTTTGTATAGGAAATTACTAGTTTAGTTTATTTATTTATTTTGATCCACTTTTTCTCCTCCTGTTTTTCTTTTTTTGTATTTTATTTTTTTTATTATTTTTTAAACAAACACATAAACAAACATGACAACACACAATAGGATATACAAATACACATATGCTCCAGCTCGTACCCCCTCTCCCGGACCCCCATTGGATAATCCAACCATTATAATTTGTTCCTAACCAGACACTACCATTATATGCTGGCTTTTATTCTCTCCACCACTTCTAACCACATTGCCATTTTGGATTCATTGAGACCCAAAATTCTAGCTGTTGATATTTCTTGATAAATCACATCGAGATATGTAAGAATCCAGACCTTACGGCACATTTTTTCCGGTTGAAACCATCGTGATGCTATCAGCTTTTAGCCACTGTGATACCGGATAAAACCAATCTCTTTAGCTGTGGAGGTACTGCATGCTCAAAGACATCATTCAGCAGTAATACAGAGGGTGTACAGGTATATCCAGAGTTAAGAGATTTGACAATTGCTGGGTCACTTCTTTCCAAAATATCTTAACTGGTGGGCAGTCCCAGTACATGTGCATAAATGTCCCTTCATCCCCATTTGTACATAAGGAGCATTTGGAGTCTTGTCTAAGACCCATTTTGTTCAGTCTTATAGGAGTTAAGTATGTCCTGTGAATATAGTTAAGATTGATTTGTTGATGGTCCGGGTTCCTTGATGCAAGGCGTACATTTGCCCAGGCTTCTTGCCAGTCAAAGTCTATCTCCAGGTCTGGTATATCCCTCCTCCAGACTGAGTCTAGATGTAGGGTTTCATACGAGGCCGTTAGTAATTGATGATAAAAATCTGAAACAAAACCTCTCGATGTCTCTCTTTCATAGAAGAATTTGTGGTATCTGTGGTGTACAATTGGTATCCTTAATGGAACACCGTGAGCCTTCAAACATGCCAATAACTGTGCGTAAAAATAATATGAGGACTTGGTGAGATTAAATTTTTTGCATATCTCATCAAAACTACAAAAACCCTGTTTGTTGAAAACGTCTCCTAATGTGTGTATGCCTTGCTTTTCCCATCTAGGGAATCTTATAGGTTGTTTTCCAATCAAGAGTGCATTGTTATTGAATAAGGGAGTATGATTATGCCATGTATGTGGGATAGAGTATTTTTTTTGTGTTTCACGCCATATCCGGATTGCATGAGTGATTATGGGGCCAAATTTCCGTTCGCATTGCTTAATTGATAATTTGGTGTACACTATGTCCTTCAGCCTATGTGGAGCTACTATATTTTCTTCTAATTTCTCCTCCTGTTTTTCTGTGTTTTTTTCTCCCATCCCAATTTTACTCATGCCAGTTCCCCCCTCCCCTTCCTGGTTGTTGCTCGCATGTGCCCCCCACTGGTCGGTCTAGGGAGGGTTGATAGATACTATATCCCCTCCGATACATACGGAGTCAGCCAGCCACTTCTTTTCACCTGCCAGCGCGGACTCTCATTGGCGAGGTGTAACGTGTGGGAGCCTCACACTACCTTCACCATCTCCCCTCCTCGCTGTGCAGGCGCCCTGACCGACCTGTAGGAGTCACTGTTTACAACGACCAGATTACCACCCACCGGCTTCCCTCCCGCTGACTCTACCAATTGAGCCAGTGTCTCTCGTGTTGGTGACGAGCGCTTAGTCCGCTGCACCACCCAGCCGCCTTTAGTTTTAGTTTAGTTTTTGTAAATATTGCCTTGAAATAGAGAAGCTGAAAAAGGTAGCAGGATGTAGCCTTCAGTTCAGTTCAGTTGTTATTTTTTATTTCGGGCTTTGGACACATAACTTATTATTATTTTATCAATATATAAAGAAATTATATTGTCAACAGATATGGTGGAAAAACAAACAATGTTTTAAATGTAATTGTAGTTACAATTTCTTTAATTGAATTAACTTAAACTAGAAAAGTAAATACAAACTAAATTAACAATGTAATTTACAGTTTACAGAAGGACAGTTTCCTTCTGAAGCACAACTTAAGAAATGTCTCATCCTTCCAGTCGGGACCATTTGTCACATAGTGAGAGGTTCCACAGCTCAAGCAAACCCCCACCAATTGGTACAGGGCTTGTACTTTGGTTTTGCTCTTCTCGTTCTTTGTTATGCTATTGTTATGCTATTGTTATGCAAAGACGAGTAGTACCGGTACTTGGCGCATGGCACGACGAGTCAAGTGAATGTTGTGGAATGCATTTTTGTCAACGCAATCAATCAATCGCTAATTTGATTACTGTCCGCCTTGTTTCCAACTGGTTAAGTTTAGGCACTCTTTCGAAGTCGCTCTCTTTCGAAGTTGGTTAAGGTTAGAGTTTGTCTTTAGAGCAGGGCGATAGACCACCAGCCCTGATTCCAAACTCTAACCTTAACCAACTTCGAAAGAGAGCGACTTCGAAAGAGTGCCTAAACTTAACCAGTTGGAAACAAGGCGGACAGTAATAAAATTAGCAATCAATCAATTCAATAATCCACGCTCACTTAAAACAGTGCACCTCCCAGCTGCTTCTATAGAAAGTAGGTTAAAAAAATCCCCTCTTATAGGGCAAAGAACACTGCCCCCCCCCCCCTATATGGCAAAGAAAACGTTTTTTTAATTTGTTTTACCTACTTTCTATAGAAGCATCTAATAATGAAGTTCTATAGAAAGTAGGTTCAAAACAAAAGAAAAGTTGGATGTGTTAGTTTGTTGGATGTTTAGTTGAAAGACAGTTGGTTGTGTTAGTTTGTTGGATGTCTTAGTTGAAAGACAGTTGGATGTGTTAGTTTGTTGGATGTCTTAGTTGAGAGACAGTGAGAACAGTTGGATGCATTTCCGAGCTGCTTCCACATGGAGGCAACTTCTCTTTTTTTTTGGGAACTACTTTTTCTGCGGATGGTTTTTTCAATAAATCTTCAATTAATGTGTGTTTATTGTATAGCAATAAGGTTGGATGCATGCGCCAGTTGTATAAAAGCCATTACACCACGTGCAGTCGTGGGTTGTGAGAATTAGACCATGCCTAGGGGTGTCTAACGACCACCCCTAGGCATGGTCTAATTCTCACAACCCACTCCTGCGCGTGATGTAATGCTTTAATAATGTGCTAAATGAATAAACTAAACTAAACTAATAACCTAATTATCACAATAATTTTCCAAGTCTTCCATGTCTTCCACATCTTCTTCATCAGAACTTTCCACACTCTCTGAGGTGGATGCCTGGTTCTCACAGTCTGCCAGTCTACACATGTCACCTGAGGCCATTTGCAACACATACATCTTGGGAGTGACATTTTTTTTGGACAGTTACAGGCCAGTAGATCCAGGACGGCATCAGGTGCTGGCTGGCCTTCCATCCAGTCCACCACCAACTGTTCAGCTTCCTCTTTTCTCTCCATCTTCCAGCCTCTGCCAACAGGGCTTGGCACTTGTGGGTCCTTCTCCAAACATCCTCTCCATATACCAGCCTGGTAGTTGGCTTTCTGTGCATGTTTTGTTAAGCAGTCCTTGCATGGTGGGAGTTGATGACTTTCAAGTTCACTTTTTTTGGCACAGAAAAGGTGATATCTGAGCTCATTGACCTTGGTGGTTGATGCTTTTGGGGCATACAGGAGACATGAAAATGCCTCTAGTTTGTCCATCAGCTCTGGGGAGAGATCCCATTCCTGACCCAACTTTGAGAATGTGTCCTGATTTTATCGAATCCGGCTGTCAGCATTGCCTCCGGCTTGGCCGGACGTCATACTGGCTCAATTGGCAGCGTCAGCGGGAGGGAAGCCGGTGGGGTGGTATTCTGGTCGTTGTAAAACAGCGACTCCTACAGGTCAGTCAGGGCGCCTACACAGCGGGGAAGGGAGATGGTGAGGGTAGTGTGAGCCTCCCACACGTTACACCTCACCAATGAGAGTCCGCGCTGGCAGGTGAAAAGAAGTGGCTGGCTGACTCCATATGTATCGGAGGGGACATGTGATAGTATCTATCAACCCTCCCTAGACTGACCAGTGGGGGGCACATGCGAGCAACGACCAGTAAGGGGAGGGGGGGATTGGCATAACGACTAAACTGGGATGGGAGAAAAACACAGAAAAACAGGAGGAGGAGGGCGGCTGGGTGGCGCAGCGGACATTGCGCTCGTCACCAACGCATGAGACACCGGTATCGAATCCGGCTGTCGGCGTTGCCTCCGGCTTGGGCCGGCCGTCATACTAACTCAATTGGCAGAGTTAGCAAGTGGGAAGTCGATGGGTGGTAATCTGGACGTTGTAAACAGCGACTCCTACAGGTCAGTTGGGGCGCCTGCACAGCAGAGACAGGAAAATGGCGGGGGCAGTGTGAGCCTCCTACACGTTACTCCTCGCCAATGAGAGTCCGCGCTGGCAGGTGAAAAGATGTGACTGGCTGCCTCCACATGTATCGGAGGGGACATGTGATGGGCTTCTATCCTCCCTACGACCGTGTTTTCCTTCATTGTATCTCCATTTACTCTGGAATGGTAATATATGTGAGTTTACTTACACTGGATTCATATGTCCTAGCTTTTTACCTATCAAAGGAGACCAGACACATGCATATAGGCCTTATGGTTCAGGAGCTATCATGATTCATTTGGGGCATGTAATTTTGGACAGGAGGCATGAAAAATATTCTTGGTATTGTTATAAAAGATGTAATAGCACACATTTGAAGGCAACTGCTGCATTGCTATCACATATTTTCTAGCAGCAGGGGTGTATACCTTCCCAAAAATCACTATGAAAGTTAGTCCCCCAAGATGGTAGCCGTGGCCCAAATTTGGGGCCCTGGCTCACAGCCTACTCTTGGCTCTCCAGCATTTTGCGAGTGTTTGCTCGACCTTAAAGAAGCCGCGCTCACTTTATTCGTCACATATTCCTACAGAGTGTAGGAAATTATTATTCACTGTTAAGCCAACGATTATTTTAACGGAGGGATACATTCATTCCACCTCAAAAGTAATGTCTTCTGAAGAGGACGATCTCGCACGCACGCACACACACACACACACACACACACACACACACACACACACACACACACACACACACACACACACACACACACACACACACACACACACACACACACACACACACACACACACACACACACACACACACACACACACACACACACACACACACACACACACACACACACACACACACACACACACACACACACACACACACACACACACACACGTATTGAGACACAAGTATTGAGACACTGCAAGTAGCCTCTAGCTAAAATGAAATTAGATAAACATCAGTAGCCTAATCCAAATGATATACAAACATGACCCTACAACCTTCGTAACGTGGCCCACTAAAACATAATAATGTTTTCTGTCATAATAAAGGCGTTGGTGTCATGATGGCAGGGCAGCAGTGTGTCAAGTCAAATCAAGTGTTCCTTGATTTTCCAATCAAGTGTTTCCTTGGGGAAATTCAGGCGTCATAGTAGGATAGGTAGTAATAATAATAGAACATGGAACAAAGTACAAGTAGTAATGATAATAGTGATAACAGTAGTAGTAGTAGTGGCACGATTCAATCAGTTGTAATAGTGACGATGGTATACAATGTACAAACCGTAGTAACACTGCACCAGAGTCCGTGCAGTGTTTATTATTAAGAGTCAGATAGTTCTCAAGTTCACCAGGGGTTCATTCAGGGGTGTATAACCCCTATATTCACATCTTTCTCCACTGACATATCCAGGATATTGTGTAGCACAAGGCCTACTATGGCTGTCTTTCTCCTCAGCCACCCACCAACTGGATGTACAGTGTCAAAAATATATATATATATATTTCATGGAAATGTACTGTATTATTTTACAGATTTCTTTCGTTTTTCTACATTAAGTGTAAATGCCATAAACATACAGTAAATAACTTTTACATTTAAATGACTTTTCCGTGAAATAATTTATTTTTTACAGTGTAGGGTATGCGTCTGACTGAGTGGGATCATCCCTATGTTCCCCGGGTCCTATGTTCCCCGATTGATTGATTACATTTTTTTTTTAATTTGTATTATTTTATTAATTATTAATGTCCGCCTTGTTTCGAACTGGTTAAGCTTAGGCCCTCTTTCGAAGTTGGTTAAGGTTAGAGTTTGGAATCAGGGCTGGTGGTCTAAAATGTTCAATCAATCAATCAATCAATCAATCAATCAATCAATCAATCAATCAATCAATCGGGGAACATAGGACCCGGGGAACATCGGACCCGGGGAACATAGACATTCTCCCGACTGATATGAGTGATGACGCGCCTCTCACCTGCTCACACACCCTCTTCCAGACAGGTGAGATGTCCGCAGTGCAATGCTGACACCATGCTAAATCCACAAAGAATGGATTGCACAGAGCAAGTTGCACCCTTACTTACAATTCATTATGAAATGAAAATGGGGGACCCTAATATAAACAAGACGAAAGTCTTTCTCTGGTCTGCATCCCCTTTAATAAAATGTTCATTCAATCAATCACCGTGCAGATTGATTGATTGAATGAACATTTTATTAGCAGATTGCAGAATGGGTACAATACAGTACGGCTCAATATACACACAATTGTTAAGGGGATGCAGACCAGAGAAAGACTTTCGTCTTGTTTACATCAGGGTCCCCCATTTTAATTTCATAATGAATTGTAAGTAAGGGTGCAACTTGCTCCGTGCAATCCATTCTTTGTGGATTTAGCCCATGTGTTCGGCGAGACTGTGTGTCACGCTGTATATTATTATAGATCGTACAGCCTTGTTATTATTAGCAAATGCAATGCATGACAGACCCTCTATCCTGGTTCGTTATATAAAGTTTAAACTCACAATTTAATGAAATGCACTCATTTCTGAAATAAACTAAAAGGTTCAATGGCATGTGTGTGTGTGTGAGAACAAATGAATGGACAAAATGTATTTTTTGTTTGTTTGTTGTTGAATTATTTAATAGGTTGTGAGTCGATCAATACCACAAGCTACACCTGTGCTTTTCACCATTCTCCAGGTAAATTACCCCACAAGGGAGACACTACAGGTGAATAGGGTAAAACAATTAACTAATAGATATCACAATGAAACTTCCCCAGTTGATTACTTATATTAAGACAAGACTTTTTTGTATTACAAGTTTTCTGAAATTGTATGTTTAAATGAGGCATGATCTACTTAAATATGCACTAATTGGCATATAATTCCAGGACAGAAATCTGAACATTGGATAAAGCCATTTTCAAAATTATAGTTTCATTTTGTTGACACATTAGAGCCAAAGGTTATTACAGAGGGGATTTTGGATATCTCTTTTTATCACTCCATAAATCAGAAAATACTCCATTCAGTAAATTTTTATGGTAAAATTCCATATTTCGCCATGTTTTTAGGAATAAAATGTGATATAAATCAGGGTATGAATGCGATATCAACAAACCCTTCTGTAAATACCTTCAGAACATAGATATAGTTTCAAGTTTCAAGTTTCAAGTTTCTTTAATAGTTGTCATACAGAAGTACAGAATACTTTTGTACAAAATGCTTCTTACTGTTGCGCTCCAGAGACTGTGCATGACAAGATAAGTATGAAATAAAAACATAGTAAAAATTAGAAGAAAAAAAAAAGAGGTCACAGTGTTCAGTTTAGACATATGTACAATGTTCGTAGACGTAGTTACCATACAATATACAATACTGTGCAGTGTACTAATATACAATACTATATAGTGCAAGGCATAAATGGACGAGGTGCAGTTTAGGTACAATTCACAGTAGGTGTACGAGTTGTAGTGCAAATCCTTTATCAATAAATATAAAGTGTAAGTGTGTTTGTGTGATCTAAAGTGTGGAGAGTGGGTGCTGCAGTGTGTTGTTTGTTTGAGTGAGTGTGTGTGTGCGTGTGGATGTGTGTGCTGTGTGCATTTGATGGTTGTTGCATAGTGATTATTGTTCGTTTAGCGATTATTGTTCGTTTAGCAGCCTGATGGCCTGGGGATAGAAGCTCCTTCTGAGTCTTTCTGTGCTCGCCATAAGACTCCGGTATCGCTTGCCTGACGGCAGCAGTTCAAAGAGGCAGTTGTTCGGGTGGCTCGAGTCCTTAATAATTCTCTTAGCCTTCCCCTTGCACCGCTTGTTGTAAATGTTCTGGAGGGTGGGAAGCCCCCCTCTAATTGTGCGTTCGGCTGAACGTGTCACTCTTTGTAGTCTGCTACGGTCTTGTGCAGTGCTATTCCCAAACCAGGAGGTGATGTTGCCGGTCAGGATGCTCTCTATTGTACATGAGTAGAAGTTCCTAAGGATCTTCTGACTGACTTGGAACTTCCTTAGGCGCCTGAGGAAGTAGAGGCGTTGTCGTGCCTTCTTCACAACACTGTCAATGTGTGTGGTCCATGTCAAGTCCTCGGATATGTGGGCTCCGAGGTACTTGAAACTGTTCACTCTCTCAACTGGTGCCCCGTCGATGCTGAGGGGGCTGTAGTCCTTGACCCCCGACCTCCTGAAGTCCACAATCATCTCTTTTGTTTTGCTGACGTTCAGGGAGAGGCAGTTCTCCTGACACCACTGTGACAGGTTCTCTACCTCTTCCAGGTAGGCCCTTTCGTCGTTGGCAGAGATCAGGCCCACCACTACTGTGTCATCAGCAAATTTGATGATGGTGTTGTTGTTCCGCTGTGCTACGCAGTCATGTGTGTACAGGGAGTAGAGGAGGGGGCTCAGAACACAGCCCTGGGGGGCCCCTATGTTGAGCGTGATGGATGAGGAGGTGCAGTTGCCGGCTCTTACCACCTGGGGTCTGCCCGTCAGGAAGTCCAGGACCCACTGGCACAGGTCATAGTTCAAGCCCAGGTCCCTGAGCTTGGCTATGAGTTTGGAGGGGACTATGGTATTGATATATATATATATATATTGATATATATATATAGGTTTGGTGTATGTGAGTGCTACTGAAGTGGATATTTCTGGCTCAGAGTATGAGGAAAGACTCTTAAAACTAATTTTTGGGAAAACGCCTTCAAAGTTCTGTATTGTAAAATGCCACACTTTTTTTTAAACAGATATTTACAACACAATACCTAATCAAACCATTAGTAATAGACAACCTAAACACATGCCTGATAACTGAATAATAATAATAATGATGTTATTGAACTGAACAGAACTACACACAGGCTACAAACAGTGTAGTTGGTCCCCTAATAGGCAAAACATATTTGAATAGATATCACTATGAAACTTTCCCAGTTTGTTATGTACATATAAACTAAGAAAAAATATATTGCAAGTTTTCTGAAATGTATGTTTATATATGCAAATGAGGCACTTCCCCATTAAATATGTGCACATTTATGGATGCAATAAGGCAAAATGAAGTAAAATAAACAACTAAATGTGTGTTATTGACGTTTTATTGTCACTAGTTTCATAGAAGACATGTTTAGGAAGCAAAATATAACAAAATCTCAAAAATCAAATATTCACCTGGGGTGTCTCGCCTTACATTAGCATCGCAGACCCCCATTTCATAAAGTCTGAGTAGATTTCTTGTCTTAGATTATGCTAAGAGAGTCCAGAATTATACAACTGTCTATACTGGCAGTCGGGGATGAATGTTGGAGGTAGTGAAAGCTTTGATCACAATAGTCACTATAGCTAAATCTAGCTAGCTTTTTAATATGTATACCCCGAGCATGGACTTTGATGTATTTGGACATTGTGTATTTAGAGCATTCGACAGCTCACATGCATGGAGAAAAGGAGGCAACAATTACAATGTGGAATGATAATAATAATAAACTTTATTTGTATAGCACCTTTCATACAATAAGTGCTTCACAGCAGTGATGTAGAAACAAAAAAGACATAGGCATAAAATGAGCAAAGAGTTGATTTAGCGAAAATCCTTTAATAGATTTCTGTCAATAAAACCCATGAAAAAAAGGGGGGTTTAGAGGGGGGGGGGGTTCTCAGAGGGAATGGGTTATTTTATTTCTTATTTTTTATTATTTCATAAAAGTAAACTTTATTTTTGTATGTGAGTTTTGTTCAACAAATTTAAAAAAAGTTCACAAAATAATATGTATACCCCGTTTTTCTAGGGAGCCCCTGACCCCCCTGACCCCCCCCTCAAGTAGGAGAACCACTGGGCTACAGCAACGACCCTGATAAACACTGGGCTACAGCAATGACCCTGATAAACACTGGGCTACAGCAATGACCCTGATAAACACTGGGCTACAGCAATGACCCTGATAAACACTGGGCTACAGCAACGACCCTGATAAACACTGGGCTACAGCAACGACCCTGATAAACACTGGGCTACAGCAATGACCCTGATAAACACTGGGCTACAGCAATGACCCTGATAAACACTGGGCTACAGCAACGACCCTGATAAACACTGGGCTACAGCAACGACCCTGATAAACACTGGGCTACAGCAACGACCCTGATAAACACTGGGCTACAACTAAAAACTGGTAAAAAGGCTTTAAAGGTATTTTTTCCATGTGCTCTGTGTGTCTCCTGTTACTCTGGAAAGCACTTTGTAAATGGTGCTATACAAATAACGTTTTTATAATGATTATTATTATTATTATTATTATTATTATTATTATTATTATTATTATTATTATTATTATTATTATTATTATTATTATTATTATTAGTAATAGTAGTACTGTAGTAGTAGTAGTAGTAGTAGTAGTAGTAGTAGTAGTAGTAGTAGTAGTGTACAGTAGTAGTACTATTCTGTCCTAGTCCTGGTGTTCTAGTTGACTACTCTTCCTTCCTACTCAGAGAGATAGGTCTTATCTTCAGGGCTATGTTCTTAAGAGAAAGTTTCCAAGTGTACCAGTTAATATGTTGATTATTATCCTCAGTCCCACCGGGAGGTGAATACAGGCCGTTAGGGGATGCATTGGAGCAGGAACCGAACCAGAAACCACCTAGATGACGTTGAGCACAGTTCTTGTCCCAGGTGTCCTGGTCTTTATCATAGGTGGTGAACTTCATGTTGTTGTGATATGACATACCATCCCCTATGAAGGCCAAAGACAATAACACAGTATGTGAGAGCAGATCAGATGAATATGTGGTTCAGGTATGACTGTGAATAAGTGATGCCTTATGCTGTTCAAACCAGGCCTGGTTTCAATTTAATTAAAGATAAAGATGTAGATTGAAACTACAAGTCATCTACTAATTTTAGTTTTTCTATGACGTATAGGGAGGGTGGTGGCTTTCAAACCTTTTGTCTACTCTATAGCCCTAGGGAATACCAGTTTCCAGTTCAGTAGAAAGCTATCTGGCTGCACGTTAGCCTAGCTTAGCACAATTAATGGAAGCGGACAGTGACGGGTAGCCTTCGGGAGAGGTGTTGGTTGGACAATGCCTATAGCTACCCTACCCGACACACCCCCCTTAAACTCACTCCACTCCACCCAAGGCATCCGGGTCATTCGGCACCAATGTAACGGTTGTGACATCGTCACCTTAAACTTCGATGCCCCGGGGGAGTTTCGAACCCGTGGTCTCCCACACCGCGGGCAACAGCACAGACTGCTATACCAAGAAGTGAACTCGCTGTCTTTTAAGGGTGAGAGTGAGTTTGACCCATAGCACCGCTACTCGCCACAGTCCATCGTGACTGTGCCTCACGGTACCATCCGTTACATATGTAAAAAGGATTATGCAAGTATGTACAGCAGGTATTATACGGTGAGCAAAAAATATAGCATACAGCATTATTGTACATGCTATCATACAGAGTTATATGGGCTATATGCAGGTGTATAGTAGGTATATAGAATAATTATATGCAGATATTCTGACAGTATATTCAATATTCCCATGGCCCTCCTTTGGGTCCTGAACCACACTTTGAATTAGTACACAGAAACCTTTATTCCCCTTATACCCAATTCTGCCTCTTAGTCTTATTTCCTGTAGCAGAACTTCGCTAGCTAGTGTGGATATTCCCAACAATACAACTAGAAGCAAGTTTACAGCAAATGTACAGACTTCAAAGGCTAAATATGCCTGTCTAGACACAGAAAGTTCGTAGTTGAAAGACCATAATGCAACATGGCAAAAAACTACACAAACAACAGTACTCCTGTGTCATGCCGCTCACCTGCGCCTCCATCTACATAGCTGCCAAGGTGGAGCCGATAGCCGAAGGTCTCGGGGTCGACGGAGAAGGAGGTGTAGCGAGCGAAGACCTCGCCTCCCTCCCAGTCTCCCATGTCCACTCTCAGCTCGCTCCTCTTCCTCATCGTCAGGAGGAACATGTTATCCAAGCCTGCAGGAGACGACGCACAGTGGCCTGTTTTAACCTCAAGCACCATGACCCACAGATGTATTATCATTTCTATATTTCTTCATGGTACACACATTGTCCCCCACCCATATAATATATAGGCTACAGTATAATGTTTTTTTTCTTTTCTTTTTCTGGCCATGCAGGACCGACAGAGGAGAGAGGGAGAACGGGGGGGACATGCGGCAAATGGCCACCGGGACTGGGAATCGAACCCGGGGCGACCGCTTCGCGACTCAGCGCGCTATATGGTGTGCTACTGGAGCACCCCCCAACAGTATAATGTTTTACGTATAATATGTAGGCTACAGTATAATGTTTTACATACAATATGTAGACTACAGTATAATGTTTTATATATAATATCGCTGCAGTCGGGACAAAACCTCATAACTCCAAAAACCCAACTTTTCAGCAGATGAAAAAAACTAACAGATTTGAGGGTGAATAGAATTAGGAGGTTTAGACAGATGATCGTTGAATGCTTTCCCATTGTTTAAACTTTGTAAAACCCACACACACATATGGAGGATGATCTACGGAGTTGATTTATATAATAAAAAAAAAAAAATGGAGTTATGAGGTTTTGTCCCGACAGCAGCGATATGTAGGCTACAATGTTTTATATATAATATGTAGGCTACAGTATAATGTTTTACATACAATATGTAGACTACAGTATAATGTTTTACATATAATATGTAGGCTACAGTATAATGTGTTACATATAATATGTAGGCTACAGTATAATGTTTTATATACAGGATATTATGTAAATGGTAAATGGCTGCTTTTTTATACAGCGCTTTTATCCAAAGCGCGTTACAATTTTGTTACTCACATTTGACCCATTCACTCACACACCGACATGGGAGGCAACCATGCAAGGTGCCAACCTGCTCATCAGGAGCAATTAGGGGTTAAGTGTCTTGCTCAAGGACACATCGACACGCTGCCGGGGAGGAGCGGGAATCGAACCGGGAACCTCCGGATTGCCAGACGACTGCTCTACCTCCTGAGCCACTGTCGCTACAGTACAATTTTTACATACTATATAATATGTAGAATACAGTGTAATGTTTTATATATAATATGTAGACTACAGTATAATGTTTTATATATAATATGTAGACAGTATAATGTTTTACATACTGTATAATATGTAGGCTACAGTATAATGTTTTACATACTGTATAATATGTAGACTACAGTATAATGTTTTATATATAATATGTAGACTACAGTATAATGTTTTATATATAATATGTAGGCTACAGTATAATGTTTTATATATAATATGTAGACTACAGTATAATGTTTTATATATAATATGTAGACTACAGTATAATGTTTTACATATAATATGTAGGCTACAGTATAATGTTTTATATATAATATGTAGGCTACAGTATAATGTTTTATATATAATATGTAGGCTACAGTATAATGTTTTATATATAATATGTAGACTACAGTATAATGTTTTATATATAATATGAAACCTGCTTCCAAACTGAAATTGAAAAGATTTGCAGAGGTTATGTTTGGTGTGTAAATATTGAATGCCATACTCTTTTTGATGTTCTAAGACTGTGTTATTTCCTTTGTAAATTGTTTTGAAGAGTCCATACAGAATGTTAAGCAACCATAAGTGGGAGTGTTGAATATAGAAGGTGTATGTATGGTTGTAACTGACTGTAATTGCTCTCTACTGCCCTCATGACTGCATGTATCTGTGTCCACTGGAGGGCGCTGTAGGCGGAGCGTCTACTGTCTACACCAGGTTGGGACTATATAAACCGTTCCTTCTTCTCACTTCTGCCCCCCCCGGAGAGGAGATCATAATGTGCTGCTGTATTATGAGACAACGTGATAAATAAACCGCTGCCAGCAGAGCAAGGCCAAAGATAGAATACCATGCCTCTTGTATACATTATTGTCGCCCCATTGCCAAATCTGTTAACAAGTATAATGTTTTATATTCTGTATTGTATAATATGTAGACTACAGTATAATGTTTTATATAATATGTAGACTACAGTATAATGTTTTACATACTGTATAATATGTAGGCTACAGTATAATGTTTTACATACTGTATAATATGTAGACTACAGTATAATGTTTTATATATAATATGTAGACTACAGTATAATGTTTTGCATACTGTATAATATGTAGGCTACAGTATAATGTGTTATATTCTGTATAATATGTAGGCTACAGTATAATGTGTTATATTCTGTATTGTATAATATGTAGGCTACAGTATAATGTGTTATATTTTGTATTGTATAATATGTAGGCTACAGTATAATGTTTTATAGTCTGTAGGCTACAGGATAATGTGTTATATGCTGTATAATATGTAGGCTACATTATAAGGTTTTATATGCTCACCCAGCCAGTATTCTCCTGCTACATTTCCAAAGCCATTCTTATAGTGGACCCAGGGTCTGTGGAAGTTCTCAGTTCCATCCATCCTCCGCTGGATCACCTGAGAGAGAGAGAGAGAGAGAGAGAGAGAGAGAGAGAGAGAGAGAGAGAGAGAGAGAGAGAGAGAGAGAGAGAAGAGAGAGAGAGAGAGAGAAATCAAGAGAGTATGGGCAGAGAAATAACTCAAAAAGAGGGAGGACTCTTGACCCCACCTTGCACTAAATGATAACATATTATGCAACACTGAAAACGTTTAGCCCCTGAATCTGTACTGTCATGTAGAGGTGCTTTACCTGGTTTTACAAATGGGCATAAATGGGACATGGGCTATACAGGCTATTGTTAACATCTATTGTTGATATCTATTGTTAATATCTATTGTTAATATCTATTTGTATCACGTTGTTCATCTTTTCTTGTATGAAATAGGTATGGAATAAGGATATGCATCATTGAAGTAAGTCAATCCATTGTGCACATTATTCAGTTTGGACTTAACTACCTTTCACTACCACACTACGGAAGGTTAACCCTTTCACTACCACACTACAGACGGTTCCGTCCGTAGTGTTCCGTCTGTAGTGTGGTAGTGAAAGGGTTAACCTTCTGTAGCGTGGTAGTGAAAGGGTTAACCCTTTGCCGTGTGTCAGTGAAAGGATTAACCTTCTGTATTGCCGCAGTGAAATGGTTAACCAGCCTCTTCCACTCTACGTGTTATCTATCTATATCTGTTAATACTTGTAGATATGTAATGTTCTCTATGAATAGCCTGTACTACACAGCATTTGTTTTGAACCCTGTCCGTTAAAACTAACATCTATAGAGATCTGGGGGCGACAGTGGCTCGGGAGGTAGAGCAGTCGTCTGGCAATCCGGCAGGTTCCCGGTTCGATTCCCACTCCTCCCGGGCAGCGTGTCAATGTGTCCTTGAGCAAGACACTTAACCCCTAATTGCTCCCGATGAGCAGGTTGGCACCTTGCATGGTTGCCTCTGCCGTCGGTGTGTGAATGTGTGAGTGAGTGGGTAAAATGTGAGGAACAAATTGTAAAGCGCTTTGGATAAAAGCGTTCTATATAAAAAAGCAGCCATTTACCATTTACCATCTGCATACCAGTCAAAGCTACAGATTTGTATCTTCATGTTCTTATTCATCAACAGTACATCTATATTCTATTAACTGCTATGTAGTGCTGTTGACAGCAATGCAATCTCACCTCCAGTTCTTATCTTACCTTACCGTAAGTTCTTATCTTATCTTACCTTACCGTAAGTTCTTATCTTATCTTACCTTACCCTACCTTACCGTAAGTTCTTATTCTACCTTACCTTATATACTTACCTTACCTTACCTTACCTTTACCTTACCTTACTGTATCTTATATTACTTCATCTTATCAAAGGTATGAGTGTCTACTCAGTGTCTACTCAGTGTCTACTCAGTGTCAGTGTCTACTCAGTGTCTACTCGGTGTCAGTGTCTACTCAGTGTCTACTCAGTGTCTACTCAGTGTCTACTCAGTGTCTACTCAGTGTCAGTGTCTACTCAGTGTCTACTCGGTGTCAGTGTCTACTCAGTGTCTACTCGGTGTCAGTGTCCAGGCACGTGCACACATAGAGGCCAAGGGGTGCCTGAGCACCTGCCTTTTTGAGCCTCATCAAAAAAGTGCCCTTTTTGAAAAAAAAATTAATTTAATTTTTTTTTTTTTTTTTTTACGTTACGCATATAGACTGCCCTTCCAACTGAAAAATGTCAGGATAGAATCAAAATATTAGGGACAGAGAGAGAGATGCCCCATATTCCATTGCAGTTTGCACGGCCTCCTCCGCGGACCTATATATTTTATGCATAGCGTGGGTGGTGATGATGATGATGATAGAAACCGCTGTGGCGCATACAGTTGAATGCTGGTATTACACTCATTGAGGGACACGAAGAAGTCAAGTCCGATGGGATTTGGGAATCTCAAATACAAATCGGGATTGGAATAAAAAATGCATTTATATTAAACAATACAGAATATACAGCACTTCTTGGGGCTGTAGGGTAAGCACTTATTCCCTCCCCCCTGGACATTTATGGAGATGTATGGGCCTTTTAAGTCAGTGATAAAAGTGTCTTTCAAGGATAAGTGAGCTCCTGCACTGATTATTATAGTTCAATATTCAATATTTGATCACCAAAACCCCCCAAAAAAGCATAAAAAGGGGGCCCCCCGCCCGAAAAGGGCCCTTAAAAATCGTGCTCGCGCGCTACGCGCGCTCGGTTAGTATATACACACAAGTGTAGTGCCCTTTTCAGCCTTTGAGCACCTGCCCCTCTAAAGTCCTGTGCACGTCCCTGTCAGTGTCTACTCAGTGTCAGTGTCTACTCAGTGTCAGTGTCTACTCAGTGTCAGTGTCTACTCAGTGTCTACTCAGTGTCAGTGTCTACTCAGTGTCTACTCAGTGTCAGTGTCTACTCAGTGTCTACTCAGTGTCTACTCAGTGTCAGTGTCTACTCAGTGTCTACTCAGTGTCTACTCAGTGTCAGTGTCTACTCAGTGTCTACTCAGTGTCAGTGTCTACTCAGTGTCTACTCAGTGTCAGTGTCTACTCAGTGTCTACTCAGTGTCAGTGTCTACTCAGTGTCAGTGTCTACTCAGTGTCTACTCAGTGTCTACTCAGTGTCTACTCAGTGTCAGTGTCTACTCAGTGTCTACTCAGTGTCTACTCAGTGTCAGTGTCTACTCAGTGTCTACTCAGTGTCAGTGTCTACTCAGTGTCTACTCAGTGTCTACTCAGTGTGTACTCAGTGTCTACTCAGTGTCTACTCAGTGTCAGTGTCTACTCAGTGTCTACTCAGTGTCTACTCAGTGTCTACTCAGTGTCTACTCAGTGTCAGTGTCTACTCAGTGTCTACTCAGTGTCTACTCAGTGTCTACTCAGTGTCTACTCAGTGTCTACTCAGTGTCAGTGTCTACTCAGTGTCTACTCAGTGTCAGTGTCTACTCAGTGTCTACTCAGTGTCAGTGTCTACTCAGTGTCTACTCAGTGTCTACTCAGTGTCTACTCAGTGTCTACTCAGTGTCTACTCAGTGTCTACTCAGTGTCAGTGTCTACTCAGTGTCAGTGTCTACTCAGTGTCTACTCAGTGTCAGTGTCTACTCAGTGTCTACTCAGTGTCTACTCAGTGTCTACTCAGTGTCTACTCAGTGTCTACTCAGTGTCAGTGTCTACTCAGTGTCTACTCAGTGTCTACTCAGTGTCTACTCAGTGTCTACTCAGTGTCTACTCACAGTCCACCTCCCACCGTCAGTCTCCATGTCACAGTAGACGTGCAGGGGGCTGGTGGGACCCCCAGGGAAGATGGTGTAGACCCCACTGGGACTGGTGTTGTCATGATGATAGACATCGTCGCAGTCGGTGGGCAGGTAAAACTGGGAGCTGGCCACGGCCACCGGAGCCACCAGTAACAGGAATAATGTTAGCTGGAGTGATATGAGAGAGAGAGAGAGACAGAGAGAGAGAGAGAGAGAGAGAGAGAGAGAGAGAGAGAGAGAGACAGAGAGACAGATTGTTTTACATTCTACTTTCTTAAACTATGGCCAAAATGAGCCATGTGACCTATAGTGGACCCTAATCTTACATTGAGATCCCATTTGGCACAAGGCTCATACAGTATGCATTATACACTCATGAACTAGGCAAAAACACTTCTTCCAGAGTTTTAAGCTATAGGCTAGCCAGTCCTTATAATGTTTGGCGTGTTCCTTTAACAGTCAGACTCTAACCTGGGTCATGAAACTCTTACCTCCATCTTGCAGAAAGAAGGAACAGAGGGAGTTCCAGGCTGTCTAGTCTTATATAGACACAGCCAAAGTCAGAGAGTTACAATTACAACGTGGGAAACAGGCACCTGTGTAAGTGGGAGGAGACTGGGTGAACTGGTACCAGGCGGTTCTGGAGGCTACAATCTTTAAAGGGGCATTTCACCTCAAATTCATCCGATCTATTATTTGATCCTAGCAATCAATGTAGTTGTATATATATATAGACAGTTGCTAAAATAGAGTTTATATATATATGTATTCCAACTGTATAACTGTATGTATAACTGTATTCCATAAAAAGGTAAACACTAAATAAACGGGTCATTCCTGCCTATTGGTGACTTTTCCGTCCTCAGGATATAACTTGTTATATCTTACTTAAAATGTATCACATGTTTGTATTTCATTTTTTTATTATTTTTTAAACAAACACATAAACAAACATGACAACACACGATTAGATATACAAGCATTGTTAACAGTGCACATCAATTAAATCACAGTTTAGATAAATGTCTTATACAAGATATACCCCTAATACCTGCTATCTATTCCCCTACACACATATATGCTCTTGCTCGCACCCCCCACCCTGGACCCCCCAATGGATAATCCATCCATTATCATTTGCTCCTAACCAGACACTACCATTATATGCTAGCCTTTATTCTCTCCACCACTTCTAACCACATTGTCAATTTGGATTCATTGAGACCCAAAATTCTTGCTGTAGATATTTCTAGATAAATCACATCGAGATATGTAAGAATCCAGACCTTTCGGCAAATTTTTCCCGTTGAAACCATCGTGATGCTATCAGTTTTTTAGCCACTGTAATACCAGATAAAACCAATCTCTTTAGCTGTATAGGTACTGCATACTCAAAAACATCATTCAGCAATAATACAGAGGGGTGTACAGGTATATTCAGAATTAAGAGATTTGATAATTGCTGGGTCACTTCTTTCCAGAATATCTTAACTGGTGGCCAGTCCCAATACATGTGCATAAATGTCCCCTCGTCCCCATTTGTACATAAGGAGCATTTGGAGTCTTGTTTAAGACCCATTCTGTTCAGTCTTATAGGAGTCAAGTATGTCCTATGAATATAGTTAAGATTGATTTGTTGATGGTCCGGGTTTCTTGATGCAAGTCGAACATTTGCCCAGGCTTCTTGCCATTCAAAATCTTTTTCCAGGTCTGGTATATCCTTCCTCCAGACGGAGTCTAGGTGGAGGGTTTCATACGAGGCCGTTAGTAATTGATGATACAAATCTGATCCAAAACCTCTCGATGTCTCTCTTTCATAGAAACATTTGTGGTATCTGTGGTGTGCAATTGGTATCCTTAATGGAACACTGTGAGACTTCAAACATAACAATAATTGTGCGTGAAAATAATATGTGGAACCGGTGAGATAAATTTGTTTTTCTATTTCATCATAACTACAAATACCCTGTTTGTTGAAAACATCTCCTAATGTATGTATGCCTTGCTTTTCCCATCTAGGGAATCTTATAGGTCGTTTATCAATCAGGAGTGCATTGTTATTGAATAAGGGTATCACATGTTTATAATGAAAGGCTTTTATTATAGATTGAGGTCCTCTTTATAACATTAACACACAAACATGCATGTACTATATATATAATTTTAAATAAAATATTTAGGCACATACACCCTTTTTGTCCCCAAAGCAAATGTTCAGTTTCAATTAGAAACATTTGCAATATAATTATAAATAAGTTTAAATATGCCTTTATTATCATATAGTTCAAGTTAAAATCTCTCTAATATATATAAATGGATAAATTAATGTTTTTTATTATTTGTATTGAATTTACTGTGTGTCCCCAAAATGATCAGTTTGTGGTTTTTAGCCTTCTGAACAAAAGAGAACTACAATTCCCATGAACCAACATTCAGGAAGTGGAATCACTTATTTGGCGGAAAATTCAAAGAAGCAAAGTGAGGTGAGCACCAATGATGGTGTTAGTCTGTATGTCCTACTCTTACATTTCCACCCTGTTAGGTAAAATTATGAGGAAAGTAAACCACATAAAAAAAAAAGTAATACGTGTTTGATATATAGTATTGTTTATGTCTGGAGAGCTAGCTAGCTAGGTTTTCTGTTTTACAGAGCAACGGCTAATTTGGTTGAAAATGTTCCCCCTGTTAGGGGGGAACTTAACAGGGTGGAACATGCACTTAATGTGAGGGCTGGAGGAATCCTGCATGCAGCCCAACGAGGGGGCGTGCCGTTTTTCTCCTTCACGCACCTGATGGGAGTTTGCGATCAGCTCGGGAGAGTACTTGTATTGCAGACTCCCCTCCACTCCTGGTCGGGTCGTTCTTGTTACCACCATCTACTGCCGCATCTCCGGCGTGAGACGTCGAGCCACCCATCACCACCTGTCGCCGTTTTCCTGGAGTGGGACACCGTCTTAGCTCTCTATTACTCCACGGGAGGATCCCAGTGTTCCCACTCCAGACGTCGTGCCGGCTACTTCCCTACTCCCTCTTCATGGTCCTCGTTCCTGGGGTGAGGCTCGCCATCGCTCTCTATTACTCCACGGGAGGATGCCCGTGTTCTCACCCCGTTCCCCTCGGACCCCCTGTGTGCTGCGTTGCCCGTCGGCAGCGTCTGGTCGGGAGGAAGAAGATTCCTTGGCAGAGCTGCAGAGCCGCAGAGCCCTACTCGGTGTAGGGACGAAGAAGATTCCTGTTACTTTCTTTCCCAGCCTGTTCGCCCGTTAAAGGCACAGTGCCGCCTTTTTTGTGTTCATGGACGTTGATGTTTTTACCCCCTTAAAGGCTGAGTGCCGCTTTTTTGTATATAATAAATCATGCCCTTGCTTCGGCTAACTCTGATTACCTGTCTGTGTCGTGCAATTGGGGTCGCATTACAAACCATAACACTTAACAGGGTGGAAAATCTATTAAAAAATGTAAGGAAATACATATAAATGCTGATATCCAATTGTCATGTAAACTGTATTTTACCAACATGTATACAATGCAACACGTTATTACTTTATTTTTTATTTTTATAAATTGGTTATAAAGCATTATTTGCCTTTATACCTCTGTCCTGCCGCATCACACCTGTGATCATGTATCAATTGATCACCCTCTTGTGTAAATATACTTTACACAGAAATTGATCATTATTACAAAGTGTTGTCTATATACCTTTTCATTCTAATTCCAGGGGAACAGCTTTGTCCTATGTTTACTTCCTGTCCGATACTGTATTATCAAACATTGCAACAGGAAACACAAATGGGGCCATTTAGAATGTTTATATTGTCAAGTTGAAAAGGTCTATACGATTTGCATTGTAATAATTCTCTGTCTCTGTCTCTCTGTCTGTCTGTCTCACATTCTTCAATTTAGTTTCAGGTAAGTATGACAAGATTTCAGGTAATTGGGTAAGTATAGGATACTTTGTATTATGTTTCAGGCATTCTATTGTCTTAATTACTGTAATTCATTGCAATACTTGTCTACATTCTAGGTAAGTATACACTTCAATCCATTTAAGGTTTTCGTTACATTAATCTCTCTGTCTGTCTCCGTCTACACTGTCCAGATATATTCCTCAACGTATCTCCATGTTGATCTAATTGCACCAACCTTTTGTTTAGTGCTTGAGGCTCAGAACCTGACTGTCAACATACCTGTATCTTATCTTATAGCTTTTGCCTTCTGGAGATGAATGTCCCTCCCTCTCAAAGAGTGTTGTCAATGGTCCTCATTCTCAAGCGGACATACATACAAGTTACCAAGGAATTCCTTCATAACTCGATTTACGTAATTATTCGGCATTCTCGAACGGCTTTGTATTGTAAATTCTTTGTAGGATTTATGTAGGATTTACAGTACGAACTCGAAATCGGACAGACCGGTGTGCGCCCATGGTTTCAACATTCTCTGGGACAAGTAATTTGGGATTACCGATAATACAGACATCCATGGAATTAAATAATTATAATGAGCATTCAATACCATAGTCCCCTCCAAACTCATAGCCAAGCTCAGGGACCTGGGCTTGAACTATGACCTGTGCCAGTGGGTCTTGGACTTCCTGACGGGCAGACCCCAGGTGGTAAGAGCCGGCAACTGCACCTCCTCATCCATCACGCTCAACATAGGGGCCCCCCAGGGCTGTGTTCTGAGCCCCCTCCTCTACTCCCTGTACACACATGACTGCGTAGCACAGCGGAACAACAACACCATCATCAAATTTGCTGATGACACAGTAGTGGTGGGCCTGATCTCTGCCAACGACGAAAGGGCCTACCTGGAAGAGGTAGAGAACCTGTCACAGTGGTGTCAGGAGAACTGCCTCTCCCTGAACGTCAGCAAAACAAAAGAGATGATTGTGGACTTCAGGAGGTCGGGGGTCAAGGACTACAGCCCCCTCAGCATCGACGGGGCACCGGTTGAGAGAGTGAACAGTTTCAAGTACCTCGGAGCCCACATATCCAAGGACTTGACATGGACCACACACATTGACAGTGTTGTGAAGAAGGCACGACAACGCCTCTACTTCCTCAGGCGCCTAAGGAAGTTCCAAGTCAGTCAGAAGATCCTTAGGAACTTCTACTCATGTACAATAGAGAGCATCCTGACCGGCAACATCACCTCCTGGTTTGGGAATAGCACTGCACAAGACCGTAGCAGACTACAAAGAGTGACACGTTCAGCCGAACGCACAATTGAAGGGGGGCTTCCCACCCTCCAGAACATTTACAACAAGCGGTGCAAGGGGAAGGCTAAGAGAATTATTAAGGACTCGAGCCACCCGAACAACTGCCTCTTTGAACTGCTGCCGTCAGGCAAGCGATACCGGAGTCTTAAGGCGAGCACAGAAAGACTCAGAAGGAGCTTCTATCCCCAGGCCATCAGGCTGCTAAACGAACAATAATCGCTAAACGAAAATAATCACTATGCAACAACCATCAAATGCACACAGCACACACACCCACACGCACACACTCACTCAAACAAACAACACACTGCAGCACCCACTCTCCACACTTTAGATCACACAAACACACTTACACTTTATATTTATTGATAAAGGATTTGCACTACAACTCGTACACCTACTGTGAATTGTACCTAAACTGCACCTCGTCCATTTATGCCTTGCACTATATAGTATTGTATATTAGTACACTGCACAGTATTGTATATTGTATGGTAACTACGTCTACGAACATTGTACATATGTCTAAACTGAACACTGTGACCTCTTTTTTACTCTTTTTTACTTCTAATTTTTACTATGTTTTTATTTCATACTTATCTTGTCATGCACAGTCTCTGGAGCGCAACAGTAAGAAGCATTTTGTACAAAAGTATTCTGTACTTCTGTATGACAACTATTAAAGAAACTTGAAACTTGAAACTTGATAATTAATACGACAATATTTATATCATTAATAATTTCGTTTTGAATTTATAGTCCTGACTCAATGAGGCATCGTGAGCATTACACACACACAGCAGACTAAACTAAACAGATTGCCGCGAATATAACTACTGTATAGTGGAATATACTGTATTAATATGCCATATAGTGTCTTCTTCTCTATGATATTATTTATTGTTGGTTTGATGTATTTCTATTGCTAAACGAAATAACGGCTTAGTGAGGCAGCCTCAGTGCACAGCACACACACACACACACACACACACACACACACACACACACACACACACACACACACACACACACACACACACACACACACACACACACACACACACACACACACACACACACACACACACACACACACACACACACACACACACATACACACGTACTGTATATGTGCAAAATGAATAGTTCCAGCAAAGTATAGGCTTCTATTATTCTAATGACTTGTTGTTAGATATTAGATAGTATGTCCTATTGTAGAACATGACATATTAGCATGACATCTCATTTAGTAATGTCAATACTGAACGACTGCACGATTGGCTCTTGACAAACACGCAGTTGTTCAGTATTGACATTATTAAATGAGATG